>NC_091282.1:1113995972-1114300416 GCF_032444005.1 Ranitomeya imitator
AGAGAGAGAGATGGCACACCCAGGAGTCAAGACTGGCACACAAGCAGAAAGGGCAATAATAATCTCCCACTGATTTGTTTTTTTGTTTTTTTTTCAGGGAGACTTTAGGAAAAAAAAAATAGAATAAAATGATTTTTTCAGGAAGAATTTAGAAACCAAATAAAATAAAATGATTTTTTCAGGGAGAATTTAGAAAACAAATAAAACAAAAAAAGGCTTTCTATGGCCCACTGAGTGAGAGATGACGCACACAGGAGTCAGGAGTGGCACACAAGCCCAGAGGCCAATATTTATCTCCCACTGATTGATGTAGTGATTTTTTCAGGTAGATTTTGGAACCCAAATCAAGCTAAAAAAAATAATAGGCTTTCTATGGCCCACAATTGGAGAGAGAGAGATGGCACACCCAGGAGTCAAGACTGGCACACAAGCAGAAAGGGCAATATTAATCTCCCACTGATTTGTTTTTTTTTTTTTTTTTTTTCAGGGAGACTTTAGGAAAAAAAAAAATAGAATAAAATGATTTTTTCAGGAAGAATTTAGAAACCAAATAAAATAAAATGATTTTTTCAGGGAGAATTTAGAAAACAAATAAAACAAAAAAAGGCTTTCTATGGCCCACTGAGTGAGAGATGACGCACACAGGAGTCAGGAGTGGCACACAAGCCCAGAGGCCAATATTTATCTCCCACTGATTGATGTAGTGATTTTTTCAGGTAGATTTTGGAACCCAAATCAAGCTAAAAAAATAATAGGCTTTCTATGGCCCACAATTGGAGAGAGAGAGAGAGATGGCACACCCAGGAGTCAAGACTGGCACACAAGCAGAAAGGGCAATATTAATCTCCCACTGATTTGTTTTTTTTGTTTTTTTTTTCAGGGAGACTTTAGGAAAAAAAAAAATAGAATAAAATGATTTTTTCAGGAAGAATTTAGAAACCAAAGAAAATAAAATGATTTTTTCAGGGAGAATTTAGAAAACAAATAAAACAAAAAAAGGCTTTCTATGGCCCACTGAGTGAGAGATGACGCACACAGGAGTCAGGAGTGGCATACAAGCCCAGAGGCCAATATTTATCTCCCACTGATTGATGTAGTGATTTTTTCAGGTAGATTTTGGAACCCAAATCAAGCTAAAAAAAATAATAGGCTTTCTATGGCCCACAATTGGAGAGAGAGAGAGAGATGGCACACCCAGGAGTCAAGACTGGCACACAAGCAGAAAGGGCAATATTAATCTCCCACTGATTTGTTTTTGTTTTTTGTTTTTTCAGGGAAACTTTAGGAAAAAAAAATAGAATAAAATGATTTTTTCAGGAAGAATTTAGAAACCAAATAAAATAAAATGATTTTTTCAGGGAGAATTTAGAAAACAAATAAAACAAAAAAAGGCTTTCTATGGCCCACTGAGTGAGAGATGACGCACACAGGAGTCAGGAGTGGCACACAAGCCCAGAGGCCAATATTTATCTCCCACTGATTGATGTAGTGATTTTTTCAGGTAGATTTTGGAACCCAAATCAAGCTAAAAAAATAATAGGCTTTCTATGGCCCACAATTGGAGAGAGAGAGAGAGATGGCACACCCAGGAGTCAAGACTGGCACACAAGCAGAAAGGGCAATATTAATCTCCCACTGATTTGTTTTGTTTTTTCAGGGAGACTTTAGGAAAAAAAAAAATAGAATAAAATGATTTTTTCAGGAAGAATTTACAAACCAAAGAAAATAAAATGATTCTTTCAGGGAGAATTTAGAAAACAAATAAAACAAAAAAAAGGCTTTCTATGGCCCACTGAGTGAGAGATGACGCACACAGGAGTCAGGAGTGGCACACAAGCCCAGAGGCCAATATTTATCTCCCACTTTTTTTTTTTTGTTCCAGGGAAAATTTATAAACCCAATAAAAAAAATAATAAATAGGCTTTCTATGGCCCACTATCTGAGAGACAGAGAGAGATGGCACGCTTAGGACTGGCACACAAGCCCAAAGGCCAATATTAATCTCCCTTTTTTTTTTAAGGGAGAATTTATAAAACCAAAAAAAAATAAATAAATAGGCTTTCTATGGCCCACTATTTGTGAGAGAGATGGCACGCTCAGGACTGGCACACAAGCCCAGAGGCCAATATTAACCTCCCACTTTTTTTTTTTTCCAGGGAAAATTTATAAACCCAATAAAAAATAAAAAAAATAAATAGGCTTTCTATGGCCCACTATCTGAGAGAGAGATGGCACGCTTAGGACTGGCACACAAGCCCAAAGGCCAATATTAATCTCCCACTGATTGATTTATTGATTTTTTCAGGTAGAATTTAGAACCCAAATAAAGCAAAAAAAAAAAAAAAATGGGCTTTCTATGGCCCACTGAGTGAGTGATGATGCACACAGGAGTCAGGAGTGGCACACAAGCCCTGAGGCCAATATTTTTCTCCCACTGATTGATGTAGTGATTTTTTCAGGTAGATTTTAGAACCAAAATCAAGCAAAAAAATAAATAGGCTTTCTATGGCCCACTGAGTGAGAGATGACACAGACAGGGATGGCACTCTAGCAGAAATGTCAATCTTAATCTCCCACAAAAAAAAAAAAAAAACAGGGAGTGTCCTTCAATTACTATCTCCCTGCAGTAATCTCAGCCAGGTATGGCAGGCAGCAATAAGGAGTGGACTGATGCACAAATTAAATAAAAAGTGTGTACAAACCAAAAAGATAGCTGTGCAGAAAGGAAGGAACAAGAGGATTTGTGCTTTGAAAAAAGCAGTTGGTTTGCACAGCGGCGTACACACAGCAATGCAGCTATCAGGGAGCCTTCTAGGGCAGTCCAATGAGCTACAGCGCTGAGGGGGAAAAAAAAAAAAAATGTAGCTTCCACTGTCCCTGCACACCGAAGGTGGTGTTGGGCAGTGGAAATCGCTACAGCACAAGCGGTTTGGTGGTTAATGGACCCTGCCTAACGCTATCCCTGCTTCTGACGAAGCGGCAGCAACCTCTCCCTAGGCTCAGATCAGCAGCAGTAAGATGGCGGTCGGCGGGAACGCCCCTTTATAGCCCCTGTGACGCCGCAGACAGCAAGCCAATCACTGCAATGCCCTTCTCTAAGATGGTGGGGACCAGGACCTATGTCATCACGCTGCCCACATTCTGCGTTTACCTTCATTGGCTGAGAAATGGCGCTTTTCGCGTCATTGAAACGCGACTTTGGCGCGAAAGTCGCGTACCGCATGGCCGACCCCGCACAGGGGTCGGATCGGGTTTCATGAAACCCGACTTTGCCAAAAGTCGGCGACTTTTGAAAATGAACGACCCGTTTCGCTCAACCCTATTCCTTACTTTTTCAAGTAAGAGCACGGTGAGGATAGAAAGGAAAGCAATATTGAATTGTGTGGATAAAATATATCTTGTTTAACCCCTTAGTGACAGAGCCAATTTGGTACTTAATGACCAGGCCAATTTTTGCAATTCTGACCACTGTCATTTTATGAGGTTATAACTCTGGAACGCTTCAACGGATCCCACTGATTCTGAGATTATTTTTTCGTGACATATTGTACTTCATGTTAGTGGTAACATTTCTTCGATATTACTTGCGATTATTTATGAAAAAAACGGAAATATGGCGAAAATTTTTAAAATTTTGCAGTTTTCAAACTTTGTATTTTTATGCCCTTAAATCAGAGAGATATGTCATAAAAAATAGTTAATAAATAACATTTCCCACATGTCTACTTTACATCAGCACAATTTTGGAAACAAAATTTTTTTTTGTTAGGGAGTTATAAGGGTTAAAAGTTGACCAGCAATTTCTCATTTTTACAACACCATTTTTTTTTAGGGACCACATCACATTTGAAGTCATTTTGAGGGGTCTATATGATAGAAAATAATGAAGTGTGACACCATTCTAAAAACTACACCCCTCAAGGTTCTCAAAACCACATTCAAGAAGTTTATTAACCCTTTACGTGCTTCACAGGAACTGAAACAATGTGGAAGGAAAAAATGAACATTTAACTTTTTTTTGCAAACATCTTAATTCAGAACCATTTTTTTTATTTTCACAAGTGTAAAAACAGAAATGTAACCATAAATTTTGTTATGCAATTTCTCCTGAATACGCGAATACCCCATATGTGGGGGTAAACCACTGTTAGGGCGCACCGCAGAACTTAGAAGTGAAGGAGCGCCGTTTGACTTTTTCAATGCAGAATTGGCTGGAAATGAGATCGGACACCATGTCACATTTAGAGAGCCCCTGATGTACCTAAACAGTGGAAACTCCCCACAAGTGACACCATTTTGGAAACTAGACCCCTTAAGGAACTTATCTAGATGTGTGGTGAGCACTTTGAACCCCCAAGTGCTTCACAGAAGTTTATAACGTAGAGCCGTGAAAAAAAAAAATCGCTTTTGTTTACACAAAAATGATCTTTTTGCCCACAAATTCTTTTTTTCACAAGGGTAACAGGAGAAATTAGACCACAAAAGTTGTTGTGCAATTTCTCCTGAGTACGCTGATACCCAATATGTGGGGGTAAACAACTGTTAGGGCGCACCGCAGAGCTTGGAAGAGAAGGAGTGCCGTTTTACTTTTTCAATGTAGAATTGGCTGGAATTGAGATTGGACGCCATGTCGTGTTTGGAGAGCCCCTGATGTGCCTAAACAGTGGAAACCCCCCACAAGTGACACCATTTTGGAAACTAGACCCCTTAAGGAACTTATCTAGATGTGTGGCGAGCACTTTGAACCCCCATGTGCTTCACAGAAGTTTATAACGTAGAGCCGTGAAAAAAAAAAATTGCATTTTTTCTACAAAAATGATCTTTTTGCCCACAAATTTTTATTTTCACAAGGGTAACAGGAGAAATTAGACCACAAAAGTTGTTGTGCAATTTCTCCTGAGTACGTCAATACCCAATATGTGGGGGTAAACCACTGTTTGGGCGCACCGCAGAGCTTGGAAGAGAAAGAGTGCCGTTTTACTTTTTCAATGTAGAATTGGCTGGAATTGAGATCGGACGCCATGTCGCGTTTGGAGAGCCCCTGATGTGCCTAAACAGTAGAAATCCCCCACAAGTGACCCCATTTTGGAAACTAGACCCCACATGGAACTTATCTAGATGTGTGGTGAGAACCTTCAATGCCCAAGTGCTTCACAGAAGTTTATAATGCAGAGCCGTGAAAATAAAAAATATTTTTTTTTTCCACAAAAAAGATTTTTTAGCCACCAAATTTTTATTTTCACAAGGGTAACAAGAGAAACTGGACCCCAAAAGTTGTTGTCCAATTTGTCCTGAGTATGCTGGTACCCCATATGTGGGGGTAAACCACTGTTTGGGCGCACGGCAGAGCTCGGAAGGAAGGAGCGCCGTTTTGGAATGCAGACTTTGATAGAATGGTCTGCGGGTATTATGTTGCGTTTGCAGAGACCCTGATGTACCTAACCAGTAGAAACCCTCCACAAGTGACCCCATTTTGGAAACTAGACCCCCCAAGGAACTTATCTAGATGTGTGGTGAGAACTTTGAATGCCCAAGTGCTTCACAGAAGTTTAGAATGCAGAGTCGTGAAAATAAAAAATATTTTTTTTTCCACAAAAAAGATATTGTAGCCCCCAAGTTTTTATTTTCACAAGGGTAACAGGAGAAATTGGACTGCAATAGTTGTTGTCCAATTTATCCCGAGTACGCTGATGCGCCATATGTGGCGGTAAACCACTGTTTGGGCGCACGGCAGAGCTCGGAAGGGAAGGAGCGCCTTTTTGGAATGCAGACTTTGATAGAATGGTCTGTGGGCATTATGTTGCGATTGCAGAGCCCCTGATGTACCTAAACTGTAGTAACCCCCAACAAGTGACCCCATTTTGGAAACTAGACCCCCCAAGGAACTTATCTAGATGTGTGGTGAGAACTTTGAATGCCCAAGTGCTTCACAGAAGTTTAGAATGCAGAGTCGTGAAAATAAAAAAAAAATTTTTTTTCACAAAAAAGATTTTGTAGCCCCCAAGTTTTTATTTTCACAAGGGTAACAAGAGAAATTGGACCCCAGAAGTTGTTGTCCAATTTATCCCGAGTACGCTGATGCCCCATATGTGGGGGTAACCCACTGTTTGGGCGCACGGCAGAGCTCAGAAGGGAGGGAGCACCATTTGACTTTTTGAGCGCAAAATTTGCTGTCGTGTTTGGAGACCCCCTGATGTACCTAAATAGTGGAAACCCCCCAATTCTAGCTCCAACCCTAACCCCAACACACCCCTAACCCTAATCCCAACCTCATCCATAATCCTAATCACTAACCCTAACCATAATCACAACCCTTACCCCAAAACAACACTAATGTCAACCCTAACCATAACCCTAATCAAAACCCTAAATCCAACACACCCCTAATCCTAATCTCAACCCTAACCTCAAACCTAACCCTAATCCCAATACACCCCTAATCACAACCCTAACCTTAACCCTAATCCCAAACCTAACCCTAATCCCAAGCGTAACCCTAATGCCAACCCTAACCCTAATACGAACCCTAATCCAAACCCTAACCCTAATCCCAGCTCTAACCCTAACTTTAGCCCCAACCCTAGCCCTAACTTTAGCCCCAACCCTAACCCTAGCCCTAGGGCTACTTTCACACTTGCGTCGTTTGGCATTCCGTCGCAATCCGTCGTTTTGGACAAGAAACGGATCCTGCAAATGTGCCCGCAGGATGCGTTTTTTGCCCATAGACTTGTATTGCCGACGGATCGTGACGGATGGCCACACGTCGCGTCCGTCGTGCACTGGATCAGTTGTGTTTTGGCGGAGCGTCGGCACAAAAAAACGTTCAATGAAACGTTTTTTTGTACGTCGCATCCGCCATTTCTGACCGCGCATGCGTGGCCGTAACTCCGCCCCCTCCTCCCCAGGACATAGATTGGGCAGCGGATGTGTTGAAAAACTACAGCTGCTGCCCACGTTGTGCACAATTTTCACAACGTGCGTCGGTATGTCGGGCCGACGCATTGCGACGGCCCCGTATCGACGTAAGTGTGAAAGAAGCCTAACCCTAAGTTTAGCCCCAACCCTAACCCTAAATTTAGCCCCAACCCTAACCCTAAATTTAGCCCCAACCCTAGCCCTACCCCTAACCTAACCCTACCCCTACCCCTAACCTAACCCTACCCCTAACCCTACCCCTAACCCTACCCCTAACCCTAACCCTACCCCTAACCCTAACCTAACCCTACCCCTAACCCTACCCCTAACCTAACCCTACCCCTAACCCTACCCCTAACCTAACCCTAACCCTACCCCTAACCCTACCCCTAACCCTAACCTAACCCTACCCCTAACCCTAACCTAACCCTACCCCTAACCCTACCCCTAACCTAACCCTACCCCTAACCCTACCCCTAACCTAACCCTAACCCTACCCCTAACCCTAACCCTACCCCTAACCCTAACCTAACCCTACCCCTAACCCTAACCTAACCCTACCCCTAACCCTACCCCTAACCCTACCCCTAACCTAACCCTAACCTAACCCTACCCCTAACCCTAACCCTACCCCTAACCCTACCCCTAACCCTACCCCTAATTTTAGCCCCAACTGCTGTTCTCCTGCCGGCCAGCAGATGGAGACAGATGGCGGGCGCACTGGGCATGCGTCCGCCATGTTCTGCTGCCGGCGGCCAGGTGGAGCAGCAAGAGGATCCAGGGACCTAGGTGAGTATGCTAGGGTCCCCGAATCCCCCTATTTCTCTGTCCTCTGATGTGCGATCACATCAGATGACAGAGAATTACACTTTACTTTTTTTTTTTTTTTTTTTTTTGCGGTCGCCGGTAAACAGTTAATTACCGGCGATCGCAAAACAGGGGTCGGTAATACCGACCCCGATCGTGCTCTTTGGGGTCTCGGCTACCCCCGGCAGCCGAGACCCCAAAGATTCTCCCGGTGCCGGCCGGCGGGCGCACTGCGCATGCGCCCGCCATTTTGAAGATGGCGGCGCCCACCGGGAGACATGAGGAGCATCGGGGGAGCTAGGTGAGTATTGGGGGGCCTCCTGGGACCCCTTTTCTCTGTCCTCCGATGTGCGATCACATCGGAGGACAGAGAAATTAAAAAGAGATCGCTTTTTTTTTTTTTTTGCGATCGCCGGTAAACGGTTAATTACCGGCGATCGCAAATGCGGGGTGGGTTAAAAACCCCCCGAATCATGTTCTCTGGGGTCTCGGCTACCCTCGGCAGCCGAGACCCCGGAGAAAATCGGCCTCTGGGGGGCGCTATGGACTTTTTCCACAGCGCCGTTAATTAACGGCGCTGTGGTTTAAGTACCCTTAGCGGCCGCCGTTAAAAGGCGTATCGGCGGTCGCTAAGGGGTTAATCTTCATTCAAAAAGTGATTGCAAAAATGAAGAAAAGTAAGTTCATAAGTTCATAGCACACAAAATTAAGTATTAGATTATAGAAGAGAAACCAAGCATTCATTGGTCTTACATATGGTCTTGAGATGTTGTGGTCCATGTGTTGGAGATTCCCAAAGTAATGAGAGATCTGACAGAATAGGAGTCGGGTCTGCTTTATATACTATTTTGACCCATAGACTTCCTATCTCATAACCACATATGGTTATCTACCGCTATGTTCATAGCTATCTACCGCTATGTTCATAGCTTCTACCATATTAGAAGAAAACTACCAACTTTCAGAATATGCATATTAGTTCTGCACATTACCTCATTTTGAAATGCTTAAGCATATAGCTTGTGTGACCCTTAGGCCGCCGTCACACATGCGAGTTTTACGGACGTAAGAGCGCAGAATCTACGTCCGTAAAACTCGCAAAAAATACGGCACAATTATTCTCTATGCCCCTGCTCCTATTTGCCGTATTTTACTGATCAGTATTATACGGCTTTCTATGGCCGTACAAAATCGCAGCATGCTGCGTTTGTCACCGTACTGCGCAAGAAATACGCCAATGAAAGTCTATGGAAGCGTGAAAAATACGGATTACACACGGACAAGCAGTGTGACTTGCGAGAAATACGCAGCGCTGTTAGAGAGAAAAGCCGGTAATTCAGTGCGGTGTACAGTAAAATCACACTGACAGCTTACAGTCCAATAGATATAATAAATGTGTACACATAGAATAGGTATATATATATATATATGTCAGTGAGACACATATATGTATATATATTAATATTTATTCCAGCGCTAGACAGCTTGAAAGCCGGTAATTCAATTACCGGCTTTTTCCTTCTCCTTCATAAAACCCGACATGATTTGAGACATGGTTTACATACAGTAAACCATGTCTTCTCTCCATTTTTTTTGCAGATTCCACACTACTAATGTCAGTAGTGTGTATCTGCAAAATTTGGCCGTTCTAGCTCTTAAAATAAAGGGTTAACTGGCGGAAAAAATTGGCGTGGGCTCCCGCGCAATTTTCTCCGCCAGAGTAGTAAAGCCAGTGACTGAGGGCAGATATTAATAGCCTGGAGAGGGTCCACGGTTATTGGCCCCCCCCTGGCTAAAAATATCTGCCCCCAGCCACCCCAGAACAGGCACATCTGGAAGATGCGCCTATTCTGGCACTTGGCCACTCTCTTCCCATTCCCGTGTAGCGGTGGGATATGGGGTAATGAAGGGTTAATGCCACCTTGCTATTGTAAGGTGACATTAAGCCTAATTAATAATGGAGAGGCGTCAATTATGACACCTATCCATTATTAATCCAATTGTAGTGAAGGGTTAAATAAAACACAAACACATTCTTTAAAATTATTTTAATGAAATAAAAACAATGGTTGTTGTAGTATTTTATTCAACGCCCAATCCAGTCACTGAAGACCCTCGTTCTGTGAGTAAAGAAACATAATAAACCAACAATATACTTACCCTCCGCAGATCTGTAACGTCCAACGATGTAAATCCTTCTGAAGGGGTTAAAACATTTTGCAGCAAGGAGCTGTGCTAATGCAGGCTGCTCCTCGCTGCAAAACCCCAGGGAATGAGGCTAAAAATAGATCAATGATCTATATTTAGCATCATTTGCGGTGAGGCGCCCTCTGCTGGCTGTTCATAGATCGTGGGAAATTACCTAGAAAGCCAGGGAGCCAGGGAGCTTTCTAGGTAATTTCCCACGATCTATGAACAGCCAGCAGAGGGCGCCTCACCGCAAATGATGCTAAATATAGACCATTGATCTATTTTTAGCCTCATTCCCTGGGGTTTTGCAGCGAGGAGCAGCCTGCATTAGCACAGCTCCTTGCTGCAAAATGTTTTAACCCCTTCAGAAGGATTTACATCGTTGGACGTTACAGATCTGCGGAGGGTAAGTATATTGTTGGTTTATTATGTTTCTTTACTCACAGAACGAGGGTCTTCAGTGACTGGATTGGGCGTTGAATAAAATACTACAACAACCATTGTTTTTATTTCATTAAAATAATTTTAAAGAATGTGTTTGTGTTTTATTTAACCCTTCACTACAATTGGATTAATAATGGATAGGTGTCATAATTGACGCCTCTCCATTATTAATTAGGCTTAATGTCACCTTACAATAGCAAGGTGGCATTAACCCTTCATTACCCCATATCCCACCGCTACACGGGAATGGGAAGAGAGTGGCCAAGGGCCAGAATAGGCGCATCTTCCAGATGTGCCTGTTCTGGGGTGGCTGGGGGCAGATATTTTTAGCCAGGGGGGGGCCAATAACCGTGGACCCTCTCCAGGCTATTAATATCTGCCCTCAGTCACTGGCTTTACTACTCTGGCGGAGAAAATTGCGCGGGAGCCCACGCCAATTTTTTCCGCCAGTTAACCCTTTATTTTAAGAGCTAGAACGGCCAAATTTTGCAGATACACACTACTGACATTAGTAGTGTGGAATCTGCAAAAAAATGGAGAGAAGACATGGTTTACTGTATGTAAACCATGTCTCAAATCATGTCGGGTTTTATGAAGGAGAAAGAAAAAGCCGGTAATTGAATTACCGGCTTTCAAGCTGTATAGCGCTGGAATAAGTATTAATATATATACATATATGTGTCTACTGACATATATATATATATATATATATTCTTTTCTTTTTGGGACACATGGATCACTTCTATAGCGGTATGTTGGTTTTGCAAGCCTGCGAGAAAACCACGCAGTACGGATGCCATACGGATTACATACGGAGGATGCCATGCGCAAAAAACGCTGACACAGCCTGCCTACGGAGGAGCAACGGACCATTTTTTTGGGGACTTTTCAGCGTATTACGGCCGTAATATACGGACCGTATTGTTTTACGCTGTGTGTGACGCCGGCCTTAAAAAAACATTTACTATCTACAAATAGCCACATATTGAGAGTTCTGACAAGAGTCCTATAGTTATGACATACAGAGAACAGATGTATCTAGCAAAGTCCTCAAAATAACTCAATCACAAACTAACCAAAATCTCTGCTCGCTAGTTGGACTCTGTATACGTTAAGTAATCTTTTACATTTTTTTTATTATTGATATATTAATATTTTACATGTACCTACATGGAATTTTTAATACATTGGAGAACGCGAGGGAAGTCTTTGTTCAAATAAAGTATTTTTGTGTGTGTTTTTAAAGGGTTACTAATTGGGGTGTTTGATAATCAATTTTTTTGACAAATCACAGCTGTCACCAATCCAAACTACCATTACCCCAGGGCAATTGGCAAGAGTCAGGCAAAGCCACAGAGTTGGCGCATCTAATTGATGCATCAATTCTGGGGCATGTGCGGGCTGGTATTTTTAGTCTGGGAAGGGCCCAATAATCAATGACCTTCCCAGCCTGATAATATAAGCCAGCAGCTGTCTGCATAACCTTGGCTGGTTATGAAAAATAAGGGTGAACCCACATCATTTTTTTCATTTATATATGTACAGTATTAGCTAATTACAAGTAAAATAAGCTACTCATGCACGGCACTAATTATTAGTGATGAGCGAATATACTCGTTACTCGAGATTTCCCGAGCACGCTCGGGAGTCCTCCCAGTATTTTTTAGTGCTTCGGAGTTTTATTTTTTCTTGCCGCAGCTGAATGATTTACATCTGTTAGCGGGTATAAGTACATGTGGGGGTTGCCTGGTTGCTACGGAATCCCCACATGTACTTATGCCAGCTAACAGATGTAAATCATTCAGCTGCGGCAAGAAAAAATAAAACTCCGAAGCACTAAAAAATACTCGGAGGACCCTCGAGCGTGCTTGAGAAATCTCAAGTAATGAGTATAATTGCTCATCACTACTAATTATATATCTCACGGATATCTATCTTTCTATCTATCCCATATCTATCGATCTATAGTATCTTTGCACATCTAACACCAAAGCTTCTGTAATTTCTATTCTGCATTTTATTCCAGTACTTGTCACATGGATGGCACACGAATTATACACATGGACACTGATAGCACCAGTACTGGTTTTTCCAGTACCAGAAATATCAGGATGTGTGAAGGGGGCCTAAAAGTGATCCAAGAAAATACAACAAATGAACTGACCACAAGGTCACACGCACACAAAGATCGTTTATGCATGTAGGGAGCACAGAACTGTTGTAGCACAAACTGTAGAAAAACGTATTTCTTAGAAAAAAAGAGTCAGAGCCAACAGCTCATCACATACAGTATGTTATACTTACCCTGTTCATTGTCAAGTTCTCTTGGCATGTGTATGTCATATCAGTACAAGAAAATAAAAGAAAGTATGTTGATTCTATTTATGTTAAAGGAACTCTGTCAGCACAGAATGACTGTTAAAACCCAGAACAGGACTTTAGTGCTTCATTGCAATTACACATTATTATAAATAATAATAATAATAATCTTTATTTTTATATAGCGCTAACCAGAGGCGTAGCTAGGGTTTCAACTTAGGGGGGGCGAAACATCTGAGTGGGCCCCTAACCAGCTAACCCTGATTACGGTTGCGCGCTCTAATTGTGAATATAGGGGAACCTCAGAATATGACCGCACTGTTATTGAAAATAAATCTATATACAAAAACGAACATTGATTTTACCGCCATATTGTGACGATATGCAACTTTGATGGTCACAATACCCTGAGTGCCCCTATAACAATGATGCTTAAGTGCCCACTTTACATTTAATAATGTCCCCTAAGTTCCCCCATGTACTGCTCCATTATACACAGTATGGTGAGCTCAAAGCTTCCATATACACAGTATAAGGCCCCCACAGCTCCCCTATACACAGTATGATGATTCTACAACTCCCCTATACACCGTATGATGTTCCCACTGCTCCCCTCTACACAGTATGATCCCATTGCTCCCCTATAGATTGTATAGGGGAGCATTGGGCTCATACTACGTATAATGCTGACAGAACTCAACTATAGAAAGTATGCCCCCCAGAGCTCCCCTATATACAGTGTAATGGGCCAACAGCTCCCATATGCACAATATGCCTTCACAGTTCCCTATACACAGTATGATGGGCCTGCAGCTTCCTTATACACAGTATGATGGACCCGCAGCTCCTTTATACACAGTATGATGGGCCCACATTTTCCTTATACACAGTATGATGGGGCCACAGCTCCCCTATACACAGTATGATGGGCCCGCAGCTCCCGTATACACAGTATGATGGACCCGCAGCTCCCGTATACACAGTATGATGGACCCGCAGCTCCCGTATACACAGTATGATGGACTCGCAGCTCCCTTATACATAGTATGATTGGCCCACAGCTCCCTTATATACAGTGTGATGGGCCCACAATTCCCTTATACACAGTATGATGGACCCGCAGCTCCCTTATACACAGTATGATGGGCCCACAGCTCCCTTATACACAGTATGATGGGCCCGCAGCTCCCTTATACACAGTATGATGGGCCCGCAGCTCCCTTATACACAATATGATGGGCCCGCAGCTCCCTTATACACAGTATGATGGGCCCGCAGCTCCCTGCCATGATTTGGCAGTCTGCAGTCACATAAAGTGACTGCAGACATTTATTCCAAGCCATTATCAACTTTATAGCAATAAATTGTTTATTATTAAGTTACTAAAGCACCTCTCTAGCAGGGTTTTTTTTCCACCGCTGGAGTGGTGTTTGAAGCGCAAGTCCCCGTCCCCGGTCATTTACTCATCCTCCGGCGTATTCACTATTTTGTGGCACTGCTGCAGTCCCACGGCTCAAACTTGTGAGCGCAGCTTCTGACTGGCCAGAAGTGAGAAGCTATGTCACAAGCGCTCAATGTAAGACTATGAGGCTATGTGCACACGTTGCGGATTTTTCCGCACCGTTTTTGCAAAATCCACAGGTAAAATGTGCTGCGTTTTACCTGTGGATTTACCGCGGATTTCCTGCATTTTTTGTGAGGATTTCGCCTGCGTTTTTACACCTGTGGATTCCTATACAGGAGCAGGTGTAAAATGCTGCGGAATCGGCACAAAAAATTGACATGCTGTGGAAAATACAACGCAGCATTTCCGTGCGGTATTTTCTGCACCATGTGCACTGTGGATTTGGTTTTCCATAGGTTTACATGGTATTGTACACCACATGGAAAACTGCTGCGGATCCGCAGGCAAATCCGCAACATGTGCACATACGATGAGAGTGAGAAAGAGGCCAGAACGAGGCTCCCATAGACTCACATGGATTAGTGACCTCTGCGCTGCTCCATGAAACAATGGGGCAGCGGACAGGTCACTAACTGCAGGAGACGGAGCCGAGCAGAGACAAAAACAGATGAAGACGCCAGAAGATGAGTATCAGACTGGGGCAGCGGACTTGGATTTTCAACATCGCTCCAGCAGGGAAATAAAAAATAATGCTGGAGTGGTGCTGTAAATGTGATGCAGCTCTTGGATATTATATGGGGGCTTCATATACTAATACTCATAAAAGAGCCAGGTGGTACGTATCAAAAGCCCCCTACCACCCCCATCTCCAGCCTCCCCAGACAGCAAATATTACGCAATGGAGCACATATAATATCATAACAAAACATAATATACAGCCCTCAGTGCCGTCCCCCCTCCCCCACTTCAGCCCCAATGCCCCCATCAACTCCCATCCACCCCTCGGTGGCCTGTCTCCCCTCCCCCACCTTCAGCCCCCACAACTCCCAAATGGTCTCACATTCACCCCCCAGTGTCCTGTCTCCCCTCCCCCACAATACCCCCATGGTCTCACATTCACCCCTTCAGTACCCTGTCCCCCCTCACCACATGGAAAACTCCACAATACCCCAACGGTCTCACAGTGACATACCTGAATTTAATAAACCATCCCCACTTACTGATAAAGTTTGCACTGCAGGCAGGACCAGGAAGCGTCTAGGTGAAATGCTTAATGCACAATGTGGGCACTAGGACCCAGCATGTCTGAGCCAATCCCAGCGTGCACTGCACAGAGTGAAGAAAACTGCAGCCAAAGCTTCATGATCAGGTCAGGCAGGCAGCCAGGCAAAACCATTCACTGCAGGAGGGGGAGACTGCAGCCGGCCACTGTGCTAGCAGCGTGCAGACATCAGAAGGGAGCATTATACTGCTCTGCTCCTATGCCTGTTCTGCCTCGTCACAGAGGTGGCCCTGGCTCCCGGTGGGCCCCTTCATGTGACAGGGCCCAGGGCGATGGCCCCCTCTGCCCCCCCCAGTGGCTACGCTACTGGCGCTAACATATTCCGCAGCGCTTTACAGTTTGCACACATTATCATCACTGTCCCCGATTGGGCTCACAATCTAGAATCCCTATCAGTATGTCTTTGGAATGTGGGAGGAAACCGGAGTGCCCAGAGGAAACCCACGCAAACACGGAGAGAACATACAAACTCTTTGCAGATGTTGTCCTGAGTGGGATTAGAACCCAGGACCCCAGCGCTGCAAGGCTGTAGTGCTAACCACTGCGCCACCGTGCTGCCCGCACGGTTAATACATGTTTATTAACTTTGTGTGTATTGGAACAACGCAAAAAAATGAAAAAAAGGAAAATTGGACATCATTTCACAGAAAACCCCAAAAATGGACTGGACAAAATTGTTGACACCCTCAACTTAATATTTGATTGCACCCCCTTTGGAATAAATAAGGACAATCAATCGCTTCCTATAACCATTAGCAAGCTTCTAACACCTCTCAACTGGAATTTTGTGCAACTTCTTTTGCAAGCTGCTCCAGGTCCATCATGTTTGAAGGGTGCCTCCTCCCAACAGCAACATTAAGATCCCTCCACATGTGTTCTATGAGATTTAGATCCGGACACATTGCTGCCCACTTCAAAACTCTCCAGTTCTTTGTTTCCATACATTTCTGGATATTTCTTGAAGTATGACGAAAAAAACAGCTCCAAAATCAGAGTCTGCTAGTATACAGTAAATTTGCCTCTATATCCAGAGGATTAGCACCGATATTATGGAAATCCGGGTGCTCACCAGAAAAAAAGTCCAAACATCAAAGTCCAAAAGAGAGAAAATGGTGAATTCCTTAAAAATCCTTTATTTCATACTCTTAAATCATTTAGAGGGGGAGAAATGTGAACACTGGATGGATGTGATCGACCGTTGAAGCACAGGAGGCACGAAACGGCAGTTGTCAGTCCATGGAGTGTACACATTTCTCCCTGTTTCCATGTTTTAAGAATATGAAATGAAAGATTTTTCAAGAACAGTGAGTGACACCTATTTTCTTTCTTTTAGGCTTCTTGAAGTATGTTTGGGGTCACTGTCCTGCTGGAAGACCCATTACCTAGGACACAAACCGAGCTTTCTGATATCAGGCACTGCATTGTGACCCAAAATCGTTTGGTAATCTTCAGATTTCATGATGCCTTGCATGCAAGGTTGCAAGGCAACCACTGCCACAGGCAGCAAAAAAAAAACATCTTTGGACCTCTACAATATTTGACTGTAGGTTCTCTGTTCTTTTCTTCGCAGGCCTCAATCTGGTTTCAGTAAACAGTAGAATGATATGCTTTACCACAAAGCTCTATCTTGGTCTCATCTGTCCACAAAACGCTTTCCCAGAAGGATTTTGGCTTACTCACGTACATTTTGAAAACCTGTAGTCTAGCATCTTTACATCTCTGTGTCAACAGTGGGGTCCTCCTAGGTCTCCTGCCACAGCTTTTCATTTCATTTAAATGTCGACTGATAGTTCGTGCTGACAGTAATGCACTTTAAACCTGCAGGACAGCTTGAATTTTTTTGGAACTTGATTACGGCTGCTTATCCACCTTCCGGATTATCCTGCATTGCAATCTTTCACACAGATACGCAATGCAAATACTGAATCAACTTTTCCCCTTTTTATATGGTTTCAGGTGTGATTTTCATATTGCCCACATCTGTTACTTGCCACAGGTAATTTGAACGAGCAGAACATGCTTGAAACATAGTTGATTACCCACAATTTTGGAAAGGTGCCAACAATTTTGTTTGGTCCATGTTGGGCGTTTTGTATGAAATTATATCCAATTTTCCCTTTTTTCCCAGATTTTTTGAGTTATTCCAATACATACAAAGGAAACAAAGCTATGTGTAACATAACGTGTAATTGCAATAATTGTCTGGGAGAAATACTTAATTTTCTGGAACAATTTCAAGGGTGCCAAATCCACTGTAGTTATCGGAGTGTAATATATATATATATATATATATATATATATATATCGTATTTTTCACTTTATAAGACGCACTCCAAATTTTGAGGAGAAAAATAGCAACAAGTTTTTTTTAATAAAATGGTGGTGCTTCTTACAATCCATGTCCATGCATCTTATTGATTACCAGGGGTGGGGGCTGCGGTGAAGTGGGGACACAGGGTCGCTGGGTTGAAGGGTTGTCCAGTAGGGTTGAGCGAAACGGATCGTTCACTTTCAAAAGTCGCCGACTTTTGGCACAGTCGGGTTTCACGAAACCCGACCCCTGTGTGTGGTCGGCCATGCAGTACGCGACTTTCGCGCCAAAGTCGCATTTCAATGACGCGAAAAGCGCCATTTCTCAGCCAATGAAGGTGGACGCAGAGTGTGGGCAGCGTGATGACATAGGTCCTGGTCCCCACCATCTTAAAGAAGGGCATTGCAGTGATTGGCTTGCTGTCTGCGGCGTCACAAGGGCTATAAAGAGGCGTTCCCGCCGACCGCCATCTTACTGCTGCTGATCTGAGCATAGGGAGAGGTTGCTGCCGCTTCATCAGAAGCAGGGATAGCATTAGGCAGGGTCCATTAACCACCAAACCGCTTGTGCTGTAGCGATTTCCACTGTCCAACACCACCTTTTGTTTGCAGGGACAGTGGAAGCTACATTTTTTTTTCCTCAGCGCTGTAGCTCATTGGGCTGCCCTAGAAGGCTCCCTGATAGCTGCATTGCTGTGTGTACACCGCTGTGCAAACCAACTGCTTTTTTCAAAGCACAAATCCTGTTGTTCCTTCCTTTCTGCACAGCTATCTTTTTTGTTTGTCCACACTTTTGATTTAATTTGTGCAGCAGTCCACTCCTTCTTATTGCTGCCTGCCATACCTGGCTGAGATTACTACAGGGAGATAGTAATTGTAGGACAGTCCCTTTTTTTTTTAATTCTCCCTAAAAAAATAAGTTGTGGGAGATTAAGATTGGCATTTCTGCTAGAGTGCCAGTCCTGTGTGTGCCATCTCTCTTAAATAGTGGGCCATAATAAGCCCCGTGTTTTTTTTTAAAATTTGGCATCTAAATTCTCCCTGAAAAAATTAAATAAAACGTGGGAGATTAATATTGGCCTTTCTGCTTGTGTGCCAGTCCTGAGTGTGCCATCTCTCTTAAATAGTGGGCCATAGAAAGCCTATTTTTTTTTTAAATTTGGTATCTAAATTCTCCCTGAAAAAAAAAAACAGTGGGAGATTAATATTTGCCTTTCTGCTTGTCTGCCAGTCCTGAGTGTGCCATCTCTCTTAAATAGTGGGCCATAGAAAGCCTATTTTTTTTTAAAATTTGGTATCTAAATTCTCCCTGAAAAAAAAAAACAGTGGGAGATTAATATTGGCCTTTCTGCTTCTCTGCCAGTCCTGAGTGTGCCATCTCTCTTAAATAGTGGGCCATAGAAAGCCTAGTGTTTATTTTTTTAAATTTGGTATCTAAATTCTCCCTGAAAAAAAAAAACAGTGGGAGATTAATATTGGCCTTTGTGCTTGAGTGACAGTCCTGCGTGTGTGGCATCTCTCTCATTTGGTGCCACAGAAAACAGAGCGTGTAACATCGTGCCTGATTTTCCTTGCGGTCTCACCCACCTATAAAGGGATATCTAAATCATACAGAAGTTAGAGTTCACCTTGTAAGTTGTTTGACAGTAACAAATACCGTTAGTTTGGTGACGTTTTTAAAACAATGAGGAAGTCTGGTGGAAGAGGACGTGGCCGTGGGCGTTCATTGCCAGCTGGTAATGATGGTAGTGGTAGTGGAGCATCGGGTGGTCGTGGGAAAAACAATATAGCACCTAAGTCTCGAGTTGTGGAGCCAGGTTCGTCGTCTGGCTACACAAGGCCTCGAACGCTCCCTTTTCTGGGAATAGGAAAACCGCTTTTAAAGCCGGAGCAGCAAGAGCAAGTTTTGGCTTACCTTGCTGACTCAGCCTCTAGCCTCTAGCTCTTTTGCCTCCTCTTCTGAAACTGGTAAATGTAAAAGCAGTGCGTCGTTAGTGGATGTTCACGGTCAGGGACAAGTCGCTTCCTTGTCCTCTTCAGCAAAAACAGCAACAGAGAAGGATGCAGCAGGCGACACAATGGGTTACTCCATGGAGCTCTTTACACATACCGTCCCTGGCTTAGAAAGTGAAACAGTTAACAGGCCATGCCCATTACAAGTTGAATCTGACATGGAGTGCACTGATGCACAGCCACAGCCAGACTACTATGCTGGTCCTTTGACTCAGACCACAACATTGCCCTCGCAGGGTACTGATCCAGAATCAGACCCTGATGAGATTATGTTGCCCCGTCACGAACGCTATACCACCGACTTACACGGTGACACAGACGAAGTTGCACACGAGCTAGAAGAGGAGGTAATAGATGACCCAGTTGTTGACCCCGATTGGCAGCCATTGGGGGAACAGGGTGCAGGCGGCAGTAGTTCTGAAGCGGAGGAGGAGGGGCCACAGCAGGCATCAACATCGCAACAGGTTCCATCTGCCGGGCCCGTAGATGGCCCAAAACGCATATCAAAGCCAAAACCTGTTGGAGGACAGCGTGGCCATCCGGTTAAAGCTCAGTCTGCAATGCCTGAAAAGGTATCCGATGCTAGAAAGAGTGCAGTCTGGCATTTTTTTAAACAACATCCAATTGATCAGCGCAAAGTCATCTGTCAAAAATGTTCAACTACCTTAAGCAGAGGTCAGAATCTGAAAAGTCTAAATACAAGTTGCATGCATAGACATTTAACCACCATGCATTTGCAAGCCTGGACTAACTACCAAACGTCCCTTAAGGTTGTAGCACCCTCGGCCAATGAAGCTAGTCAGCAACGCTACATCCCTTCCGTCAGTGTAAGGCCACCATTTTCCGCACCTCCTGCAGTATCTGTGCAGGTTTCTTTGCCAGGCCAAAGCAGTCGGGGTCAGGGAATCACCAGTTTCGTAGTAGGAAACACTGCATCTAGGGCACCGGCGGCAACAATACCGTCTCCAACCGTCTCTCAGTCTGCTATGTCCACCGGCACCCCCGCTAGTTCCACGATCTCCAGCTCTCCAATCCAGCTCATCCTACATGAGACTCTGGTTAGAAAAAGGAAGTACTTAGCCTCGCATCCGCGCACACAGGGTTTGAACGCCCACATAGCTAGACTAATCTCGTCAGAGATGATGCCCTACCGGTTAGTTGAAAGCGAAGCTTTCAAAGCCCTGATGGACTACACTGTACCACGCTACGAGCTACCCAGTCGACACTTCTTTTCGAGAAAAGCCATCCCAGCCCTCCACCAGCATGTTAAAGAGCGCATCGTCCATGCACTCAGGCAATCTGTGAGTACAAAGGTGCACCTGACAACAGATGCATGGACCAGTAGGCATGGCCAGGGACGTTACGTGTCCATCACGGCACACTGGGTGAATGTGGTGGATGCAGGGTCCACAGGGGACAGCAATTTTGGGACAGTTCTGCCTAGCCCACGGTCTAGGAAACAGTTGGCTGTAGCCGTTCGCACCCCCTCCTCCTCGTCCTCCTGCAGAAGCGAGAGCTCGTCCACAGACCGCAGTCGCCCAACCACTCCATCCGCAGCTGCCACTGTTGCACACCAGTTGTCCCATTATGGGGCAGCTACTGGCAAGCGTCAGCAGGCTTTATTGGCTATGAAGTGTTTGGGCGACAACAGACACACCGCGGAAGTTCTGTCCGAGTTCTTGCAGAAAGAAACGCAGTCGTGGCTGGGCACAGTAGATCTTGAGGCAGGCAAGGTAGTGAGTGATAACGGAAGGAATTTCATGGCTGCCATCTCCCTTTCCCAACTGAAACACATTCCTTGCCTGGCTCACACCTTAAACCTGGTGGTGCAGTGCTTCCTGAAAAGTTATCCGGGGTTATCCGACCTGCTCCTCAAAGTGCACGGACTTTGCTCGCATATCCGCCATTTGCCCGTACACTCCAGCCGTATGCAGACCTATCAGCGGTCTTTGAACCTTCCCCAGCATCGCCTAATCATAGACGTTGCAACAAGGTGGAACTCAACACTGCACATGCTTCAGAGACTGTGCGAACAGAGACGTGCTGTTATGTATTTGTGGGAGGATACACATACACGGGCAGGCAGTAGGATGGCAGACATGGAGTTGTCAGGTGTGCAGTGGTCGAAGATACAAGACGTGTGCTGATGCAAAATTTGATGCACATAATGGAGCAGGCGTCTGCAGCAGAGGAAGAGGAAAGCCTTGATAACAGTCAGCCATTGTCTGGTCAGGGCAGTGTACAGGACGAGGTAACGGGCGAACAGGAGGAGGAGGATGAGGAGGATGATGGGGATGAGTATTTTTTTAATGAGGAAGCTTTTCCGGGGCCACTGGAAATTGGTGGCGTGTCAAGGCCGGGTTCTGGTTTTTTGAGGGACACAAGTGAAGTAGATTTGCCTGAAACAGCCCCTCAACCCAGCACAACCGCAGATTTGACAACTGGAACTTTGGCCCACATGGCGGATTATGCCTTACGTATCCTCAAAAGGGACACACGCATTACTAAAATGATGAACGATGACGATTACTGGTTACACAGTTATTAAGGTTGAAGGAAGACTATAAGTCCATCTAGTTCAACCCATAGCCTAACCTAACTTGCCCTAACATGTTGATCCAGAGGAAGGCAAAAAAAAAACCATGTGGCAAAGAGTAAGCTCCACCTTGGGGAAAAAAATTCCTTCCCGACTCCACATACGGCAATCAGACTAGTTCCGTGGATCAACGCCCTATCAAGGAATCTAGTGTATATACCCTGTAACATTATACTTTTCCAGAAAGGTATCCAGACCCCTCTTAAATTTAAGTAATGAATCACTCATTACAACATCATACGGCAGAGAGTTCCATAGTCTCACTGCTCTTACAGTAAAGAATCCGCATCTGTTATTATGCTTAAACCTTTTTTCCTCCAAAGGTAGAGGATGCCCCCTTGTCCCTGTTTCAGGTCTATGATTAAAAAGATCATCAGAAAGGTCTTTGTACTGTCCCCTCATATATTTATACATTAACATAAGATCACCCCTTAGTCTTTGTTTTTCCAAACTAAATAGCCCCAAGTGTAATAACCTATCTTGGTATTGCAGACCCCCCAGTCCTCTAATAACCTTGGTCGCTCTTCTCTGCACCCGCTCCAGTTCAGCTATGTCTTTCTTATACACCGGAGACCAGAACTGTGCACAGTATTCTAAGTGTGGTCGAACAAGTGACTTGTATAGAGGTAAAATTATGTTCTCCTCATGAGCATCTATGCCTCTTTTAATGCATCCCATTATTTTATTTGCCTTTGTAGCAGCTGCCTGACACTGGCCACTAAATATGAGTTTGTCATCCACCCATACACCCAAGTGTTTTTCATTGACGGTTTTGCCCAGAGTTTTAGAATTAAGCACATAATTATACATCTTATTACTTCTACCCAAGTGCATGACCTTACATTTATCCCCATTAAAGCTCATTTGCCATTTATCAGCCCAAGCTTCTAGTTTACATAAATCATCCTGTAATATAAAATTGTCCTCCTCTGTATTGATTACCCTGCAGAGTTTAGTGTCATCTGCAAATATTGAAATTCTACTCTGAATGCCCCCTACAAGGTCATTAATAAATATGTTAAAAAGAAGAGGGCCCAATACTGACCCCTGTGGTACCCCACTGCTAACCGCTACCCAGTCCGAGTGTGCTCCAATAATAACCACCCTTTGTTTCCTATCCCTGAGCCAGCTCTCAACCCACTTACACATATTTTCCCCTATCCCCATTATTCTCATTTTATGTATCAACCTTTTGTGTGGCACCGTATCAAAAGCTTTTGAAAAGTCCATATACACTACATCTACTGGGTTCCTTTGGTCCAGTCCGGAACTTACCTCTTCATAGAAACTGATCAAATTAGTCTGACATGAACGGTCCCTAGTAACCGTGCTGATACTGGGTCATGAGGTTATTCCCCTTCAGATACTCCAGTATAGCATCCCTTAGAATACTCTCCAGGATTTTACCCACAGTAGAGGTTAAGCTTACTCTCCTATAGTTTCCGAGTTCAGTTTTTGTTCCCTTTTTGAATATTGGCACCACATTTGCTATACGCCAGTCCTGTGGTACAGACCCTGTTATTATGGAGTCTTTAAAGATTAAAAATAATGGTCTATCAGTGACTGTACTTAATTCCTGCAGTACTCGGGGGTGTATCCCATCCGGGCCCGGAGATTTGTCAATTTTAGTGATTTTTAGACGCCGCCGCACTTCCTGCTGGGTTAAGCAGGTGACATTTAATGGGGAATTTTTATCACTAGTCATTTTGTCTGTCATGGGATTTTCTTGTGTAAATACTGATGAAAAAAAGTCATTTAGCATATTGGCTTTTTCCTCATCCTCATCCATTTCACCCAGACTATTTTTAAGGGGGCCAACACTATCATTTTTTAGTTTCTTACTATTTATGTAGTTAAAGAATATTTTGGGATTATTTTTACTCTCTCTGGCAATGAGTCTCTCTGTCTCAATCTTTGCTGCCTTGATTTGCTTTTTACAGAATTTATTTATTTTTTTGTATTTATTTAATGCCTCCTCACTACCTACTTCCTTTAATTCTCTAAATGCTTTCTTTTTGTCACTTATTGCGCCCTTTACAGCTCTATTTAGCCATATTGGCTTCCTCCTATTTCTAGTATGTTTATTCCCATACGGTATTATACTGTGCACAGGTCCTATCCAGGATGCTAATAAATGTCTCCCATTTTCTTTGTGTATTTTTATGTCTCAGGATATCGTCCCATTTAATTGCACCAAGATCCTCTCTCATCCGTTGGAAATTTGCCCTCCTGAAATTTAGTGACCTTGTAAGCCCTCTACTACAAATCTTATTAAAGGATACATGAAAACTTATTATTTTGTGATCACTATTCCCCAAGTGACCCCTGCCTCCTTGATCCTCGCTATAAAGGCAAATTGCTAAATATTATGCCACATGAGAACTTGGAACTAATATTAGCAACCAAACAATCAACTCTTGTTGACCGTTTGCTTCAGGCATTCCCAGCACACAGCGCCCGTGATCGTTCTCACACGAGCTGCAGGGGGCAGCAGACCAGAGGTGTTAGAGGTGCAGAAATCAGAAGTGGGGTTGGACAGAGGGGTTTTCTGACCAGGTTGTGGAGTGATTTTGCTATGACCGCAGACAGGACAGGTACTGCAGCATCAACTCAAAGTGACAGGAGACAACATTTGTCCAGTATGGTTACTAACTATTTTTCATCCCTTATCGATGTTCTCCCTCAACCGTCATTCCCATTTGATTACTGGGCATCCAAATTAGACACCTGGCCAGAATTGGCAGAATATGCATTGCAGGAGCTTGCTTGCCCGGCAGCTAGTGTCCTATCAGAAAGAGTATTCAGTGCTGAAGGTTCAATATTAACCGAAAAAAGGACTCGTCTGGCTACCCAAAATGTGGATGATCTAACCTTCATTAAAATGAACCACAACTGGATTTCGAATTCTTTTGCCCCACCTTGCCCGGCTGACACCTAGCTTTGCTATGAAAAGGTCTTGCTTGTGGACTACTCTGACTGACTTTTCCAATCGCGTAATTTGCAGCAGCTGATTGTCCAGCATACGACATGTTTACACCTCCCTAAATGGCCAAACTCCCCCCACGGGGCCGTGTTCTCGCCACTTGGCGCAAGCACCCGTGAGAGTGCCGTTTGCCTGAAGAGGTGGGTGTGCCTGCTTTTGGTCGACGGCACTGCCACTGGGTCCCTCATAGTACAATAAAGTGTCTCTGGTGGTGGTGGTGCGCACCCAATGTCAGACACACTGTTGTAACATGAGGGGCCCTGGGCCTGTACCGCCGGCCACAAGAGAGTTCCCCCCCAGCTCAAACATTGCTCTACCACTTGCACAATTATCTCTCACAGTTCCACCAATGTTTAGTCTATGCGATGACATCATTCAATGCCTGGCACTGACAATACCATTGTGTTGACATGTATGATGGTACTTAACATAGTCAGGGGCAGTGTCCTATATTTACACCAGTAAATAATTAGCGCCAAATTACTAGGTCTAAAACTCAGTAGAGGAGCCCACCCCTGTACCTAAGTATTCCACCCTTTTGTGTTTTGGTTTTGTTGTAATGCGAGACATTAACATCTATTTATTTTTTTGGAGTACTAACTGGCAGACACTCATTACAATCGGCCTCCGCTGACAACACCAATGCTGCCTGCGTACCCCTGCAAGAGAACTGCAAGTGCCTACAGCCAAATTTTGTTATGTTAGGCCTACTACGCCTGTCTGCGGTCCCTCCTTCCACTAGTCCTCCACTGACCAGACCACTGCTGCCCGTGTACCCCTGGAACCAATTTTAAAGTGCCTACAGCCAAATTTTGTTATGTTAGGCCTACTACGCCTGTCTGCGGTCCCTCCTTCCACTAGTTCTCCAGTGACCTGTCCACTGCTGCCCGTGTACCCCTGGAACCAATGTAAAAGTGCCTACAGCCAAATTTTGTTATGTTAGGCCTACTACGCCTGTCTGTGGTCCCTCCTTCCACTAATCCTCCAGTGTCCTGTCTACTGCTGCCCGTGTACCCCTGGAACCAATTTAAAAGTGCCTACAGCCAAATTTTGTTATGTTAGGCCTACTACGCCTGTCTGCGGTCCCTCCTTCCACTAGTCCTCCACTGACCAGACCACGTGTACCCCTGGAACCAATTTTAAAGTGCCTACAGCCAAATTTTGTTATGTTAGGCCTACTACGCCTGTCTGCGGTCCCTCCTTCCACTAGTCCTCCAGTGACCTTTCCACTGCTGCCCGTGTCCCCCTGGAACCAATGTAAAAGTGCCTACAGCCAAATTTTGTTATGTTAGGCCTACTACGCCTGTCTGCGGTCCCTCCTTCCACTAGTCCTCCAGTGACCTGTCCACTGCTGCCCGTGTACCCCTGGAACCAATTTTAAAGTGCCTACAGCCAAATTTTGTTATGTTAGGCCTACTACGCCTGTCTGCGGTCCCTCCTTCCACTAGTCCTCCAGTGACCTTTCCACTGCTGCCCGTGTCCCCCTGGAACCAATGTAAAAGTGCCTACAGCCAAATTTTGTTATGTTATGCCTACTATGCCTGTCTGCGGTCCCTCCTTCCACTAGTCCTCCAGTGACCTTTCCACTGCTGCCCGTGTCCCCCTGGAACCAATGTAAAAGTGCCTACAGCCAAATTTTGTTATGTTAGGCCTACTACGCCTGTCTGCGGTCCCTCCTTCCACTAGTCCTCCAGTGACCTGTCCACTGCTGCCCGTGTACCCCTGGAACCTATTTTAAATTGCATAGAGCATCCTTTTTTTAATAGTAGGCATACAAACTCTGTCTGTGGTCCATAATTGAAATTGTCCTCCACTGAACAGACCAATGCTGCCTGTGTACCCCTGTAACCTTTTTTAAACTGCATTGAGCCAAATATTGTGTTTAAGGCCTACTACCTGTGTCTGTCTGCGCCACTCAATACAGCTGTCCTCCTTTTAAAAAAGCTGAGCGTCAATAGTCTGGTTTTCAGCCTATAGGAATTTGAAAACTGCATTGGGGCTACTACTACTACTTCGGTAGGGCCTACTAACGGTGTCTGCCGCTCCGAGGTGTTCCCCAGGTTTCCTCTCCATAGCTTAGAGCTTCTAGCTCTCGTTTAGTAGTTGTTGAAAACAACACTGCATTCGGCCTACAAGTTGGGTCTGGGGTGTAGAGACGGTGTCTTCCGCTCCAAGGTGTTCCCCAGGTTGCCTCTCCATTGCTTCAGTCTTAAAGCTCTTGTTTAGTAGTTGTTGAAAACAACACTGCATTCGGCCTACAAGTTGGGTCTGGGGTGTAGAGACGGTGTCTTCCGCTCCAAGGTGTTCTCCAGGTTGCCTCTCCATTGCTTCAATCTTAAAGCTCTCGTTTAGTAGTTGTTGAAAACAACACTGCATTCGGCCTACAAGTTGGGTCTGGGGTGTAGAGACGCTGTGTTCCACTCCAAGGTGTTCACCAGGTTGCCTCTCCATTGCTTCAATCTTAAAGCTCTTGTTTAGTAGTTGTTGAAAACAACACTGCATTCGGCCTACAAGTTGGGTCTGGGGTGTAGAGACGGTGTCTTCCGCTCCAAGGTGTTCTCCAGGTTGCCTCTCCATTGCTTCAATCTTCTGGCTCTCGTTTAGTAGTTGTTGAAAACAACACTGCATTCGGCCTACAAGTTGGGTCTGGGGTGTAGAGACGGTGTGTTCCACTCCAAGGTGTTCCCCAGGTTGCCTCTCCATTGCTTCAATCTTAAAGCTCTTGTTTAGTAGTTGTTGAAAACAACACTGCATTCGGCCTAGAAGTTGGGTCTGGGGTGTAGAGACGGTGTCTTCTGCTCCAAGGTGTTCCCCAGGTTGCCTCTCCATTGCTTCAATCTTAAAGCTCTTGTTTAGTAGTTGTTGAAAACAAC
The DNA here is from genome assembly GCF_032444005.1 of Ranitomeya imitator. NCBI lineage: Eukaryota > Metazoa > Chordata > Amphibia > Anura > Dendrobatidae > Ranitomeya > Ranitomeya imitator. The sequence goes on from NC_091282.1 coordinate 1,114,024,110, forward strand.
ACTGCATTCGGCCTACAAGTTGGGTCTGGGGTGTAGAGACGGTGTGTTCCACTCCAAGGTGTTCCCCAGGTTGCCTCTCCATTGCTTTGATCTTCTGGCTCTTCTTAAGTAGTTGTTGAAAACAACACTGCATTCGGCCTACAAGTTGGGTCTGGGTTGTAGAGACGGTGTCTTCCGCTCCAAGGTGTTCTCCAGGTTTCCTCTCCATTGCTTCAATCTTAAAGCTCTCGTTTAGTAGTTGTTGAAAACAACACTGCATTCGGCCTACAAGTTGCGTCTGGGGTGTAGAGACGGTGTCTTCCGCTCCAAGGTGTTCCCCAGGTTGCCTCTCCATTGCTTCAGTCTTAAAGCTCTTGTTTAGTAGTTGTTGAAAACAACACTGCATTCGGCCTACAAGTTGGGTCTGGGGTGTAGAGACGGTGTCTTCCGCTCCAAGGTGTTCTCCAGGTTGCCTCTCCATTGCTTCAATCTTAAAGCTCTCGTTTAGTAGTTGTTGAAAACAACACTGCATTCGGCCTACAAGTTGGGTCTGGGGTGTAGAGACGCTGTGTTCCACTCCAAGGTGTTCCCCAGGTTGCCTCTCCATTGCTTCAATCTTAAAGCTCTTGTTTAGTAGTTGTTGAAAACAACACTGCATTCGGCCTACAAGTTGGGTCTGGGGTGTAGAGACGGTGTCTTCCGCTCCAAGGTGTTCTCCAGGTTGCCTCTCCATTGCTTCAATCTTCTGGCTCTCGTTTAGTAGTTGTTGAAAACAACACTGCATTCGGCCTACAAGTTGGGTCTGGGGTGTAGAGACGGTGTGTTCCACTCCAAGGTGTTCCCCAGGTTGCCTCTCCATTGCTTCAATCTTAAAGCTCTTGTTTAGTAGTTGTTGAAAACAACACTGCATTCGGCCTAGAAGTTGGGTCTGGGGTGTAGAGACGGTGTCTTCTGCTCCAAGGTGTTCCCCAGGTTGCCTCTCCATTGCTTCAATCTTAAAGCTCGTTTAGTAGTTGTTGAAAACAACACTGCATTCGGCCTACAAGTTGGGTCTGGGGTGTAGAGACGGTGTGTTCCACTCCAAGGTGTTCCCCAGGTTGCCTCTCCATTGCTTTGATCTTCTGGCTCTTCTTAAGTAGTTGTTGAAAACAACACTGCATTCGGCCTACAAGTTGGGTCTGGGTTGCAGAGACGGTGTCTTCCGCTCCAAGGTGTTCTCCAGGTTTCCTCTCCATTGCTTCAATCTTAAAGCTCTCGTTTAGTAGTTGTTGAAAACAACACTGCATTCGGCCTACAAGTTGCGTCTGGGGTGTAGAGACGGTGTCTTCCGCTCCAAGGTGTTCCCCAGTTTGCCTCCCCATTGCTTCAATCTTAAAGCTCTTGTTTAGTAGTTGTTGAAAACAACACTGCATTCGGCCTACAAGTTGGGTCTGGGGTGTAGAGACGGTGTCTTCCGCTCCAAGGTGTTCTCCAGGTTTCCTCTCCTTTGCTTCAATCTTAAAGCTCTTGTTTAGTAGTTGTTGAAAACAACACTGCATTCGGCCTACAAGTTGGGTCTGGGGTGTAGAGACGGTGTGTTCCACTCCAAGGTGTTCCCCAGGTGGCCTCTCCATTGCTTTGATCTTCTGGCTCTTCTTAAGTAGTTGTTGAAAACAACACTGCATTCGGCCTACAAGTTGGGTCTGGGTTGTAGAGACGGTGTCTTCCGCTCCAAGGTGTTCTCCAGGTTTCCTCTCCATTGCTTCAATCTTAAAGCTCTCGTTTAGTAGTTGTTGAAAACAACACTGCATTCGGCCTACAAGTGCGTCTGGGGTGTAGAGACGGTGTCTTCCGCTCCAAGGTGTTCCCCAGTTTGCCTCCCCATTGCTTCAATCTTAAAGCTCTTGTTTAGTAGTTGTTGAAAACAACACTGCATTCGGCCTACAAGTTGGGTCTGGGGTGTAGAGACGGTGTCTTCCGCTCCAAGGTGTTCTCCAGGTTTCCTCTCCTTTGCTTCAATCTTAAAGCTCTTGTTTAGTAGTTGTTGAAAACAACACTGCATTTGGCCTACAAGTTGGGTCTGGGGTGTAGAGACGGTGTGTTCCGCTCCAAGGTGTTCCTCAGGTTGCTTCTCCATTGCTTCAATCTTCTGGCTCTCGTTTAGTAGTTGTTGAAAACAACACTGCATTCGGCCTACAAGTTGGGTCTGGGGTGTAGAGACGGTGTGTTCCACTCCAAGGTGTTCCCCAGGTTGCCTCTCCATTGCTTCAATCTTAATGCTCTTGTTTAGTAGTTGTTGAAAACAACACTGCATTCGGCCTAGAAGTTGGGTCTGGGGTGTAGAGACGGTGTCTTCTGCTCCAAGGTGTTCCCCAGGTTGCCTCTCCATTGCTTCAATCTTAAAGCTCTTGTTTAGTAGTTGTTGAAAACAACACTGCATTCGGCCTACAAGTTGGGTCTGGGGTGTAGAGACGGTGTGTTCCACTCCAAGGTGTTCCCCAGGTTGCCTCTCCATTGCTTTGATCTTCTGGCTCTTCTTAAGTAGTTGTTGAAAACAACACTGCATTCGGCCTACAAGTTGGGTCTGGGTTGTAGAGACGGTGTCTTCCGCTTCAAGGTGTTCTCCAGGTTTCCTCTCCATTGCTTCAATCTTAAAGCTCTCGTTTAGTAGTTGTTGAAAACAACACTGCATTCGGCCTACAAGTTGTGTCTGGGGTGTAGAGACGGTGTCTTCCGCTCCAAGGTGTTCCCCAGTTTGCCTCCCCATTGCTTCAATCTTAAAGCTCTTGTTTAGTAGTTGTTGAAAACAACACTGCATTCGGCCTACAAGTTGGGTCTGGGGTGTAGAGACGGTGTCTTCCGCTCCAAGGTGTTCTCCAGGTTTCCTCTCCATTGCTTCAATCTTAAAGCTCTTGTTTAGTAGTTGTTGAAAACAACACTGCATTTGGCCTACAAGTTGGGTCTGGGGTGTAGAGACGGTGTGTTCCGCTCCAAGGTGTTCCTCAGGTTGCCTCTCCATTGCTTCAATCTTCTGGCTCTCGTTTAGTAGTTGTTGAAAACAACACTGCATTCGGCCTACAAGTTGGGTCTGGGGTGTAGAGACGGTGTCTTCTGCTCCAAGGTGTTCCCCAGGTTGCCTCTCCATTGCTTCAATCTTAAAGCTCTTGTTTAGTAGTTGTTGAAAACAACACTGCATTCGGCCTACAAGTTGGGTCTGGGGTGTAGAGACGGTGTGTTCCACTCCAAGGTGTTCCCCAGGTTGCCTCTCCATTGCTTTGATCTTCTGGCTCTTCTTAAGTAGTTGTTGAAAACAACACTGCATTCGGCCTACAAGTTGGGTCTGGGTTGTAGAGACGGTGTCTTCCGCTTCAAGGTGTTCTCCAGGTTTCCTCTCCATTGCTTCAATCTTAAAGCTCTCGTTTAGTAGTTGTTGAAAACAACACTGCATTCGGCCTACAAGTTGTGTCTGGGGTGTAGAGACGGTGTCTTCCGCTCCAAGGTGTTCCCCAGTTTGCCTCCCCATTGCTTCAATCTTAAAGCTCTTGTTTAGTAGTTGTTGAAAACAACACTGCATTCGGCCTACAAGTTGGGTCTGGGGTGTAGAGACGGTGTCTTCCGCTCCAAGGTGTTCTCCAGGTTTCCTCTCCATTGCTTCAATCTTAAAGCTCTTGTTTAGTAGTTGTTGAAAACAACACTGCATTTGGCCTACAAGTTGTGTCTGGGGTGTAGAGACGGTGTGTTCCACTCCAAGGTATTCCCCAGGTTGCCTCTCCATTGCTTCAATCTTAAAGCTCTCGTTTAGTAGTTGTTGAAAACAACACTGCATTCGGCCTACAAGTTGGGTCTGGGGTGTAGAGACGGTGTGTTCCACTCCAAGGTGTTCCCCAGGTTGCCTCTCCATTGCTTCGATCTTCTGGCTCTTCTTAAGTAGTTGTTGAAAACAACACTGCATTCGGCCTACAAGTTGGGTCTGGGGTGTAGAGACGGTGTCTTCCACTCCAAGGTGTTCTCCAGGTTTCCTCTCCATTGCTTCAATCTTCTGGCTCTCGTTTAGTAGTTGTTGAAAACAACACTGCATTCGGCCTACAAGTTAGGTCTGGGGTGTAGAGACGGTGTCTTCCGCTCCAAGGTGTTCTCCAGGTTGCCTCTCCATTGCTTCAATCTTCTGGCTCTCTTTTAGTAGTTGTTGAAAACAGCACTGCATTCGGCCTACAAGTTGGGTCTGGGGTGTAGAGACGGTGTGTTCCACTCCAAGGTGTTCCCCAGGTTGCCTCTCCATTGCTTCGATCTTCTGGCTCTTCTTAGGTAGTTGTTGAAAACAACACTGCATTCGGCCTACAAGTTGGGTCTGGGGTGTAGAGACGGTGTCTTCCGCTCCAAGGTGTTCCCCAGGTTGCCTCTCCATTGCTTCAATCTTAAAGCTCTTGTTTAGTAGTTGTTGAAAACAACACTGCATTCGGCCTACAAGTTGGGTCTGGGTTGTAGAGACGGTGTCTTCCGCTCCAAGGTGTTCTCCAGGTTGCCTCTCCATTGCTTCAATCTTAAAGTTCTCGTTTAGTAGTTGTTGAAAACAACACTGCATTCGGCCTACAAGTTGGGTCTGGGGTGTAGAGACGGTGTCTTCCGCTCCAAGGTGTTCCCCAGGTTGCCTCTCCATTGCTTCAATCTTAAAGCTCTTGTTTAGTAGTTGTTGAAAACAACACTGCATTCGGCCTACAAGTTGGGTCTGGGGTGTAGAGACGGTGTCTTCCACTTCAAGGCGTTCCCCAGGTTTCCTCTCCATTGCTTCAATCTTCTGGCTCTCGTTTAGTAGTTGTTGAAAACAACACTGCATTAGGCCTACTAGTTGGGTTGGGGCCTTCTATCTGTGTCTGCCGCTCCTTGCTGTTCTCCTACAGCGAACAAAGCTGTGCCGCCGGTTTACTACTGTTGCCAATTTTGAACTGCATTTAGAATACTTACTGATTTGGGCCTACTCTCTGTGTCAGCCTCTCATTCCAGTTGACCTCCACTGAACAAAACAATGCCCCCTGGTTAGTCCTGTTACCAATTTTGAACTGCATTTAGCCCACTTTATTCTTTGGGCCCATATCTGTTTCCCCCTCATCCTGCCCATTGCCCAGCCAGTGATAGATGAGTCTGCTGGTACATTGACCCATAATGCAACATTCCCTGTGCACGCTACACTGCAAGATTGTGACCCTGCTGAAAGTCAGGTACCCCTTCCCGCATACCATACCACCTTACACGGGGACAAAGAGGAAGGTGCAGATGAAGGTGCAGGTTCCTTCATCAGGTGGGGGGAGGAATACTCGTTGGCGACGTCACTGGCACAGGGCCCCTCATAGTACGCAAAAGTGTTGCTGCCGGTGGGAGGCACCCTCGCCGTGCAAACACACCACTGTACTTTGAGGGGCCCTTTGCCAGTGCCAATGCCAACTAGTGCTTCCCCCCTGCTTGCTCAGGATCACAGCACTTGCAAAGTTGAAATACTTACCTCTCCCTGCTCTACTGCCGTGACGTGGTCCAGATTTACTGGGCCCACTAATTACTTGAACCAGCCCTACCCCCAATAACTTTAGCCAAATGACCCCCAATTTCAAATGCCTTACAATTATTATAAGCTAAATTAAGATTGACAAGCTTCAGTAACAAGAATGGATGTTTTTGCCATTAAAATGGGCTCTGTACATGTTTTCCTGGCCTCTACTCACTGCCGACTATGCTCCCCCATTGACTTGCATTGGGTTTCGTGTTTTGGTCGAACCCCGACTTTTCGCGATAATCGGCCGATTCCACTCGACTCGACTTTTGAGATAGTCGGGTTTCGCGAAACCCGACTCGACTCTAAAAAGGTCAAGGTCGCTCAACCCTATTGTCCAGCAGTGCTGCTGGTGTCTGGAGCTGCTGCTGGTGCTCTGCGGGTGTAACCAGTGCCCAGCGGCGCTGTGGGGGTGTCCGGCGGTCCTGCTGCGGTTGTCGGGTGCTGCTGCCCGGTGCTCTTCTGGTGTCTCCGGTGCTATGGGTGCCCGGACGGTGCTGCCAGGTGCTGCTGCGGTAGTCTCCGGTGCTGCTGGGGCTCTGCCGTCATTTTCTGAAAGGCCAGAGCCCAAGCAGTCCCATGATTTCCTGTGCGGTGGACTCCGAGAAAATGGCCACCGAGGGGGCAGCACATACGCAGATGGAGATCTCGGCACCGAGATCTTGGGGATAAGATTTCAACGCTGAAATCTCATCTCCTGAGATCTCGGTGCCAAGATCTCCATCTGCTCATGCGCCACCCAATATATAGATATTGACTCTTACGTATATTTGATTATATTTAAAGTCAAAATTCAGAGATGCATCGACAATTAATAGACAATGAAATTATGCAAAGTTAATCACCCTCCAGTTCCAGCTCCATAAACACAGTACATTTCAAGCTCTTGCTTACATTCAGCTCAGACCATCCCCACACTTGATCCTTTCATGAGCCCCATTGACTTCCCATCTGGCACCACAGCACTCCTGATATCTGTCACATTTCCCTCATGCGTTTCCTCTTCTGGCCTCCTCTGCATGGAAGGGACTAATGCACACTCCTCATTGCCTAGTTCGGGCCTTAGGCACCAGACACTACAATTATATGCAAGAAATCTGGTATAGCCTCATGCTGTCATAATATGTAATAACCTTCTCAAAAGAATAGGGTGAAAAAATACCAGTACAAAAATATTATAATAAAAATCTGAAATTTTATTAATAATATTAAAATACATATATAGATTAAAAAAGGGGGGACAACCTAACAACTGAATAAGAAAAAACCCCAGTGCAATAATTGGAGTGGGTACATGGACACAGTCATAAACTGATACATTTAACAAGAGAACCCATTAAAATATAGCCAATATATATTTGCAAACCTGCATTCAAAAGTCAATAAGGCAGCAATAATAGGATGAAGGAAAAAATCTTATTGCATTATAAAGTCCATACCATATAATATCCAGTTTCCTCCAATGCATGTTTCGCCTGGTAATGGCTTTTTCAAGGAATAAAAGGAAGTAAGAAGCGGGAATGATTTATATGCCGTGCAGACCAATCAGGAACACTAGTTCCCAGAGAATTCATGTGGCATAATGAATTGATTTATTTATTATATAGCCTCCAAAATGTACCAACAAAAGAAAAACAAGACAAACCCCCATAATAAAAAACTAGTAAGATAAATAATATGATGTTTTAGGCTATAGGTAGCATGTGCTCTTGCATGAAGCGCGCGTCACATCCACCCCGAAACCGGAAGTAACCAAATGAACGGCGATACAATTAAATTGCCGATAACAGAGAATTTTCTGGCCCGGACCGCACGCAGGAATAAAAAACATATGTACGCACATACCACTGGCTGAAAAAAATAAATAATCTATGTTATTACGCATCGCTAGAATGAATGAAAGAGTCGCGGACCGGAAGTACCTAGTGCGCTCCTCTGTGGAACGCACATGACCCCCGAACCGGAAGTAAACAACAAGCATAGCGTACTGATAGAGGGAATAGCCATTGTATTACATGTAAGGCTACCACAAACCGGAAGTGTTGTTGTGTACTCAAACATAAGCGCAAACGACACAAAATAGGGAAAGAATTAATAAACTAAAGAAAAAAAAAACTAAAGGAAAAAAGGGGGCTATTACAAGGTGAGTATAATAGATGACAACATGAATAAATATAACTGTGAATATAAAAGAACACTAAAAAACATTACCATTGTAATAAAGATCGTCCAAATAAGTATAATACATAAAGTGACATGTTGCATAATATTAATATAATAAATAAATATACCACATATATAAAAATAATGTGAAATAAGTGCTGTGAACACACGTGCGAGCGAGTGAAAAAAGTGATTTTTTTTTTATTATAATGACAATTATATGATATGTATAACAAAGGATAGTAGTCATTATGGTAGGCTTCAAATATGCTTGGTTTGCAGACAAAGGAAGTAGCTGAAATGCAAACAGACAAACATGTTAAAAATTATATAAAAGAACTTAAAGATATTAGTTCATTGAGGCCTTTGGGTGCCAATGTGTCCAACCTAAAGATCCACTTTGCCTCAATCTGGTCAAGGCGTTTCTTGAGGTTACCACCTCTAGAATTCAGGATTACATGTTCAATACCTCTAATTTTCAATAAGGACTCATTGTATTGATGAAATAATTTAAAGTGTCTGGATTGGTCTGTGCCGCTCTAATATCCAAGACATGTTCCCTCACTCTACGTCTAAATTCTCTATTCCCTTAGATTACAGGGACAACTGGCACAATATATGACTGCGGTGGTAGTACAAGTAATGGAATGTAAAATCTTAAATGTCCTACTCTCATCAGCATTAGAAAAAGTAACACATCTCTCAATATTAGGGCAAACCACACAAGACCCACATGGGTGGCAACCGCATATTGGGCCTCCAGATCCAAATAGGTACCCAGAATCTTTTTAATAGTGGCTATGTACCAATATATCACGGAAGTTCTGTGATCTCCTGTATGTAATGGCAGGTTTATTTGGGAGATACTGCATTAAGACAGGGTCCAGTTGCAGGACTTTCCAATGTCTAGTAAGAATCTCCTGAACTTCACGCCACCTAGAATTATAAGAATGGATAAAGCGTACCTCATTTGAAGATTCAGATTTTTACCCTGCTTAGAGAGTGCTTGAGAGCAATTAGTGTTCTTTGCTCGAATATAACCATTTTTAATATTAGAAGATGAATATCTCCGCTCCTTAAATCTTCTACTCAAATCACGACATTGTCTATCAAAAGATTCTTCATTGGAGCAAATACGACGCATTCTCAAGAACTGTGCCACAGGGATTCCCCGAATCAGACTTGATTGATGTGATGATGATGCATGAAGGAGGCTATTCGTAGACGTCTGTTTACGAAATACATCAGAATGTTTATGTCCCAATTCATCCTCTTGCAATAGTATATCCAAAAATTCAATATCTGATCTTCCAGCCTTATAGGTCAAAATTAAATTGATGTCGTTTTGATTTAGATGGTTCATGAATGTTGTAAGTTCCTCCAAGGACCCCTGCCAAATACACAATATCATCAATGAACCTCCCCCAGTATTGCACCCGATCCACCAAGGGCAAAGGCTCTGTGGTAAAGATCCTTCTCTCCCACAGCCCCAGGAACAAGTTAGCATATGAGGGAGCAAAAGCCACCCCCATTGCATTGCTGTTTCCTGGAGATGTAGGAAGAACTGATCCTTAAAAAGAAAAAAATTATGGGTGAGCACAAACCGGAGGAGGTCCAAGATGAAAGCGCAAAACTCACCATCCTCATCTGACATCAGCAAGAACTGCCCCACTGCATGTATCCCATCATCATGACGAATTGATATGTAAAGTAATTCGATATCACACATCACCAAGATCATATCATCCTCCAGTTGTAATCCATCCAGCTTTCGTAACACATCATTAGTATCTTTCAAATGAGACGACAAAGTCTCTACTAACGGATGAAGAATATGATCAATCAATTTACAGATAGGTTCACTGAAATTATTATTACCAGCTACAATAGGATGACCAGGTGGAGACAATTTGTTTTTGTGTACCTTTGGAAGAGCATAAAAGGTAGCAATGGTTTGATATTCCACTATGAGATATTCCTTCTGTTTTTTAGTTATAATTTGGGAATCCACTGCTCGTTCCAAAAGATCCTTTAACTGTGAACAAAAGGATGATAAAGGATTAAAAGTAAGTCTACGATAGCATTTAGTATCCCGAAGCTGTCTGTACACTTCTTTCTCATACATTGCACAGGGCCAAATGACAACGTTCCCATCTTTGTCAGATGGTTTAATCACAATATCAGTCCTCCTAGCCAGTTGTTCAATGGCCATTTTATGTTCAAATGAGAAATTATGCTCATAAACAGTGCTGGGAACATTCTTTAAATCCGCAGTAACCAACTTCACAAACAAATCAATGTTTGTGCTTAATGCCAGTGATGGAAACTTTTTTGATTTGGGGATCAATGCCCTCGGAAACTTACTCTCATGAGGAAGTTCTTGCTCAATCAAAAGATCAGTCAAATTCTCCAATGTTTCCAATTCATCAATAGTATCAGACATAGGTTCCAATCCCGCAAATTGAAGGTTTATGATGTAATTTCTTCAAAAGTAACTTGCGGGCAAATAATTGCACATCTTTTACTGCCAGAAAGGGATCAAATTTGACAACAGGTGAAAAACTCAATCTTGAGTTCAAAACTTCTAATTTTGGTTTAGTAAGCTCAACATCTGACAAATTAATTACCTTATTGTTGGATCCAGATATACTGAGAGCAGTGGAGCTAGCTGGTCGTTTGCCTGGAGGAGTACATCCCGGATTGTTCCTTTGTTTGCAAAACCTTGTGTTATACGTTTTACGCTGACCTGAGCTAGTAGATTCAACGGAGGTGGTAGAGGTAAATGAAGCACTTTTCCCTCTAGAATTATGTGGAGGGAGTTTCCATTTATAAACTCTTATTCTCCAAATCTGAGAGATCCCTTGTATATTTCTTAGTCTCTTTAATTTGTTTCTCCCATACTGTATGCAAGTCTTACAGTTCCTTCTAAAATTTATCAATCTCAGAAGTAGTCAATAATTTATGAAGGTCTCTATGGAGATCCTCAATTTCTTTTTCAAGTTGCAATAAAGACTGAGAGTTGAACTCAATAATGAGAGTTAAAAAGGAACGAGAGCAAGTGTCACAAATTTTCTCCCATGCCGATGAGAAATTAGGATCATTTTTACCATATGATGGGAATAGTTGCACCCGTAGACCCCTAGGAATTAAATTTTTACTAAGATATTTTTCTAAAAACATCTTATTCTACCATATTTTTGTTCTGCGATGGAAACAATTTTTAAGTTTGCTCTTAAGCTCACGTATAATGCTATAGTTAGCATTATCTGAAGTAGGTTCCCCTTTAAAAACATTCTCTGCTTGTACAAGGCAATCAAGAGTCCGAAGATCCATCTTGAAAAAAACAAAGAAAGAACAACTTTACAGTTAAAGCCCCACACGGGAAATTAATATATACAACAACAACATGACTTCAGCCCACTACAACTTGAACCTGAACTCCACATGAACCTCACACTTTATCTGTCTCTAACTAACCAAACCTGGAAGTGTTTTCTCTTTTTAACTTGACCATTTCCCCCCATATTGGGCTGGTCTCAAACATTTAACTGTATCCTACACTATTCCTATACTGAAATAAAGCCCACCACTGCCTATCTACCCTTACATTCCTATCTATCATTAAGTACTAAACTATGTTCTAAACTCTCTCTACCCATGAGCTGAGTGTACCAGGTTACCTTAGACATTACCAATAGAGTACCCACACAGCAACATCAGTACCTATAACACTCTATGCATTTTACGTTACATTTTACACATTTCACATTCCGCAATAAAAAATACTAAAATCCAAGTCAATATTTGGAGCGCCCCCATGGCAGGGCAATGGGGTACTCAGAACCGAGCCCCCTTCTGTAGTTGGTGGGGATGTCACGGTGGCTGGACCCGGCCCGTGGCCCTTAGAGGGGGCGTCCAATTAAAAAGACAACAGTTTATAGGATAGTGTTCGTGACACCACCTGTGGTATTCGGTCATGATGACCGACGCTGCTTAGGGGTCCGCTGGGGTGATGTTATGGCAGCTAGATGGTATACCTTCCCACAGGTGAAGTGTATCCCCAGGGCTTCCCAGATTCCCAGATTGAAATTGGTAGATGTTGGATGTTGTAAAGCACAGGAAATAACGAGGACACAAGGTTGCAGTCTCTTTACCTTTACTGAAGGCTTCAGCATCCACAGCCCAGGGTAGGGACCACAGGGTAGGCAGAGTCCGGCTGGTCTGAAGGCAATATCCAGAATTGTCCAGGAGGAATTCAGTAGCCTTCCCCTTGTGCACAGTAACGCAGTAGGACCCTACTTGCATAAGCTACCATAAGGTCCTCACTGTTGTTACTCCTCTCTGTCCCCCAGATGGTACGGATAGGTCAAAACCCGTATGACTGATGGCCTGAGGCTTGTTTATAGGGACCCTAGAGACGCCCCGACCCCCACAAGTTGCCACCGTGTCTTCTTAGGTATAAAGGTCTGACAGCCAACTTGGAATTAACTGTCCTGCCAGTCTCTGAAGTAACGGCATAGAGCTCTTTACTCCCTCGGTGTTCTGGCCACCGGATCTGCGCTTTAGATGGAAGCATCCTGCTTCTAGCTAGTCTCCCACTGATGTTTTACTCCTGTTGCTATGACTTCTTTTCTCACTCATTACAGCACAATTCCTTTCGTGTCCTTTCTTGGGATGCCGCCACATGGGTTGCAGGCGCAGCTCCATGTCCTTCTCCCTCCTCAGACTTCAGTTTTGATCTGACTAGAGATCACCCTAGCCAGCTCGGCCGGGAGACCTTTCCTCGTCGGTCCCCAGCCAGGAACTCTCCTCTCCTCCTTCTCCTTGTTCTGACCAACTTCCTAACCAACCCACCGGTTTTACCCTGTGTGAGGAGTTGCCTAATAGATAGAACCCTTAGCTCCCGCTGGTGGACTGGAGTGTGAAGTGTGTGTGGCTGTGATGCCTGGACAGAAGATCTCCTACATTGCCCTCAAATGTAACATCACTCCCCCTAGTGGAAGAATAACATTACTGCAACGAACCAGGACTCTGGGGCGCTGCACCCCCTCCCCTCCCCCCCCACCCCCCCACCTCTACCGGTTAAATCCAGTACTTCCAGACTGGGAAAAAGAAAACAACAATACATGTTAGCAAAAGACATGCAAAAATTTTGAGATGCTATTAACAAATTAATTTAACAATGCTTCCCTTTATGGGAAGTGAGAATACTTGAACGTTGCAAACAATAACATATTCACATTGTGCATACAACTTTCAAAGGCAAATATAAAACAATTACTATCTATTTAGGAAACATAATTACCCATACAGGTATTCTATTTTACTAAGTGCGAGTACCCTCTAAGGGTATACTATCATTAACCCTTAAGGTGCTAATCAACATTTTCTTTATCTCTCTTCTACATATGCAGGACCATCGGTCTACCCCCACAGGCCTACTGCATTTTCTTTCCTAAACCCTATCATTTTATTTAAAGTACATCATTTTCTAGCTTCTTAAGGCAAAGTGCAACAAGTAAACATTCCCTTTAAGAGGAAAACTCAAGTCTTTTCTGAGGTAGTGCAAACAATCAACAAGTCACTTATAAACTTTAAGATAATAGAAACTTTCACGACGTCATCAGGAACAGTTTCTTCGCAAAATCTTCTTCTTGTAAAACCAGTAGAGAGCACCTTTAAGAAGGTGCAAACTGTGTACAGGGGACAGTTTGTGAACCATTCTCCATCCATGATTCCAATGTTCTTTTGTATAACAGTGATGAAAACTCGTGCAAAACTTGAAGCAATAGGAATCCCGGGTAAACAAAGGGATCCCTTTGAGTGTTAACCCTGGACAGGTTTTAAAGCAAAAGAACAGTTAAAGTTTTAAAAGAACTATTTACGGGATGCAGTTTTCTGAGGTTTATTCAAGTTCTGGAGGTAGCAATGCTCGAGGTAGCCCAGCCGGATACTGGCGGCTACCAGGTGCTACATAGGGGGCTCTCTCTCTCCAGACGGGGGTTTGCGTACCCACAGTCTTCTGTTTAGGGACAGCTGGGGCACAAACCATCACCGAATTCAACTCTTTGGCCACCACAGTGGTAGTAGTGGCGATGGTACATGTGGTGGTCCTGATGATGGTACACGTCGGGGTAACAGTTGTGGTCTTTGTAACAGCAGAAGTCTGGACGCAAGGTGGCACTGTTGCCACAGGAGTCGATTGGGCTGGAGCTTTGGCCTGGTGCACCGCAGGGTCTCTCATTTTGTGCACGTTTAGGGCGAACCAGCCCTTCTCACCGAAGTACCTGGTGTAAGTAACGGTGTCTCCCGGGTAAAGGTCTCGGTCAGGGTGTCCCTCCAAGAGATGCGACTCCACATCGTGGCGGTTAACAAACACCTCCGCGTACAGTCCGGGCTCTTTAATAAAGCCCCAACCTCCCCGGAGTTTGAAGGTTACAACTTTGCCCTGCTTACGCGGGGCCTGGTGGGTGCTGCGGTCCTTGCGGGCCTTGGCCTTGACCGCTAGGTCCTTCTGGTCATAAGCCTGGTGGTGGGCCTGGTATTCCGCCTCTTTCTCCTCCCACTTTTGGGCAAGTTGGGCCTGGTATTCCTCCCAACTGAGGACTTCCCTCTTGCAGCTCGGCCTCGGGGAACCCAATGAAATCCGATCCAGGGCTCACCTAGCGGTATACAGTCTGCTCCGCATAGACCTCACCTGGCAGGGTGGTGGGCGAAATTGGGGCCTTCAGGAATTGCTCCATGCCCGTGGCCTGGTCCCAGGGCTTGAGGTGCTGGAGGCGGTGAGCACCGTGGGGAGGTGGCACTGCGACAGGGCAGGTCCTCAGTCACCGGGGCAGGGTCAACGTCCTTACCTGCCACCACGGTGTCCTGGGTGTCGACTGGCTCTACTGGCGGTGGTGTCCGCGATGGTGTCGGTAGCGGCTCCGGTAGCGATGCGAGGAGTGATGTCAGCGCCGGTGGATCTTCTGCAGGCGCCACCTGGTACGAGGCCTTGGTCTTCACCTGCAGCTGCAGGAGTTGATCTATCAGCTCCTCCATTCCAAGCTGCAGGGAGTCAGCGTCAGCGGTGAAGGTTTGGCTGCGGTGCCCTTCCGGGTAGATGGGGGAGTCCTCTGCTCCGACCCCACGCTCTGGCTCCGGGCGACTCGCTATGGCATCCTCCACGTGGCTCACTTCCTCGTCCTTTTCCCGCTCTCTCCGGTTTTACCCTGTGTGTGGAGTGGCCTAATAAAATAAATAGAACCCTTAGCTCCCCCTGGTGGACTGGAGTGTGAAGTGTGTGTGTGGCTGTGATACCTGGACAGAAGATCTCCTTCACTGCCCTCAGACATAACATCACTCCCCCTGGTGGAAGAATAACATTACTGCAACGAACCAGGCCTCTGGGGCGCTGCATATTCACTCTACAATTATCTTCAGGGGCAGGTATACAATAGTCTCTGTCACACCCTTACATAGGAACAAGATTATGTGAAGTCCAGAAGAACCTCTACTGTACTCAATGAAAAATTATCGTCTGAACTTTTGCCTTACTTCTGAGATTTTTCCTCTAAAGCAGAATTTACTTACAATGTATTTTATGTTAATGGTACTTCCTAATGTTATTGTACAGAATAGATATAAAGTATATAAAATAAAATCATGTATTTTTCCAATCAATCACCTAAAGTATCCACTTGGCATAAAGAAGATATACCCAGGGTGTTGTTATAGAAATAATGCTCTGTATCACCGTTCACAAACAATAACTAGGAAATAAATTAGCCAGGCATTACAAAGATGGAATCCACAGGATGAGCGAGCTCTTTTGTGTGCTCTGGAACAGCTGCTAATGTTGGAAGGAAAAGTACCTGGGAGACAGAATCTCTGTCTAATTATAACAAATATTGTCTAGAGGTCTAAAGCAAATGTAAGGAAAAAAGAGAACAATACAGGCAAACATTTTAAAAAGCACTGAGCAAACACATGTTCAATTCCCACCAGCAAAGATACACCAATACCATTAATGCAAATTAACTTATGAAGCGCTACTTTCTATAGTTCAGGGAAAAAAACAGCTGCTATATTACACTATCACTGCACCCCACACCAGACATTCAGGACCAGATCCATTTGCATTGGTAAATACACTACATATACCAAAGAGCGTGTAAAAGGAATTTGCCAGCAGGTTTTTGCTATGTAATCTGACAGCACCATAATGTACGGGCAGAGAGCCTGATTCCATGGAAATGTAACTTGCTCAGCATATTGGTGTAATTTCAGCACAATCAGGTCCAGATTCATCAAGACCGGATTTTCTCTGGAGTGGCAGAAGTCAGGTACTGGAGTGAGATTTCTGGCATAGGGAATGCTACACCTCATCAGAAATTAGACAAGCTTCAGTTTCATGCTCCGCCGCTCCTCCATACTGACCCAGCTTCACAGTTCAGGGGCCAGGCAGGGAATGCAGCCTCAATGACCTGCGGTAACCTTGATGATGTCACCGTTAGTCACTGAGGCTGAGCTAACAGCAGCTCATTCAGATGCTCAATGGGATAGATGAGGGGGGGATGGTAGGATGGAGCTGCAGGACGGTGAAGTAGCAAGCTGGGTGACAGTTAGAAAGCAGGGTAGAGGGAAGAGTGCCAGGGAGGCTAGTCCTGATCTGGAACATCCCAATAAGTTTGCTAAGTTGGCAGATGAGGGGGGTGCCAGTACAGGGGTAGCACTGCTGCAGCCAGGAATGTCCTCTGAAAGCCGGAGGAGTGACTGCTCCAGTAAGGAGGGAAATAGGAGAGCAGGGCAGGCCAAACAGGTGCTGGTAGTGGGGGACTCAATTATTAGGGGAACAGATAGGGCAATCTGTCACAAAGACAGGGATCGTCGAAAGGTGTGCTGCCTACCTGGTGCTCGAGTCCGACACATCGCTGATCGTGTGGACAGATTACTGGGAGGGGCTGGTGAGGACCCAGCGGTCAGGGTGCACATTGGCACAAATGACAAAGGTAGAGGTAGGTGGAAGGTCCTTAAAGATGATTTCAGGGAAATAGGCTGCAAGCTGAAAGCAAGGACCTCCAACGTGGTATTTTCTGAAATACTGCCTGTACCACGTGCCACGCCAGAGAGGCAATGGGAGATTAGGGAGGTTAATAAGTGGCTCAAGAATTGGTGTAGGAAGGAGGGGTTTGGGTTCCTGCAGATCTGGGCCGACTTCTCAGTTGGCTACAGGCTCTACGCTAGGGATGGACTGCACCTCAATGGGGAAGGTGCAGCTATGCTGGGGGAGAAAATGGCTAGAAGGTTGGAGGAGTGTTTAAACTAGGGATTGGGGGTGAGGGTATTCAATTTATAGGAGGGGAAGATAGTGCAGACAGAGACCTGGGCACAAATAAGGAAGTTGGTGGTGGCGGTGGCATGGGGGGTGGGGTTAGAACAGTTAATAGTTTAAGAAAGAATAGAGGTACAGAGAGGAACATCAAGTGCATGTATACTAATGCCAGAAGCCTCGCCAACAAAATGGACAAATTAGAACTAATGTTGTTGGAGCATAATTATGACATGGTGGGGATATCTGAAACGTGGCTGGATGAGAGCCATGACTGGGCTGTTAACTTGCAGGGCTATAGCCTGTTCAGAAATGACCGTACAGATAAGCGAGGGGGTGGGGTGTGTCTATATGTAAAATCGTCCTTAAAACCCATCCTGCGTGATAATATAGGTGAATTTAATGAAAATGTAGAATCCCTGTGGGTGGAGATAAGGGGAGGGGGAAAAAATAATAAATTACTGATAGGGGTTTGTTATAAATCTCCAAAAATAATGGAAGCAATGGAGAATATCCTCGTAAAGCAAATAGATGAAGCTGCGACTCAAGGAGAAGTCATTATTATGGGGGACTTCAACTACCCTGAAATAGATTGGGGAACAGAAACCTGCAGTTCCAGCAAAGGTAATCGGTTTTTGACAACTATGAGAGACAATTACCTTTTACAACTGGTTCAGGACCCAACAAGAAGGGGGGCACTGCTAGACCTAATATTAACCAACAGGCCAGACCGCATAGCAAATATAAGGTTTGGGGGTCACTTGGGGAATAGTGATCACAAAATAATAAGTTTTCATGTATCCTTTAAAAAGATGTGTAATAGAGGGGTTACAATGACGCTAAACTTCAGGAGGGCAAATTTCCAACGGATGAGAGAGCATCTTGGTGCAATTAACTGGGACGATATCCTGAGACACAAAAATACACAAAGAAAATGGGAGATATTTATTAGCATCCTGGATAGGACCTGAGCACAGTATATACCGTATGGGAATAAACATACTAGAAATAGGAGGAAACCAATATGGCTAAATAGAGCTGTAAGGGGCGCAATAAGTGACAAAAAGAAAGCATTTAGAGAACTAAATGAAGTAGGTAGTGAGGAGGCATTAAATAAATACAAAAAATTAAATTCTGTAAAAAAGCAAATCAAGGCAGCAAAGATTGAGACAGAGAGACTCATTGCCAGAGAGAGTAAAAATAATCCCAAAATATGCTTTAACTACATAAATAGTAAGAAACTAAAAATTGATAGTGTTGGCCTCCTTAAAAATAGTCTGGGTGAAATGTGGATGAGGATGAGGAAAAAGCCAATATGCTAAATGACTTTTTTTCATCAGTATTTTCAAAAGAAAATCCCATGGCGGACAATATGATCAGTGATAACAAAAATTCCTCATTAACTGTCACCTGCTTAACCCAGCACTATGTACGTTGGCGTCTAAAAATCACTAAAATTGACAGATCTCCGGGCCCGGATGGGATACACCCTCGAGTACTGCAGGAATTAAGTACAGTCATTGATAGACCATTATTTTTAATCTTTAAAGACTCCATAATAACAGGGTCTGTACCACAGGACTGGCGTATAGCAAATGTGGTGCCAATATTCAAAAAGGGAACAAAAACTGAACTCGGAAATTATAGGCCAGTAAGCTTAACCTCTACTGTGGGTAAAATCCTGGAGGGCATTCTAAGGGATGCTATACTGGAGTATCTGAAGAGAAATAACCTCATGACCCAGTATCAGCATGGGTTTACTAGGGACCGTTCATGTCAGACTAATTTGATCAGTTTCTATGAAGAGGTAAGTTCCGGACTGGACCAAGGGAACCCAGTGGATGTAGTGTATATGGACTTTTCAAAAGCTTTTCATACGGTGCCACACAAAAGGTTGATACATAAAATGAGAATAATGGGGATAGGGGAAAATATGTGTAAGTGGGTTGAGAGCTGGCTCAGAGATTGGAAACAAAGGGTGGTTATTAATGGAGCACACTCGGACTGGGTAGCGGTTAGCAGTGGGGTACCACAGGGGTCAGTATTGGGCCCTCTTCTTTTTAACATATTTATTAATGACCTTGTAGGGGGCATTCAGAGTAGAATTTCAATATTTGCAGATGACACTAAACTCTGCAGGGTAATCAATACAGGGGAGGACAATTTTATATTACAGGATGATTTATGTAAACTAGAAGCTTTGGCTGATAAATGGCAAATGAGCTTTAATGGGGATAAATGTAAGGTCATGCACTTGGGTAGATGTAATAAGATGTATAATTATGTGCTTAATTCTAAAACTCTGGGCAAAACCGTCAATGAAAAAGACCTGGGTGTATGGGTGGATGACAAACTCATATTCAGCGGCCAGTGTCAGGCAGCTGCTACAAAGGCAAATAAAATAATGGGATGCTTTAAGAGAGGCATAGATGCTCATGAGGAGAACATAATTTTACCTCTATACAAGTCACTAGTTCGACCACACTTAGAATACTGTGCACAGTTCTGGTCTCCGGGGTATTAGAAAGACATAGCTGAACTGGAGGGGGTGCAGAGAAGAGCGACCAAAGTCATTAGAGGACTGAGGGGTCTGCAATACCAAGATAGGTTATTACACTCGGGGTTGGTTATTTAGTTTGGAAAAACGAAGACTAAGGGGTGATCTTATTTTAACCCCTTTACCCCCAAGGGTGGTTTGCACGTTAATGACCAGGCCAATTTTTACAATTCTGACCACTGTCCCTTTGTGAGGTTATAACTCTGGAACGCTTCAACGGATCCCAGTGATTCTGACATTGTTTTCTCATGACATATTGTACTTCATGACAATGGTAAAATTTCTTTGATATTACCTGCGTTTATTTGTGAAAAAAACGGAAATATGGCGAAAATTTTGAAAATTTCGCAATTTTCCAACTTTGAATTTTTATGCAATTAAATCACAAAGATATGTCACACAAAATACTTAATAAGTAACATTTCCCACATGTCTACTTTACATCAGCACAATTTTGGAACCAACTTTTTTTTTGTTAGGGAGTTATAAGGGTTAAAATTGACCAGCAATTTCTCATTTCTACAACACCATTTTATTTTAGGGACCACATCTCATTTGAAGTCATTTTGAGGGGTCCATATGATAGAAAATACCCAAGTGTGACACCATTCTAAAAACTACACCCCTCAAGGTGCTCAAAACCATATTCAAGAAGTTTATTAACCCTTCAGGTGCTTCACAGGAATTTTTTGAATGTTTAAATAAAAATGAACATTTAACTTTTTTTCACAAAAAATTTAATTCAGCTCCAATTTGTTTAATTTTACCAAGGGTAACAGGAGAAAATAGACCCCAAACATTGTTGTACAATTTGTCCTGAGCACGACAATACCCCACATGTGGGGGTAAACCACTGTTTGGGCGGATGGGAGAGCTCGGAAGGGAAGGAGCGCCGTTTGACTTTTCAATGCAAAATTGACAGGAATTGAGATGGGACGCCATGTTACGTTTGGAGAGCCCCTGATGTGCCTAAACATTGAAACCCCCCACAAGTGACACCATTTTGGAAAGTAGACCCCTTAAGGAACTTATCTAGATGTGTGGTGAGCACTTTGACCCACCAAGTGCTTCACAGAAGTTTATAATGTAGAACCGTAAAAATAAAAAATCATATTTTTTCACAAAAATTAAATTTCCGCCCCCAATTTTTTATTTTCCCAAGGGTAAGAGAAGAAATTGGACCCCAACAGTTGTTGTACAATTTGTCCTGAGTACGCTGATACCCCATATGTGGGGGTAAACCACTGTTTGGGCGCATGGGAGGGCTCGGAAGGGAAGGAGCTCCATTTGGAATGCAGACTTAGATGGAATGGTCTGCAGGCGTCACATTGCGTTTGCAGAACCCCTAATGTACCTAAACAGTAGAAATCCCCCACAAGTGACCCCATATTGGAAACTAGACCCCCCAGGGAACTCATCTAGATGTGTTGTGAGAACTTTGAACCCCCAAGTGTTTCACTACAGTTTATAACGCAGAGCCGTGAAAATAAAAAATCTTTTTTTTTCCCACAAAAATTATTTTTTAGCCCCCAGTTTTGTATTTTCCCAAGGGTAACAGGAGAAATTGGACCCCAAAAGTTGTTGTCCTATTTGTCCTGAGTGCGCTGATACCCCATATGTTGGGGTAAACCCCTGTTTGGGCACACGGGAGAGCTCGGAAGGGAAGGAGCACTGTTTTTTACTTTTTCAACGCAGAATTGGCTGGAATTGAGATCGGACGCCATGTCGCGTTTGGAGAGCCCCTGATGTGCCTAAACAGTGGAAACCCCCAATTATAACTGAAACCCTAATCCAAACACACCCCTAACCCTAATCCCAACAGTAACCCTAACCACACCTCTAACCCTGACACACACCTAACCCTAATCCCATCCCTATTCCCAACTGTAAATGTAATCTAAACCCTAACCGTAACTTTAGCCCCAACCCTAACTGTAGCCTTAACCCTAGCCCCAACCCTAACTTTAGCCCCAACCCAAACTGTAGCCCTAACCCTAGCCCTAACCATAGCCCTAACCCTAACTTTAGCCCCAACCCTAACTGTAGCCTTAACCCTAGCCCTAACCCTAGCTCTAACCCTAACCCTAACCCTAGCCCTAACCCTAGCCCTAACCCTAGCCCTAACCCTAACCCTAGCCCTAACCCTAGCCCTAACCCTAGCCCTAACCCTAGCCCTAACCCTAACCCTAGCCCTAACCCTAGCCCTAACCCTAGCCCTAGCCCAAACCCTAACCCTAGCCCTAACCCTAGCCCTAGCCCTAACCCTAGCCCTAAAGTAAAAATGGAAATAAATACATTTTTTAAAATTTTCCCTAACTAAGGGGGTGATGATTTACTTTTATAGCGGGTTTATTAGCGGATTTTTATGATTGGCAGCCGTCACACACTGAAAGACGCTTTTTATTGCAAAAAATATTTTTTGCGTTACCACATTTTGAGAGCTATAATTTTTCCATATTTTGGTTCACAGAGTCATGTGAGGTCTTGTTTTTTGCGGGACGAGTTGACGTTTTTATTGGTAACATTTTCGGGCACGTTACATTTTTTGATCGCTATTTATTCCGATTTTTGTGAGGCAGAATGACCAAAAACCAGCTATTCATGAATTTCTTTTGGGGGAGGCGTTTATACCGTTCCGCGTTTGGTAAAATTGATAAAGCAGTTTTATTCTTCGGGTCAGTACGATTACAGCGACACCTCATTTATATCATTTTTTTATGTTTTGGCGCTTTTATACGATAAAAACTATTTTATAGAAAAAATAATTATTTTTGCATCGCTTTATTCTCAGGACTATAACTTTTTTTTTTTTTGCTGATGATGCTGTATGGCGGCTCGTTTTTTGCGGGACAAGATGATGCTTTCAGCGGTATCATGGTTATTTATATCTGTCTTTTTGATCGCGTGTTTTTTGCCTCGTTTTTTTTTTTTTTCTTACGGTGTTTACTGAAGGGGTTAACTAGTGGGCCAGTTTTATAGGTCAGGCCGTTACGGACGCGGCGATACTAAATATGTGTACTTTTATTGTTTTTTTTTTATTTAGATAAAGAAATGTATTTAGGGGAATAATATATTTTTTTTTTTTTCATTATTTAGGAATATTTTTTTTTCTTTTTTTTTACACATTTTGAAAATTTTTTTTTTACTTTTTTACATTGTCCCAGGGGGGACATCACAGATCAGTGATCTGACAGTGTGCACAGCACTCTGTCAGATCACTGATCTGACATGCAGCGCTGCAGCCTTCACAGTGCCTGCTCTGAGCAGGCTCTGTGAAGCCACCTCCCTCCCTGCAGGACCCGGATCCGCGGCCATCTTGGATCCGGGGCTGGAGGAAGCAGGGAGGGAGGTGAGACCCTCGCAGCAACGCGATCACATCGCGTTGCTGCGGGGGGCTCAGGGAAGCCCGCAGGGAGCCCCCTCCCTGCGGGAAGCTTCCCTATACCGCCGGCACATCGCGATCATCTTTGATCGCGGTGTGCCAGGGGTTAATGTGCCGGGGGCGGTCCGTGACCACTCCTGGCACATAGTGCCGGATGTCAGCTGCGATAAACAGCTGACACCCGGCCGCGATCGGCGGCGCTCCCCCCGTGAGCGCCGCCGATCGCGCTGGACGTACTATCCCGTCCGTGGTCATGGGGGCCCACCCCACCTCGACGGGATAGTACATCTAATGTCAGAAAGGGGTTAATGTATAAACATATGAGGGGACAGTACAAAGACCTTTCTGATGATCTTTTTAATCATAGACCTGAAACAGGGACAAGGGGGCATCCTCTACGTTTGGAGGAAAAAAGGTTTAAGCATAATAACAGACGCGGATTCTTTACTGTAAGAGCAGTGAGACTATGGAACTCTCTGCCGTATGATGTTGTAATGAGTGATTCATTACTTAAATTTAAAAGGGGATTGGATACCTTTCTTGAAAAGTATAATGTTACAGGGTATATATACTAGATTCCTTGATAGGGTGTTGATCCAGGGAACTAGTCTGATTGCCGTATGTGGAGCCGGGAAGGAATTTTTTTCCCCAATGTGGAGCTTACTCTTTGCCACATGGGTTTTTTTTGCCTTCCTCTGGATCAACATGTTAGGGCATGTTAGGTTAGGCTATGGGTTGAACTAGATGGACTTATAGTCTTCCTTCAACCTTAATAACTATGTAACTATCTATATTTGTCAGTGGGCAAACTTACAAAGTCAGCAAGAGATCAAATACTTATTTCCCTCACTTTATGTATTGTATATACTGTATTTGTTTTTTATAGGTATATACTGATATTTTTTGTCCAGGTAACTAAATCACTTTTGCTTTGAACTGACTTTGTGTAAAACATTGGGGCATTGTAGTCAATTTAAAGCAAGAATCTCAAACACATTTGTCACATGTGGCTTCTGTGGCTATATTCTGCTGCCAGCAGAGCATAATGATCAGTGCATTGGTAGGCCTGTAGAGGAAGGAGAGACACAAGTGACTTTTTCAGTTGAAATGTATTGTGCTGGCACTGCACTACCTATGCAAGTCATTAACCAGTTGTAGGAGAACGAAGCATAGGAGACAAAGTATTGCAATGC
Organism: Ranitomeya imitator; assembly: GCF_032444005.1. NCBI lineage: Eukaryota > Metazoa > Chordata > Amphibia > Anura > Dendrobatidae > Ranitomeya > Ranitomeya imitator. Next base: position 1,114,048,215 of record NC_091282.1, read on the forward strand.
CATGTGGCCTCCAAACTTGAACAAAACACTATGAAACTATTCACAAGGAGGAGAGTTGCAGATGGGACAGAATCAGGCAGTGCCCCGGATCAGGTGACAGTGACAAAACCAGCCTTAATATAAAAGGTCCGCAAGCCAAAACGGGAAAAGGTTTAGCATCAAGGTGGCAGATGCTTTTCCTGCAGCTCCAGCAGCCAAGATAGCTGGCTGCAGCTGCAGATTCCAGCCAGGCCTGGATCAAGAAGACGGTCAAGCATTGAAATCCATAGCTACGCCGGTCAAGGTCCAGACTGCACTCGTCGACTGTCAAGCACTGAAGACTTTAACAACACCAGTTAAGTTTCTCAACCTAGACAACACGGGTCAACAGTCGAGGACGAGTGCCCACCGATATGGACCAAAGAGATACTCGATAGTAGTCAAGCACCAAAGGGGCTTTAAGAAAACCTGGCCAGAGACTGCAGCATCAGCCAGTGATTGAAACAGATGTGTGAGACAGGCCGCCATTTCCATCACAGACTTATGGTACTGGTTGTGGGCAGAGGGAAGGCTGCAGACCAGACGGGGTCAAGCTGATGCTTGAGTGGCCCAGAGAGTGTTAATAGACTTTGTAAGAAATTGTGCGGCTAGTGAGATGGAGCACCGGAGCACTTGTTGTGGGATTGGGTGGAGAGACTGTGGAGCATGTTGGATATGTATCCCATGACACCCTGTGTACAGGCAAAGCTGACTTTAATCACACTTGATGGAGAGGAACAAAAGACCGTTTTGTACCAACGGCCAAAGGGCTGTGTAATTGTAGAGAAGGTGATTAAAATCTTAGGAGGACATGTATGGTGACACTACTGACCTTGGCAATTTGCGGATGCTCCTATTTCGACTGAAACTGTACCACAGTATGTCAACGCCCTGCAGGGAGTGACGACCCATATCCCCAAGAAGACTCAGGAAGAATACTGGGGGCTGAGGCCTTTAGATGAAGTGCTGCAGGACCAATTAGTTGCCAGCCTGAGGGGCCCCTATGTGAGACAGACCTTGAAAGAGCAGCTATGATCTAATCCCAACATGAGTTTCCTGGAGGTTAGGGCTTAGGCTCAATTCCAATAAAAAGAGGCTTCCACCCTAACAGGGTTTGGTCCAGTGGCACCAGGTGGCTGCACTTTTGCAAGCACAAGCAGGGAACCCTACTGGGCCCCAAGAATTACATCAGGAGATCAGGAACTTCTGAGAGGAATTGCACAGTATAAATGGAGCCTCTGGCAGCCTTCAGAGAAGTGACACCCCCATTCGATACAGAGGGAGAGGTGAAGGGGAATATCCTATCCCCACCTGGCCCATAATTTCACGTTCATCACCTATTGAGAGAATGTAAAGAGGAGTGTTGGACATGCGGCGGCAGGGGACACATATCCCGGGGCTGCCCGAGCACTGGAAGCAAAAGCCGTCAATTAAACTAATGCGCCCCATGGTTGAGGAGCGCATTGTACAATTCACTACCCTAGACGAAGGTAAGGCAGACACCAAAGATATTGTTTCTAAATGGCCTATCACCTGGGCTGAGTTTTATAGGTAACCCATCCGCTGCTTGATGGACACGAGGTCCCAGGTGACCACGATGCCAAAACAGTACTTTAGAACTCACTTTTCTAATGCAGAATGGTATAGGAAGAGGCCAAATAATAGACTGGTGGCTGCTGATCAGTTGGCCATCTCAATGGCCAAGGTGGTGTGGATGACCATTTGTATGTGTGGAAGAGAGTTGTGAAGACAAGGGATCGTGTTCGTTAAAAGCTCCATAGGCCCTGTGCCCATCGTGACCCTGGGAATGAACGTCCTCAAAGAGGTAGGGTGGTTTCTGGCTGATGGACGGCAAGGGAGTGACTGGAATCTTGTGACCAGACACCATGCCAGTCGAAGTGTGTTCCAACAACTTATCTGGGTAAGTCAGGTCAAGAAATTAAGTTACACCTCCCAGCTCCTTGGTAAACTGGTCATACCCTCAGAAGATACTTTAACCTTGCCTGTCGGACAAACTGTACTCACCATACTGGTGTAGGCCTGTGTGCCAATAGAAGGGCTAGATGTAGAGACTGGCCCATAGGAGAAGATGAGATGATTCCTGGACTCTTAGCTGCCCACACTCTGGCCACAGTAAGGTAGGAGCATGTGCCTGTATGCTGCATCAACTTTAGCATTACGAACTTACAGTTAACACTCCGAAAAGAGATTGTTTAGTTGTATGTTAACCCCAGTAAAGGGAGATTCTTAAACTCTGTCAGTCTCCCTCACCGTAAAAGAAAACAAACTGGAAAAACAGGTTGACCGCATCTTGGAACAAATTGAGGCTGATCTCACCGAATTCTCTCCTGAACAAGTGGGGCACATAGAAGAATTGCTGCAGTGCTACCAAGGAGTGTTTGCTCATCATGAGGATGACTTCGAATGCACTGAGGCCATTCAATATGATGTCCCCATGGGAACCACTTGTCCTGTTAAAGAAAGTTACTGTCAGATTCCCCCGCAGATGTACCAAGAGGTGAATTCGTTATTGTCACATATGCTGTGAAACGCAGTCATTCGGGAAAGCCAGAGCCCCTGGGTCGCACCCATTTTACTGGTCTGGATGAAAGATGGAACCTTGAGGTTCTGCATCAACTACCAATAATTGAATGCCTGTACTGTGCAGGACTTCTACCCCCTGCCCATGATTGAAGAGTCCCTGTCCACTCTGGGAAAGCCGAGGTACTTCTCTTGTCTAGATTTAGCCAGTGGCTACTGGCAGGTTCCGATGACTGCTAAGGATTGACTGCAGTCATCCACTCTATGTGACTCTCTGAATTTAACGAGATGCCCTTTGGCCTAATCAATGCCCTCAGGACATTTCAACAGGTAATGGAAAGATGCCTACAAGACATCTATCCATTACTAATCCTAAAGTTATATTGAAAATAAACACACAGCTAAAATAAAGTACTTTATTTGAAATAAAAAACACTGTTTTACTTTTTTATTTAAAAATAACAAACACAGTTAAACTCACCTAAAGCCCATTCCATTGAAGCCATCGTTTGACTTTTTTAACGCAAAATTGTTTGGAATCGAGAAAAGACATCATGACGAGTTTGGAGATCCCCTGATGTGCCTAAACAGTGGAAACTCCCCACAAGTGACCCAATTTTGGAAACTACACCCCTAAAGGAAATTATATAGATGTGTCGTGAACATCTTGAACCCCTATGTGCTTCACATAAATTTATAACGTTGAGCCATGAAAACAAAAAATCATATTTTTTTCCACAGAAATGTTATTTTAGCCTCATTTTTTTAATTTTCACAAAGGTAGCACGAGAAAATCGACCCTAAAAATGGTTGTGCAATTTTACCTGAGTACGACGATACCCCATATGTGGTGGAAAACGACTGTTTGGGAGCAAGGCAGGGCTCGGAATTTGACTTTTTAAAAGTAAAAATGGCTGCAATCATTAGTGGATGCCATGTCGTGTTTGGAGAGCCCTTTTTGTGCCTAGACAGTGGCGACCCCCACAAGTGATGCCATTTTGGAAACTAGACCCGTCAAGGAATATGTGGTGAGCACTTTGAACTCTGAGATACTTCACAAAAGTTTACAAAGTTGAGCTGTGAAAAGAAAAAAAAATTTTCCCACAAAAAATGTTATTTTAGCCCAATTTTTTTATTTTCACTACTAGGGTAATAGGACAAAATAGAACTCAAAATTTGCTGTGAAATTTCTCCTGAGTATGCAAATACCTCATAAATGGTGGAAAACTTCTGAAAGGAAAGATTGACATTTTTGACACAGCTTTTAATGGAATGGTCTGTGAGTGTCATATTGACTTTGGAGAGCGTTTGATGTGCCTAAACAATGGAAATCCCCCACGAGTGACCCCATTTTGGAAACTAGACCCCTAATATATTTAGAAGTGTGATGAGCACCTTGAACCTCCAGATGCTTCACAAAATTTTACAATGTTGAACTGAGAGAATGAAAAAATATATACTGCTCAAAAAAATAAAAGGAACTCTAAAATACCACATCCTAGATATCTCTGAATTAAATATTCCAGTTGCAAATTTTTATTCATTGCACAGTGGAATATGTTCAGAACAATAAAACAAAACAATTATCAATGTAAATCAAAATGAATATCCCATGGAGGTCTGAATTTGGAATGATACTCAAAATCAAAGTGGAAAATCAAATTACAGGCTGATCCAACTTCAGTGGAAATACCTCATGACAAGGAAATGATGCTCAATACTGTGTGTGGCCTCCACGAGCCTGTATGACCTCCCTACTGTAAAATGCCTAGGCATGCTCCTGATGAGGCAGTGGATGATCTCCTCCAAGACATGGACTAAAGCATCTGCCAACTCCTGGACAGTCTGTGGTGCAACGTGACATTAGTGGATGGAGCGAGACATGATGTCCCAGATGTGCTCAATTGGATTCAGGTCTGGAGAACGGGCGGGCCAGTCCATAGCTTCAATGCCTTCATCTTGCAGGCATTGCGGACACACTACAGCCAAATAAGGTCTGGCATTGTCCTGCATTAGGAGGAACCCAGGGCCAACCGCACCAGCATATGGTCTCACAAGGGGTCTGAAGATCTCATCTTGATACCTAATGGCAGTCAGGCTACCTCTAGTGAGCACATGGAGGGCTGTGCGGCCTTCCAAAGAACTGCCACCCCATACCATTACTGACCCACTGCCAAACTGTTCATGCTGAAGGATGTTGCAGGCAGCAGATCACTCTCCACAGCATCTCCAGACTCTGTCATGTCTGTCACATGTTCTCAGTGTAAACCTTCTTTCATCTGTGAAGAGCAAAGGACGCCATTGGCAAATTTGCCAATTCTGGTGTTCTGTGGCAAATGCCAAGCATCCTGCATGGTGTTGGGCTGTGAGCACAACCCCCATCTGTGGTTGTCAGGCACTCAGACCATCCTCATGGAGTCGGTTTCTAACCATTTGTGCAGGCACATGCACATTTGTGGCCTGCTGGAGGTCATTTTGCAAGGCTCTAGCAGTGCTCCTTGTAACAACTCTGCTGGCATCACGGCATGGCCTCTCATCCTTCACACTATCTTACCCACTGCTCCAGGTCATGTTGCAGTTTCTGTTTCTTGCCAGCACCAAATTCTGTGCCTCTGCTCTCCGCATGCTTCCTGGCCATGTGTATAGGGGGTGGCGCCTGAACTCTCAGGTTCTTATAGGAAACAGGTGCACCTGTCTAATCTGTTCCTGACCAATTACCAAGAGGCCTCCAGTATTTAGTGCAGCTCCACCCTGTGGACTGGGCCTGTGCAATGTGTTAGCCCAGTTTGTGCTTAGCTTCTGAGTTTGCCAGGCCTTGCTCTGTGTTACTCCCTCTCTAGAGGCTTTTCTCCTTGCCTTGCCTTGATCCTGTTTTCCGCCCTCCAGGAGGCAGAATATCCTGGTCCCTGTGTCTTTGTTCTTGTTTCTTGTCTTGTTCCATTTCCTTGTCTGATCTTAGTCTTATCTCGGTCTCCTTGTCTGTGGCTTCCTTCCCTGTTGTGTCTTTCCTTGTGTCTGCTTATGCTCCGCACTCTTGCGGCTCTGCCTGCTCCGTACCTTTGTGGCTTTACCTCTGCTCCGCACTCCTACGGTTCTACTCCGTTCTACTCTGCTTAGCTTCTGCTGCTGCAGTAATCTCTTGCTGCAGCTCCTCTCCACATTCCTTGTGTTCCTGCTCTGCTTTACTGCTGCAGAAACCTCTTGCTGCAGCTCCTCTCCACATTCCTTGTGGCTCCGCTCTGCTTAGCTTCTGCTGCTGCAGTGATCTCTTGCTGCAGCTCCTCTCCGCATTCCTTGTGGTTCTGCTCTGCTTTGCTGCTGCAGAAACCTCTTTCTGCCACTCCTCTTCACATTCCTTGTGGCTCTGCTGTGCTTAGCTTCTGCTGCTGCAGTAATCTCTTCCTACAGCTCCTCTCTGCATTCCTTGTGGTTCTGCTCTGCTTAGTTTTTGTTGCTACACTATCTCTTGCTGCTCTTCCGCTCCTATCTGCAGCCTTGCACTTCTCTTCCTGTGTGAACAGGTCCCAACCTGTTCCTTCATTCTCCTTTCCTTCTGGCTTGTTTCCGTACCTGCATCTCCTGTGTGAACAGGTCCCAACCTGTTCCTTCATACTTCTTTCCTTTCTGCTTGTTTCCTTACCTGCACCTCCAGTGTAAACAGGTTCCTACCTGTCCCTTCATACATCACACCTTCATACACCATTCCTGCCAGCCCTGTGTTCTCTGCAGTTCCTGCCAGCCCTGTGTTCTCTGCCGTGCCTGCCAGCCATGTGTTCTCTGCCGTGCCTGCCAGCCCTGTGTTCTCTGCCATGCCTGCCAGCCCTGTGTTCTCTGCTGTGCCTGCCAGCCCTGTGTTCTCTGCCGTGCCTGCCAGCCCTGTGTTCTCTGCCGTGTCTCTGCCAGCCCTGTGTCTCAGCCATGCCAGCCTACTCATCTGAGTTTCAGCCGTGCTCTTCTGCCAATCTACCTGATGCCCACACCTGTCCTAGTTTTCCTGTTCTCCAAGTGGGATCAGCAGCCACAGCCAGACACCACCCTGGAGTAGCACCTGGCAGCTGCCTGCTGCACAAGCCTGACCTCATCATCAGAGGCTCCAGTGAAAACCCAAGCAGCTGTCATAGTCATGCCCCTTCCAGGGTAGTCTGGTTTTTGGCACAGTGGGGCCACAAACCCCCTGAGCTCACGCCCACCAGTCAGGGCGTGAGCGTGACACTCCTCCTGTTCCCCCTTGCACAAAGGTGGAGGTAGCGGTCCTGCTGCTGAGTTGTTGCCCTCCTATGGCCCTCTCCACGTCTCCTGGTGTACTGGCTTGTCTCCTAGTAGCGCCTCCAGCCTCTGGACACTACGCTGAGAGACACAGCAAACCTTCTTGCCACAGATCGCATTGATGTGCCATCCTGGATGAGCTACACTACCTCAGCCACTTGTGTTGGTTGTAGAGTCCTTCTCATGCTACCATGAGTGTGAAAGCACAACCAACATTCAAAAGTGACCAAAACATCAGCCAGAAAGCATTGGTACTGAGATGTGGTGTGTGGTCTCCACCTGCAGAATCACTCCTTTATTGAGGGTGTCTTGATAACTGCCAATAATTTCCATCTGTTGTCTATTCCGTTTGCATGTGAAATTGATTGTCAATCAGTGTTGCTTCCTAAGTGGACAGTTTGATTTCACAGAAGTTTGATTTACTTGGAGTTATATTCTGTTGTTCAAGTATCCCCTTTATTTTTTTGAGCAGTGTATATTTTTGGCAATAAAATGTATTTTTAGCCCCATTTTTTTCACTTTCACAAGGATAGCAGGAGAAAATAGACCCCAACATTTGGTGTGCAATTATTCCTGAGTAGACCGATACCCCATATTTGGTTGAAAACTCCTTTTTGAGGCAGAGTGCAAAGTTCAAAAGAGAAGAAGCGCCATATTATAGTTCAGATTTTGTTGGAATGGTTTGACGGTGCCTCACATTTGCAGAGCCCCTGAGGTGCCATAGAAGCAGAACCCCCCTGGAACCCCATAAGTGACCTACCTCCTCCAATGAATTAATCTAGGGGTGCAGTGACCATCTTGACACCACATATACAGTACCTCTCAGAATTTTATACCATTGGGCAGGAAAGAAAGAATAAATTACATTTTTACCACTAAAATGTTGTTTTAGTCACACGTTTTTAATTTTTATAAGGGATAATAGGAAAAAATCAACCTCAATTTATTGTAAAAATGTCTCCTGAGCGCGTAAATACCCTACATGTAATCAGGAACTACTTTTGAGGCACTGTGCAAATCTCAGAAGGGAAGGATATTATACTGCAGATTTTACAGTTAGTTATAGTTTGCAGGTACCATGACCCACTGGGAGAGCCCATGAGATGCCAGAAAAGCAGAAGCCCCTCACAAGTTACCCCATTTTACAAACTACACCTCTCAATGAATTCATCTAGGGATGCAGTGAGCATGTTGATACCACAGGTATGTCGCAGAATTTGATACCATTGAGCAGCGAATAAAAAGTAATTACATTTTTACCAGCAAAATTTAGGGGTTGTTTTTAGGGACGGAGTGTTATTTGTCTTCTTGAGCACAGATTTTCCTAAATTAGTTTGATGACTCCATATACAGAGCCTCAACATGCTAGAAAAGCAGAATCTCCTCTCAAGTGACCACATTTTGGAAATTATACCCCTTTGGGAATTTATCTACAGGTGTAGTGAAGATTTTGACTGAGTGTTTTCCAGAAACAAGTAACAGTGGATGCTGCTGAGCGAAAATTTCAAACTGTTGTTGTAATGACTAGTATGTTGTGGTGCCCTGCTCATATTTTTGGAGACAAGCATCTGTAAAGTAGGCAGGTGGTAATCGCTACAGAAATGGCAAACATGTGGACGATAAATGTGGTTTAGGCACACTGTGAGGCTTAGAAGGGAGAGGCATTTGGATTTGGGAGCGCAGGATTTCTTGGATTTCTTTTGGGGGTCGAGGAGCCATAGTGCTTTTCCAGAGGCTTTGTACTACCAATGACGTGGAAGACCCCTGTATTTACGTTAACAGATGACAGACCTGAGTGGGGCTTTTTTGTGGACTGAGTTGAAGCTAATATTGGGAACATTTTACATAACATTTTGGTTCTATCTGAATCACTTATATCAGAGACTAGCTGAAGAGCCCGGCGTTGCCTGGGCATAGTAAGTATCTGTGGTTAGTTATAGCACCTCACTTCTCTTATTTTCCCATCACGCCTCTCATTTTCCCAATCACATCTTTCATTTTCCCCCTCATATCTCTCATTTTCTCCCTTACACCTCTCATTTTCTCCCTCACTCCTCTCATTCCCCCCTAACACTTGTCATTTTGACCTCACATCTGTCATTTTCCGATCACTCCACTATTTTCCCTCACTCCTCTTTCGACTCCACATCTGTCATTTTCCGATCACTCCACTATTTTCCCTCACTCCTCTCATTTTGCACTCACACCTTTTCATTTTCACCTCAGTATATACATGTTTGTCATCTCCCTTATTTATAGTATACACCTGTATGTCATCTTCTGTATATAGTATATACCTGTATGTCATCTCCCCTGTATATATAATATACCTGCTGTGTGTCATCTCCCCTGTATATAGTATATACCTGTATGTCATCTCCTCCTATATATAGTATATACCTGTATGTCATCTCCTCCTGTATATAGTATATACCTGTGTGTCATCTCCCCTGTATATAGTATATATCTGTGTGTCATCTTCTCCTGTATATAGTATATACCTGTATGTCATCTTCTATATATAGCATATACCTGTATGTCATCTCCTCCTGTATATAGTATATACCTGTAGGTCATCTGCTCCTGTATATAGTATATACCTGTGTGTCATCTCCTCCTGTATATAGTATGTACCTGTATGTCATCTCCTCTATATAGTATATACCTGTGTGTCATCTCTCCTGTATATAGTATATATCTGTGTGTCATCTCCTCCTATATATAGTATATACCTGTATGTCATCTCCTCCTGTATATAGTATATACCTGTGTGTCATCTCCCCTGTATATAGTATATATCTGTGTGTCATCTCCTTCTGTATATAGTATATACCTGTATGTCATCTTCTATATATAGCATATACCTGTATGTCATCTCCTCCTGTATATAGTATATACCTGTAGGTCATCTGCTCCTGTATATAGTATATACCTGTGTGTCATCTCCTCCTGTATATAGTATGTACCTGTATGTCATCTCCTCTATATAGTATATACCTGTGTGTCATCTCTCCTGTATATAATATATATCTGTGTGTCATCTCCCCTGTATATAGTATACCTGTGTGTCATCTCCTCCTGTATTAGACCTCGTTCACACATTATTTGCTCAGTATTTTTACCTCAGTATTTGTAAGCTAAATTGGCAGCCTGATAAATCCCCAGCCAACAGGAAGCCCTCCCCCTGGCAGTATATATTAGCTCACACATACACATAATAGACAGGTCATGTGACTGACAGCTGCTGTATTTCCTATATGGTACATTTGTTGCTCTTGTAGTTTGTCTGCTTATTAATCTAATTTTTATTTTTGAAGGATAATACCAGACTTGTGTGTGTTTTAGGGCGAGTTTCGTTTGTCAAGTTGTGTGTGTTGAGTTGCGTGTGGCGACATGCATGTAGCGACTTGTGAGATGAGTTTTGTGTGGCAACATGTATGTAGCAACTTTTTGTGTGTGTCGAGTTGCATGTGACAGGTTAGTGTAGCAAGTTGTGTGCAGCAAGTTTTGCGCATGGCGAGTTTTGCGCATGGCGAGTTTTATGTGTGGTGCCTTTTGAGTATGTGCAAGTTGTGTGTGAGGCAACTTTTGCATGTGCTGCAACTTTTGTACATGTGGCAATTTTTCTACGTGTGCAAGTTTTGCGTGTGGCGAGTTTTCCATGAGGTGAGTTTTGCACTTGTGGCGAGTTTTGCATGAGCCTAGTTTTTGCATGTGGCGAGTTTTGCGCGTGGTGAGTTTTGAGCGGCGACTTTTGTGTTTCGACTTTTATGTGGCGAGGTTGGTGTATGTGTGGTGAAATGTGTGCTGAGGGTGGTATATGTGTTCAAGCACGTGGTAGTGTGTGGCGCATTTTGTGTGTTCCATATCCCCGTGTGTGGTGAGTATCCCATGTCGGGGCCCCACCTTAGCAACTGTACGGTATATACTCTTTGGCGCCATCGCTCTCACTCTTTAAGTCCCCCTTGTTCACATCTGGCAGCTGTCAATTTGCCTCCAACACTTTTCCTTTCACTTTTTCCCCATAATGTAGATAGGGGCAAAATTGTTTGGTGAATTGGAAAGCGCGGGGTTAAAATTTCGCCTCACAACATAGCCTATGACGCTCTCGGGGTCCAGACGTGTGACTGTGCAAAATTTTGTGGCTGTGGCTGCGATGCCTCCAACACTTTTCCTTTCACTTTTTCCCCATTATGTAGATAGGGGCAAAATTGTTTGGTGAATTGGAAAGCGCGGGGTTAAAATTTCACCTCACAACATAGCCTATGATGCTCTCAGGGACCAGACGTGTGACTGTGCAAAATTTTGTGGCTGTGGCTGCGACGCCTCCAACACTTTTCCTTTCACTTTTTTCCCCATTATGTAGATAGGGGCAAAATTATTTGGTGAATTGGAAAGCGTGGGGTTAAAATTTCACCTCACAACATAGCCTATGATGCTCTCGGGGTCCAGACGTGTGACTGTGCAAAATTTTGTGGCTGTAGCTGCGACGCCTCCAACACTTTCCTTTCACTTTTTCCCCCATTATGTAGATAGGGGCAAAATTGTTTGGTGAATTGGAAAGCGCGGGGTTAAAATTTCACCTCACAACATAGCCTATGACGCTCTCAGGGTCCAGACGTGTGACTGTGCAAAATTTTGTGGCTGTAGCTACGACGCCTCCAACACTTTTCCTTTCACTTTTTTCCCCATTATGTAGATAGGGGCAAAATTGTTTGGTGAATTGGAACGCGCGGGGTTAAAATTTCGCCTCACAACATAGCCTATGACGCTCTCGGGGTCCAGACGTGTGACTGTGCAAAATTTTGTGGCTGTAGCTGCAACGGTGCAGATGCCAATCCCGGACATACATACATACATACATACATACATACATACATACATACATACATACATACACACACACACACACATTCAGCTTTATATAGTAGATTGACACAGTATCCCCGATGTAAGGGTTAAGTGTAGAGCGCAGAATAGAAATGCGCCAAGCTTTTCTGCGATCTTTGGAAGGCATAAAGAACAAATCAACAACAGGTGAAGAATTAATTTTATTTATTTTTTACACCATTCTTCATGTGGTATAAGTAATTAAACAACTTCATTTCACAGGTCAGTGTGTGATTAAAGCGATGCCATATTTTCACCACTTTTATTTACAGTCATCATTTTGATCGCATTTTATTCCACTTTTTGTTTGGCGGTATGATGAAAAAGCATAGCTTTTTTATGGGACGTCTTGTTTCGGATGCGGCGATACAAATTGTGCACTTTTTTTTACATAAAAATACAAATTTATCGGTATAGTATATATATTTTTTATTATTATTTTCTTATTTTAAAACAATATACTTTTACAACTTTTTTTTTTTTACTTTTCTTTTACTTAGTCCTGCTATGAGACTTTCACTTTCAGCAGTCTGATCACACTTATAAAGTATAGGAATGCAGGAGCATTGCTATGCTTTATAACAGTCAGTGCTGTGCTGACACTAGTAAGATCATGCACTGCACATGATCTAACTAACTTGCTAGAGCGTGGCGGCATGGATTTTTTCAAGACGACATCGGGTCACCATGGCAACAATCAGGCCTTAGCAAAAATTGTTAACTTATACACTACCACAATCAATGTAGCCCGCCCTTTCAATAGGATCCTGTAGTTACGTATTTCAATTTTTTTCTGGTGCACCCAGGATGACCATAGTACACAGCAGACTGGCTTAAGTAGCTGCAAGACTGCAGAAGACACGTCCTTGCCCTAGCAGACAGCAGCATTTCTGTCAAGCAAAACAGTGTTGCCACATACCAGTGTCACTGTACATGGTGTCCATAGTGTTACATAAGCCAGCTGATAACATTTACATTCTCTGTACTCGGGTCATTAAGACTGTGTCATTTCATGTTATATAGGACTGCCAGTAATATCTACTACATTATCTGTGCTGATACTACCCCCTTGAGAAAGCGAGGCTGACAGCGGCGAAACGCGCGTCGGGGTGCGTGCTGAGGCTTACCCTGCACTAGGTGAGACATGCTCTCCTTATGTTCCTACCATAGGGCTCTTATATTTATTATTGTTATGGTTTAAATTGCACTAGTACTAATGTGACCAGACTTAGTACAAATTATTTCCCTGTGTTAGGGAGTAACAAACTTAACGCCATAGAGAAGGCAATTTATTCATAGGGACATCATCCCTTCATATTGGCATGCGGGAGAGTAGTATGTCGGTACCGTATTCACAATAAAACTTACGCTTATATATAACAAAAATTGTCTGCGCGGGGTACCTCATAAGTTCTGGTGTCTTTTTTGCACTTTTGTGTTTTGTGCACTTTCATTACTTTGTTATGTGCGTGCGTTTTTAGCAACTTTTAAATTGTGTGTTTTGTTACAAATAAAAGTTTAATAATTTTTATAAGAAAAAAAGCTTCCTTTGGTTCTCTTGAATATTATGTGTGCTGAGAATTATCGCTGTGTTATCTTTGCCGTTAATTTGTTTTCAATACGAAAGAGGGCACAAAATATGCCTTGGGGCTTGAGTCCCTGATCTTTTCTGACCGTAGCAATGCTCCTGCCTCGAATACTAATCTACGTAGATGTCGGTCCTTGCAATTCATGAAATGTAGTCAGCTACATTGATCCAGGTGCTTACTGAAGCTTACATAATGCTGCTTTGTATGTTGCACATTCCTGTCTTGCATTCCTATAAATTATATATGAATAAATATTGAGCGTTGCGTGTAATGGCTAAGAGGCATAATGACCACCCCAATAAGCACAACATGGACAGACACATAACCCTTCACTCCAGATACACCGGATGTTCTATTTTTATTTCTGTGGTTGTGACATGCATGGCTTCAAGGTTCTCTAATGAGTTTCCATCTGTCTGTGCATTATGAATATCTATTTTTATTCTTCGAGGAAATGTGCCACCACTGATATAACTTCTATCTATATGATGAATTTGAAAAGGTAAATGGCCACTTTTTTAAAAAGAAAAATAGATGAATTAAATGGCAAGGCTATTTGCATTTGTTTGTATTATATACTATAAATTTGCATTCTTTCAGTTGTTTAAAGTATAATACCATGAAAGGGTCTTTCAACTACGCCACATTTACATAGATGATGAAACCTCCAGCAGCGATTTATGATGAGCCAGGTAGCACTGCTGTCTGCCTCTACCAAGGCTTTTTCTTTTTTCTTTTACAAAGCAGAAGACAGTGCTTTTATCTGAATGCTCGGTATTCTCTAGAGTTAATGTAGGGAATATTGAAGAGTATAGTTTTGAGGGTTTATATTACTCAAAACCAAATGTGCTACTCATAGGCCTCGCTTTTGGCTTCCATGTCCAAAGAAGTGTTCCCGGATTTTTGCTTTGTTAAGTCTCTCAGGGATATTTTGTTCATATTTTAAAATTATTCTTTCTTGTTGTTGTATGTGTGTGATTTGTTTGCTGTTTTGTCCAAAATTTTCTGGGCTTGACCTTCTTCACTGAGTTTTCAGAACCGACGTGCCATAGTAAAGATAAAGGCTAACAGAAATTACAACATGTTAGGAGTCGAGTTTCCTCTGCTGCACAGGGGGAATCTCGATCCGTCTCCGCTGCGGTCTCCCATTCTCCTCCAGCCGCAGTGGAGTCTGCTCAGCAGGGACATCGCTCCCAGTGTCTTGCTCGCTCTCACTCTGTACAGAGAGTTACTGCTGCTTCTTCAGCTCCTGCTATTAAAGTCAGTGCTGGTCAGCGGCGAGCGGACTTCCCTGGGACTAAGTCCTTGTTTGCGCACACTGAGCATGCCCAGAGCAAGATCTCCCGTTGGAGATCGAGGGTCATGTGCTCTGGCTCTGCAGCGCATTCCATTGGTCCTCTTGGCAGGTCTTGGAAGGGCAAAGTTTCTGTGGCCACTTCCTGTCCTGCAATTATATAAACTGCGCATGACCGCACGGCCATGCGCTAGTGTACAATTGAATACGTGTGTTTGTTGTGAGTGCAAGTCGTTCATTAAATACCCCTGCCCTATTGTATGACTGTGCGCGTATGGAGTATGGCTGCTATCTAGCGCCCGACAAATCACTCAACGTGTCACACACGTATCAGCGTCTATTGCTGTGACCGCCAGTGCGGCGCCACGCGCCAGTAGTGCGCTTCCTGACCCACGTCTGGGTGCTTAGTGGTGCCTGCCAGCACGGCACAGTTCGCACTTCGGTGCTCTAATTATAAGAGTTGCCTAACACACCCTGTTGCGGTGTTGTGCCAGCAAGGGTCTAATCGGACTTCAATCCTAGTTGGGGTTAAGTTCGCCGACTGCTTGCTCGCCTTCTATGTGCGGTACCGCGACCCTGTGACGCAACAGGATCGCTTCCTTCACGTTGGGTGAAGTTTAACCCACGCAAGTATACTTATGAGTACCGCCATATAGTCCGTCATTACTCAGCAGCAGGTTCCATCTCTGCACGGTGGACCCCGGGCTACGAACGCACCGTACACTATCAGTCTTATTATTTGGTGCGTTCCGCTAGCCCTAACATTACACTAGCGCCAGGGTCTGGCTAGTGATGACGGACAAACAGCAATCCCTGCGGTGTATACAGCAGCTGGAGGGTAGGTTGGCGGCTCTCGAGAGCGCAACCCCAGCTGTGGATGTTACCGCAGTTGCTGTACAGGCTGCCAGCGTGGCTGCAGCAACTTTGTCCATTGCCACCCCTGTTCCGACATTTTCTCGCCTCCCGCTGCCAGAAAAATTTTCTGGTAATAGCAAATTTTGTAGGGGATTCGTGAGTCAGTGCTCTATTCATCTCGAGCTTCTGGCTGCACGTTTCCTCACAGAGCGGGCTAAGGTGGGATTTATTGTGTCTCTATTGTCGGACAGGGCGTTGGAATGGGCTACGCCGCTGTGGGAGCGTGGCGATCATGTGGTGCAGAGTGCTCCTCTGTTTTTGAGCACTTTAAAACAGGTCTTTTTAGGACCTCAAGTCACCCATGACACTGCGCTCCAACTGCTGGCATTAACTCAGGGTGAGTCCTTGGTCAGTCATTTTGCCGTCCAATTCCGCACTTTAGCATCTGAGCTGGAATGGTCGGATAAAGCTCTTATCCCCATATTTTGGAGGGGCTTGGCTGACCATGTAAAGGACGCTCTGGCCACTAGGGAGATTCCTGCCACACTGGAGGAGTTAATAAAAGTCTCCACTCGAATTGACCTCCGTTTTAACGAGCGGAGGTTAGAGCGAGCCCAGTGTAGGCAGAGGTTTCGGCTGGCTCCTACTTTCGCCAAACCTCTGGAATCTCCGGTCCTGGTTCCTGAGTCACATGAGGCCAGGGAAGTGTCGCAAGCGGGACCTAAGTCCCGGACCGCTTGTGCACTCAGGGTCTGTCATGTTTGCCAGCAGTCTGGACATTTAGCCACCAGATGTCCTCAGCGGTCGAGGAAACGTCAGCGTCTAGTGGTCGTAGGTGGAGGTACACTAGACACGGCGACGTTTGCCTCTAAATTGTCCTTTAAGGGGACAATTACTATAGGCTCATTCTCCCACTCCGTAGAGCTCTGCGTGGATTCTGGGGCGGAGGGCAATTTTATGTCTTCTGCCTTCGCCCAACGCCACGCAATACCTCTGGTTATGCTAGCTCAACCTGTAACGGTACGAGTGGTGAATGGGTCGACTCTGCCCTCACAGATAACTCACCAGACCATCCCTTTTACTCTGTCCATGTCGCCATCTCATCAGGAGATTATTTCCCTGCTCGTCATTCCAGAGGGAATTGATGAAGTCCTGTTGGGAATACCTTGGTTACGGTACCACTCTCCTCATATCGAGTGGTCCTCAGGCAGAATTCTGGGATGGGGTGAATCTTGTGGGGGTAGGTGTCAGAGGGAGTGCGTTCAGGTAGCTACAACTGAGGTACCCGCAGATCTTTCCTCTCTCCCCAAGCAGTATTGGTCGTATGCAGACGTATTCTCCAAAAAGTCGGCGGAGACCCTTCCGCCCCATCGCCCCTATGACTGTCCTATTGACCTCTTGCCTGGTGCTGAGCCTCCCCGGGGTCGAGTCTATCCGCTATCTCTCCCGGAGACGGAGGCAATGTCACAGTACATCCAGGAAAATCTGGCAAGAGGGTTCATCAGGAAGTCAGTGTCACCTGCTGGGGCAGGGTTCTTCTTCGTGCAGAAGAAGAGTGGGGAATTGCGTCCATGCATAGACTACAGGGGTCTTAACGCCATCACCGTTAAGAATAAATACCCTTTGCCTTTGATATCTGAACTGTTCGATAGGCTTCGGGGAGCAAGGGTATTTACTAAATTAGATCTGCGGGGTGCTTACAACCTGATTCGCATCCGTGAGGGGGACGAATGGAAGACGGCTTTTAACACCAGGGATGGGCACTATGAATATCTGGTGATGCCCTTTGGGCTCTGTAATGCCCCAGCCGTTTTCCAAGACTTTGTGAACGATATCTTCCGGGATATGCTTTCCACCTCGGTCGTAGTCTATCTGGATGATATTCTCATCTACTCTCCAGATATTGACTCCCACCGGAGAGATGTTTGCAAAGTCTTCGACCTCCTACGGGCAAACTCACTCTATGCCAAGTTGGAGAAGTGTATGTTTGAGCAGGAGTCCTTACCTTTCCTAGGCTACATCATCTCAGCCCAGGGATTGGCTATGGATCCTGCCAAACTACAGGCCGTGATGGACTGGCAGGAACCCCATTCTCTTAAAGCGGTGCAGCGCTTTATGGGGTTCATCAATTATTATCGCCAGTTCATCCCGCATTTCTCAACTTTGGTAGCTCCCTTGGTTGCCCTCACCAAGAAGGGGGCGAATCCCAAATTGTGGTCTGAGGAGGTCTCCAAGGCTTTTATCTCTATAAAGTCACACTTCGCTAGCGCTCCCATTCTTCATCGCCCCGATGTTGATAAGCCATTTATCATGGAGGTGGATGCCTCTTCTGTTGGTGCTGGAGCAGTCCTCTTCCAAAAGGATGCTCAAGGTCGGAAGCATCCTTGCTTCTTTTTCTCCAAGACCTTCGCACCAGCAGAGAGGAATTATTCCATCGGGGACAGGGAGTTGCTAGCCATGAAGTTGGCTTTCTCGGAGTGGAGACATCTCTTGGAGGGAGCACGTTTTCCCTTCCAAGTCTTCACAGATCACAAAAATTTGGTGTATCTGCAGACAGCTCAGCGGTTGAATTCTCGCCAGGCCAGATGGTCCTTGTTCTTCTCCCGGTTTCATTTCACCCTCCATTTCCTTTCTGGGGAGAAGAACATTCGGGCTGACGCTCTCTCTCGCTCCGTTGTGTCATCTGCGGAGGAGGAGGAGGAGCCTCGGCTTATTGTCCCCACCGAGAGTTTGAGAACCGTGGCCCCGGTTTCGCTGGAGTCTGTGCCCCCGGGCAAGACTTTTATTCCATCTAGTTTGCGACCGGAGGTTCTCTCTTGGGCGCACTCGTCCAGGGTGGGTGGACATTTTGGTACTAAAAGGACATCAGAGTTACTGGCGAGGACATACTGGTGGCCGCATATGGCTCGTGATGTCGCGGAGTACGTTCGGGCGTGTGTCTCTTGCGCCAGGAACAAGACTCCTCGGCAACGGCCAGCTGGGTTGCTTTATCCTCTGCCCGTGGCTGACAGGCCCTGGGAGATGGTCGGGATGGACTTTGTGGTTGGCTTACCCAAGTCTCGTAATTGCACCATTATCTGGGTGATCACCGATCATTTTTCCAAAATGGTGCATTTGGTGCCTCTTCCACGGCTACCATCTGCACGGGCGTTGGCTGTCTTGTTTATCAAGCATATCTTTCGCTTACACGGTATGCCAGACAAAATTGTTAGTGACCGGGGTCCCCAGTTTGAGTCTCGATTCTGGAGGGAGCTATGTCGTCTACTCAGTATTGAGTTAAATCTCTCTTCGGCATATCATCCCGAGACGAATGGGTTGGTAGAAAGGGCCAACCAGACCTTGGTCACATATCTGCGACATTTTGTTTCTGCCAGACAGGATGACTGGGCATCCTTGCTACCGTGGGCAGAGTTTGCACTTAACAATGCCGTAGCCGACTCTACCGGTCAGACTCCATTCCTCTTAAATTACGGCAAGCATCCGCGTGTTCCTGTGCCCATGCCTGTGTCTTCTGCTGATCCCAGGGTGGCAGACTGGGCTGTGGAGGCACGGGACATTTGGGATCGCACGCAGGATGCCATTCGGGCCTCCAAGGAGAGAATGAGGTCCTCCGCCGATGTTCATCGGCGCCCCGCTCCGACTTTTGCCCCTGGCGACTTGGTGTGGCTCTCCGCCCGTAACATCAGGCTGCGAGTTGAGTCCACTAAGTTTGCTCCTCGCTACTTGGGTCCCTTCAAGGTTCTCGAACAGGTTAATCCTGTGGTCTACCGCCTGGCTCTTCCTCCACGCTTGGGTATCACCGACACCTTTCATGTGTCCCTCTTGAAACCCGTATACATGTCCCAGTTTTCCGAGTCATCTGCCGGGACATCGGGTTCGTCTACGGACGATTACGAGGTGAACACTATTTTGGGGTGCAAGGTGGTACGCGGCAAAAAGTTTTATTTGGTGGATTGGAAGGGTTATGGTCCAGAGGACAGGTCTTGGGAGCCTGCTGAAAACATTCGGGCCCCACAGCTCATTGCTGCCTTCGAGTGTAGCGAGGCCCAAGGAGGGGGGGGCAATGTTAGGAGTCGAGTTTCCTCTGCTGCACAGGGGGAATCTCGATCCGTCTCCGCTGCGGTCTCCCATTCTCCTCCAGCCGCAGTGGAGTCTGCTCAGCAGGGACGTCGCTCCCAGTGTCTTGCTCGCTCTCACTCTGTACAGAGAGTTACTGCTGCTTCTTCAGCTCCTGCTATTAAAGTCAGTGCTGGTCAGCGGCGAGCGGACTTCCCTGGGACTAAGTCCTTGTTTGCGCACACTGAGCATGCCCAGAGCAAGATCTCCCGTTGGAGATCGAGGGTCATGTGCTCTGGCTCTGCAGCGCATTCCATTGGTCCTCTTGGCAGGTCTTGGAAGGGCAAAGTTTCTGTGGCCACTTCCTGTCCTGCAATTATATAAACTGCGCATGACCGCACGGCCATGCGCTAGTGTACAATTGAATACGTGTGTTTGTTGTGAGTGCAAGTCGTTCATTAAATACCCCTGCCCTATTGTATGACTGTGCGCGTATGGAGTATGGCTGCTATCTAGCGCCCGACAAATCACTCAACGTGTCACACACGTATCAGCGTCTATTGCTGTGACCGCCAGTGCGGCGCCACGCGCCAGTAGTGCGCTTCCTGACCCACGTCTGGGTGCTTAGTGGTGCCTGCCAGCACGGCACAGTTCGCACTTCGGTGCTCTAATTATAAGAGTTGCCTAACACACCCTGTTGCGGTGTTGTGCCAGCAAGGGTCTAATCGGACTTCAATCCTAGTTGGGGTTAAGTTCGCTGACTGCTTGCTCGCCTTCTATGTGCGGTACCGCGACCCTGTGACGCAACAGGATCGCTTCCTTCACGTTGGGTGAAGTTTAACCCACGCAAGTATACTTATGAGTACCGCCATATAGTCCGTCATTACTCAGCAGCAGGTTCCATCTCTGCACGGTGGACCCCGGGCTATGAACGCACCGTACACTATCAGTCTTATTATTTGGTGCGTTCCGCTAGCCCTAACACAACAGCCTTATAACCCTGTGGGAAGCAAGGATCCAGAGGACGATCTAATTATTGCCAAAAATCCAAATTTGTCATTTTTTTTGCAGTGGTTGGAAGTGTGCCTAATTTTTTGTTAAGCACTCCCACTAAAATGTGTATGCTCTTAGTATATTGCAGTCATGTACTTAGCTTTTTTTGCATTTGTTCACAGTTAATTTGTCTATTTTCCATTAGGTCTATGACATCATCTGATTAAAAACTGACTAGCTGGACCCTTTTAGCTCTATGTAGGAACAGGAAGTCTCTTTTTCCTGCATGAGTCATCACTGCAAAGTCCCTGACAAGGGGAAGAGGGAGCAAAGGAGTCAGGAGTTAAAGAGGAAAATGAGTCATGCAAGGAAAAGAGACTTCCTGTTTCTACATAGAGCAGAGAAAAGAGCAGAAGTAACTTGGTCGAAAGGCAAAATGAGCAATTGTAAGTACACAATGCTTTATAATATGATGACTGCAATACATTAAGAGGATATAAACTTTGATGGGAGTGCTTCTCTAAGTTGCTTTGCCATAATGTCATAATTTTACTTCTCCTTACAAGCCCAGTTGTTATGTAGCCCTAACCTTAAAGGCAATCTATCTGCAAATTTTTGCTATATAATCTGAAAACAGCATAATATAGGGTACAATAGTGTGATTCCAGGGATGTGTCACTTATTAGGCTGTATGTTGTAGTGTCAATACAATCAGTGTGATTTATCAGCAGGATATTAACACTACATCTCACATGCCAGGCACTCCAGCTAATGTGTGTAAGGCTACTTTCACACATCAAGTTTTTCGCGCCATGCTGATTCCGGCATCTCACCACAGCGCCGGATCCAGCACAGTTTGTGAAAACCGGAGGGAAAGGATCCGGTTTTCTGCCGGATCCGATGCCTGGATCCGGCGGTAAACCGGATCCGTTCCATCCGGTTGGCATCCGTTTCTTCCATTTTTCCATCTGGTTTTTGACAAATCCGGTCTTTAAAAACACCCCTGGGAGGCTCAAAAATGTGATTGGCCCCCTGAAAACTATATATACAGTCTTCCTACAGCCCATCAGTGACAGGTTGGAGAGGAGCAAGTGTTTGGAGAGCAAGATGGATGTCGTTATTGCAAAGATTCTGCAGAACAACGTGGATTTCATTGTGGAGGCGAATCGCTTGAAAGCAATTGTTCTGGAGAAGAAGCGAGAGAGACAAAGCATCATGCGTCTGTGCTGACGCCATTTGTGGATCCACCCCATCACCGCACAGAGAATGACACATGGGGTGTTTTCTACACTTTACATGGAGTTACGAGTAGACCCATAGAAATTTTTCTGATATGTGCGGATGAAAGCGGAGAACTTCGATGGATTGGTGGACCGAATTGGACATGTAATCCGAAGGAGTGATACGTATTGCCGATTCTCTATTTCACCGGCCGAGCGTCTGATGGTCACTCTTCGGTAAGCCATTTTTATTGCATGTACGCCTGTAGTACACTTTAATTGATTGTAATTTGATTTTGTAGTAATTTCTGCCTTACTTTTGTTCACAGATGCCTTGCTACTGGAGAATCCCTTTCGTCACTACATTTCCAGTTCAGACTGGGAATTTCCACCATCTCCGGAATTGTCAAGCACACTTGCCGTGCACTGTGGGACTCTTTGCACGGTGAATTTATACCACATCCCACAATGGAAAGTTGGTTGGAAGTAGCCGAGAAATTCCAGCAAGTGTGTCAGTTTCCCAATTGCTTGGACGCGGTGGACGGGAAACATATCCGTATTTTGAAACCGGCTGGTTCTGGCTCGGAATATTTTAACTATAAAAAATACTTTTCCATTGTGCTGATGGCCATCGCCGATGTGGAGTACAAATTTGTAGTGGTGGATATTGGGGCGTATGGCCGCTCAAATGATTCCCAAGTTTTTAAACTGTATGCAATGGGGCGTCATCTGTATAGAAACACCTTTCAAGTCCCCCCAAGACCACTGCTTCAAACCTCTGGGCCACCAATGCCTTTTGTTTGTGTTGGGGATGAAGCCTTCCAACTATCGGAACACTGTTGAAACCATACTCCAACAGAGGATTAACGCAAACTAAAAGAATTTTTAACTACCGCGTCACACGCGCACAGAGAATGGTGGGGTGCACTTTTGGGATTTTGACCGCCAAATGGAGAATTCTACTGACAGCTATAAACTTGAAGACTGAGATTGTTGACGAGGTGGTGAAAGCGTGCGTTGTCCTGCACAATTATGTGATATGCAAGGAACAGATTTCTATTCAAGACCACTCTGAAGAAACCACCTTGGCTGATTATAACAACATTACATATAGAAGTTCTGCGGCAGTTTCCCGAATGGTTGACCAATTCGCAGAATACTTTATTTCACTTGAAGGAAGAATACACTGGCAGGATGAGAGAGTTTGAACAATTTGTCTTGGACCTTGTAACCGTATTTTACCATATTGTACTCAAGTTGTGTACCTGTTTGTGTTCACACCAAAATATTAAACCTTTAATTACCCAATTTGTGAACTTGTTTGGGTTGTACCCAAAGTATGTTTCCTTCATTTACCCAATTTGTGTACCCGTTTGGGTTGTACCCAAAGTATTTTACCTCTAACCAATAAACCCTGTTTAACCCAAGTGTTAACTATACCTTATAAAGAAAATACATATTTGCTTTAAACAACACTGTTTTATTACACATGTTTTTTTACAAAACAAATATAAACTTGTATTTGGCAACACAAAAATAAACTTTATTTGGCTGCACAAAAAACTATTATAAGTTTGAATAAGTCGGGGTGGAGATATTGCTGGAGGGGCTATACGATAGGGACACTTCAACAGTGGGAGTGTGGAAAGAGGAATGTGGTGGTGGTGGGAAGGATCAGTAGGTAGCGGTGAAGGGGTGGAGAAAGCAAGGGAACGGGTGGACAGGAAACTGGGACTTGGGTTAGGAATTTGGCATGATGGAAGGGTGTAGCTGATGGATTGGGAGGCAGAAGCAGTGATGGGTGGAGAAGAGGGTTGGGTTAGTGACATGATGGGTGAAGGAGATTGGTGGTAGTGGGCAGGGAGAGAAGGCACGGAAAATGTTGTTGAGAACTGGTATGGGGCGGGATGTTCATACTGGTCTGGATGGTGGGACGGGGCACGGGCGGGATGCTGGTAGTGGTCTGGATGGTGGGACGGGGCACGGGCACGATGATGGTAGTGATCTGGATGGTGGGACGGGGCACTGGCACCATGTTGGTAATGGTGAGGTTGCTGGGACAGGGCACAGGCAGGATTCTGGTACGGGTCAGGAAGATAGTAGTGGCTGTAGTGAGGGACAGTGGCTGAAGGGGGGGCAGGTGCAGGAGGGGGGCAGGTGTGGTGGCTTGGGAGGCAACGAGTGCTAGAGTAGACTGGCAGGCTTCCATTACTTGCATCTGCTGCTCAGTAGATAGCTTACCCATGTGCTCGAGTACCGACTGGAAAAAAGTGTGGTTCGGTGACTGACTTGCCTCTGAATGCATCCGTAGCAGAAGTGTATGCAACTCGAGAATGCTTTTAGTTATTAAATTAAAACTTGCAGCTATTTGCTCAGACAAAACTTTGAGACAGCTCTGGAAAGATGCATTCAGGTGCAAGAACTCAGGCGCATGGCTCTGTACCTGACCCCACTGCCGCCCCGAAGCCACAGGTGTACTAGAGGTGGCAGCAGCAGAGGGGTGGGGAACAGAAAAAGCTATATCCTCACCAGCAGATTCATGCAATAGAACTGGCCAGGATGCTCCAGCGCTAGTGGATTGGACCGAGGGATCAGAAGTGTGGGAAGGCTGGGAAGGTGCAAAGTGGGAAGGCGCAGAGGGGCCGGGACTGTCAAAGTGTCCCTCAGTGGCAGACTCCTGAGGGATCACCCCAGAAGGGTTCAACTTAGCTGCAGGCTCCTGAGTGCTCCCGACTGTGCTGTGGAACAAAGAGAAAAAATATATAATTAATATACTGATATTGCATGAAACAGCAAAAGAGGGTTAGACATCTAAAACATTAGTTATTACATGTGGTGGGTAATATTTACCTTTGGGTCACCATCGTTGACCTGAGGGACGAAAGGGCTTGGGTATATTTGTATCTGCTCCTGTGTCCACCAGAACCACTAGGGACCCGTATCTCTTTGTTATACTACTTCTTAAAGCGATCCCTGATCGACCGCCACTGCTTGACAATCCTCTCACCTGTTTACAAAGGAGAAACACAAATTGGTTAAGATACAATACTTTGAATCCATCTACATAACTGAATTGTGTATACTTACATGCTTGATTCTGGGCCCGAACATCGAGGTGCTCCTAGTTGTCTACCAGCTGTTCGCAGTCTTGCTCCCATAGTCGACGGGTCACTATGACATCAGCATGGCGGCGGTCACCTATGTTCCACAGCAGCTCCCTGTCTCGGATCAGATCGACGAAGAGGTCAATATTGAGGCCGACCTCCTCACCGTCCGAATCAGGAGCACACTGTGAATCCTGTTATAAAAAAGGTAAAAAAAATATAATTAGATTCAAAACAGCATAAGGAAAAAGAAAAAAAAAGCTGCTTACACGATGACGGACGCCCGCACTCTCATGCCGGCGAACCTGGGAGCCATTGGGAGGACCTCTGGATCGAGCACCAGAATCCGAACTCTAGAAGAAAAATAACATAAAAATGATGCGCTTGTAGTTAGCCTTTTTATGTGTTGTGCACATTTTGATAGCTATAATGATCATTCTGTTTATGTTGTGTGATGTCGCTAATGATCTGTTTCTATGTGTTGTGTGCAGTGTTCTTTCTGTAAGGATCTTTTGCTTTTATGTGTTGGGTGTAATGTGTGGTTTGTGGTTCCGCGATGCATGAAAGAAACATACCAATTGTGATCCCACTCCAGGTCTCTCTCCACCCCTTTGGTCTTTTCTGGAAGCACCTCTTCAGCTGCAGCAGCAGCTTCCTATAAAAATGAAAGATTGAGAAATATATTAATATATATAGACACAGAGAGAGAGAGCGAGAGAGTGAGAGAGCGAGAGAGCGAGAGAGTGAGAGAGCGAGAGAGAAAAATTCTATAAAAAAATATATATTTACCTCTGACACGGGAGAGGGCTCCCAGAAGAAGACATGGCTGATGGCTGGCTGGCAGGCTTGGCTCTGTGTCTGGCTGGCTAGGCTCTCAGGTTGGCAGGCTCGGCTCTGTGTCTGGCTGGCTAGGCTCTCAGGCTGGCAGGCTCGGCTCTGTGTCTGAATGGCTAGGCTCTCAGGCTGGCAGGCTCGGCACTGTGGCTGGCTAGGCTCTCAGGCTGGCAGGCTCGGCTCTCAGGCTGGCCGGCAGGCTTTCTGCTGGCAAGCAGGCCCTCTGGCTGGCAGGGTTGGCTCTTTGCAGGCCGGCTCTTCGCAGGCAGGCTCTTGCTGCAGGCAGGGTGTGGGCTCTCTGGCAGTATGGCTGGAAATGAGTGAGGGCCTCAATGTCATTGTTTTATATATGTGTCCTGGGAGCAGGCCAATAGGTTCTGAGCATGCTCATATTAAAAAACTGGATCAGGCCGCCAGATCCGCCTTTTTCCGGATCCGGCGCATTCTGGCGTCCATAGACATGCATTGTAGCAAAAAGATGGAAGAGCCGGATCCGTCCCTTCCGGCTTTTTCACCACAGACAAAAAACGTTACTGTAGACTTTTTTTTCCAGACGCTGGAATCAAAATTTTTGCCGGATCCAGAAAAAACAGGAAGGAACGCTAGGCCATGCGGTGCAATCCAGCACTAATACACTTCAATGGGAAAAAAACGGTTCCGGTTTTTATTTTCGCCGGTCCCGGTTTTTCTCAAAAGAGCCGTAACCGGCCGGAATGAAAAAAACCTAATGTGTGAAAGTAGCCTAAGCCAGCCTCCATCACTGATTGGCATATTGCTGACAGTTCACAGTGTACACAGGAAGCTGCAAATCAGGGGTGTGGGTGGAGTTATATACAGTGGGGCAAAAAAGTATTTAGTCAGTCAGCAATAGTGCAAGTTCCACCACTTAAAACGATGAGAGGCGTCTGTAATTTACATCATAGGTAGACCTCAACTATGGGAGACAAACTGAGAAAAAAAAATCCAGAAAATCACATTGTCTGTTTTTTTAACATTTTATTTGCATATTATGGTGGAAAATAAGTATTTGGTCAGAAACAAAATTTAATCTCAAAACTTTGTAATATATCCTTTGTTGGCAATGACAGAGGTCAAACGTTTTCTGTAAGTCTTCACAAGGTTGCCACACACTGTTGTTGGTATGTTGGCCCATTCCTCCATGCAGATCTCCTCTAGAGCAGTGATGTTTTTGGCTTTTCGCTCGGCAACACGGACTTTCAACTCCCTCCAAATGTTTTCTATAGGGTTGAGATCTGGAGACTGGCTAGGCCACTCCAGGACCTTGAAATGCTTCTTACGAAGCCACTCCTTCGTTGCCCTGGCGGTGTGCTTTGGATCATTGTCATGTTGAAAGACCCAGCCACGTTTCATCTTCAATGCCCTTGCTGATGGAAGGAGGTTTGCACTCAAAATCTCACGATACATGGCCCCATTCATTCTTTCATGTACCCGGATCAGTCGTCCTGGTCCCTTTGCAGAGAATCAGCCCCAAAGCATGATGTTTCCACCACCATGCTTTACAGTAGGTATGGTGTTTGATGAATGCAACTCAGTATTCTTTTTCCTCCAAACACAACAAGTTGTGTTTCTACCAAACAGTTCCAGTTTGGTTTCATCAGACAATAGGACATTCTCCCAAAACTCCTCTGGGTCATCCAAATGCTCTCTAGCAAACTTCAGACGGGCCCGGACATGTACTGGCTTAAGCAGTGGGACACGTCTGGCACTGCAGGATCTGAGTCCATGGTGACGTAGTGTGTTACTTATGGTAGGCCTTGTTACATTGGTCCCAGCTCTCTGCAGTTCATTCACTAGGTCCCCCCGCGTGGTTCTGGGATTTTTGCTCACCGTTCTTGTGATCATTCTGACCCCACGGCTTAGGATTTTGCGTGGAGCCCCAGATCGAGGGAGATTATCAGTGGTCTTGTATGTTTCCATTTTCTAATTATTGCTCCCACTGTTGATTTCTTCACTCCAAGCTGGTTGGCTATTGCAGATTCAGTCTTCCCAGCCTGGTGCAGGGCTACAATTTTGTTTCTGGTGTCCTTTGACAGCTCTTTGGTCTTCACCATAGTGGAGTTTGAAGTCAGACTGTTTGAGGGTGTGCACAGGTGTCTTTTTATACTGATAACAAGTTTAAACAGGTGCCATTACTACAGGTAATGAGTGGAGGAAAGAGGAGACTCTTAAAGAAGAAGTTACAGGTCTGTGAGAGACAGAAATCTTGATTGTTTGTTTCTGACCAAATACTTATTTTCCACCATAATATGCAAATAAAATGTTAAAAAAAACAGACAATGTGATTTTCTGGATTTTTTTTTCTCAGTTTGTCTCCCATAGTTGAGGTCTACCTATGATGTAAATTACAGACGCCTCTCATCTTTTTAAGTGGTGGAACTTGCACTATTGCTGACTGACTAAATACTTTTTTGCCCCACTGTACATCCCAGCGTATATGTGTGCGCAGCGTATACCTGCATACCGATCTGCATGCGTCTTGCATACATATATTTAACATTGTGTACGTAAGGACATGCTTTAGCATGAATTCGCATGCGGATGCGTTACCATTCGTCGTTTCGCGGTGTGCGGCGAACGCAACATGCTGCATTTTTTGAAGCATCAATTAAGTGCAGACATACACATGCGGATGAGTGCGTCCCATTACTGTCTGTGGGAACACATTAGTACGCAAGGACATGCATACGCATGCGTTCGATGCGCATGCGTTCTTCACACTAATCATGTCCAGGAAATGATTTCACCACCTGCAAAATCCCTGCTGTATAAAAGGGGGTCTGGAGACAGGAAGTCCATTACTCTCAAGACTCTGAATGTGAATATGAGACTCTGGATGTAAGTATAGAAGCTTTGAAAATGTCTGTCTGTCTCTCACTGCATTCTGTACTCTGTACTTATGTTTTGTTTTCTGTTCCTTCTAGACTGTGTGGTTTTCCTGTCCTGGACTCCTTGCCTGGATTGCTCCTTCCTGTCCGGGATTACCTGTGTGGATTGCTTCTGTGGCCCTGTGTAAGTATGAGTGTGTGTACTTTTCAATTACTATGTTGCTCTGCCGAGTCTCACACTCTGCCTAGTTTCACAACCTTCGTCACTTTGTGTCTTATGTTTTCTTTTTTTTCCTTGTTGACTGTGCGGTGCTGCTGTATCCGTGCTGTGCTGCTGTCACGCTTCTGTGCTGCCTGCTGTGCTGTTGGACTACTGCCTGTAATGTAAGTATTGGCCTTCAAATTTATTTTTTTTTTTTGCTTTGGCTACATTGTGTTTGGCTCTTTTAAACAAGTTCAATTTTTCCTATCTGTTCTTTTCTGTAGTGATTCACTTCACTGCTCTTCAAACATGTCCTCCAGTGAAGACCTGACTGCTTCCCAGGGTGGACATGACACTGATTATGTAATCACATTTAATATACTGATTGGTATGTATTGACTGGCAATACTGCACATGTGGTAAATCATGTATTTTCTTTACAGGAACCTTCCAGTGCGTAGGAGCAGGAGCAGTCAAGTGGAAATGAATCTTCCCAGGGTCGTCGGGTTTAAATTCCTGAGGAGGAAAGATGGGGTGTAAGTATTTTTTTCCTTATCAGACTTGTAATTGGATTTTTTTTTCAGTTTAGTATCTTTAAAACTGTATGACTTATTATTTTTTTTTCTTATTTTATTTGATCTCTAGGTTCAACAATGTCAGGAAGGTCAACATGTCATTGACAATGACCTACTCATTACACTGGTGCAAGAGCATGTAGCATTGTGGGACCCCGTGATCGTAATCATTCCAATTCAGTATTGATTTTACAACTCTGGGAAGAAGTGGCCAGATCGCTGTTGTATGATTGGGACCATGCAAGGCCACAAGTCAGAAAGGATTTTCGTAAATATTGCAAAGTGGTCTGACCCGTCTGTTTTGATGTAAATGTTGGTGTCTTTTTTTACAATTTTTTTTCTTCCTCTTCACAGTAAAGAGAGTAAAAGTTTGTTGCCATTCGATGAAGGATCGCTTCAATAAGGATATCAGACAGGATATTTGGGTTAAAAGTGGTGCTGCTCCAAACCTCTCGAAATATAAATACAACCCTTTGCTTTCTTTTTTGAGGCCAGCGGTTGCTCAGCGAACGAGAGTATCTTTTCTGTTGCCTAACTGTTATCTAAGCTATAAACATTTTTTTACTAATGTTTTTCTTTTGTTTCCCACACAGAACCTGGAGCAGCACTATACAACCTGGATCTTCCTCTGTTGGAGTGGCCCCTCATTAACCAGCCAACGAACTGTCCCAATCAACCACCAGCGATGTAGCAACCAGGCAGGCTTCACAGGCTGGGGAACAGGCAGCCGGTCCATCAGGTTTTCCCCTCTCCCAACCCTCTGCCACTGCTTTTGTTGGGACTTCTCGTCAGTGGCAGAGGGCCTGGGAGAGGTCAGTCATGCCCGAGTTTATTCACTTAATTACTTCAGCTTGGTCTTCCAGGATGGGAAAAAGGTGATTGGAGATAGACTGGACAGTGGGTTCACTCAGGTGAACACACTTTTCCAAGATGTCCAGAGACACCTTGACCGCCTGGAAGCCGACCTTCAGAGACCGGTGAGACATTTTTTTCCGCAATAGGGCGGGGTGTGTCAGAAAACCTTACGCCTGAACTCCAGCTGAACATCATGCAGGCCTGCCAGGCTGCTTACAGCCAGGTATTACAGCAGCAGTCCCAAAGCTATCAGCCACAGGATGGATTTTACCAGCATCAACAAGCACAGCTTCACTGGCCTGTTCCTCCAGTTCACAGCTACACCACGCTCCAGAGTGCAGCACCCTTGCAGCAAGCAGCATCCATCATGCTCCTGAGTGCAGCACCATGCCAGCACACTGATACAGAGGCCAAAACTCCCTCTTATCCAACAAAGAAACACAGAAAGACTCCTACTAGTGACTCGGCGCCGCACTGAAAAATTAAGACATGGAGTAAGAAATGACGCCCAAAAATGGTCCTAGCACCTCCTGTTTTTGATGACATATTGTACTTCATATTAGTGCTAACTTTAGTCCAATATTTTTTTAATTTATTTGTGAAAATATCAGAATTTTGTGAAAACTTCTCAATTTTAAGACTTTAATTTATTTATGCCCTAAAACCATATAGTTATATAACACAAAAAAGTAAATTAATAACATTTACAACATGTCTACTTTACATCAGCATCATTTTTTAAACATATTTCTTTATTGATAGAAAGTTAGAAGGGTTAAAACTTGATCAGCAATTACTCAATTTTCCAACAAAATTTGCAAAACCAATTTTTGTATGGACCATATCACATTTGAAGTGACTTTGAGGTACCTATATGATAGAAAATACCCAAATATGACACCATTATAAAAACTGCACTCCTCAAAGTCCTCAAAACCACATTCAAGAAGTTTATTAGTTGGAAAAGATAGTGGACACAGAGCCCTTGATGTGCCTAAAAAGTAAAAAAAAAACATTTTGGAAAGTACACCTCTCAAGAAGCTTAAATAGAGGTGTGGTGAGCGTATTAAACCCACAGATGCTTCACAGAATGTTATAATGTTGAGCTGTGAAAATGAAAAAATAATTTTTTTCCTCAAATATGTTGGTTTTTCTCAATATTTTTGATTTTTACGAGTGTAACAGGAAAAAATGGACTATACCATTGTTGGGCAATTTCTTATGAGTATGCCGATACCCCATATTTGGTGAAAAACTACCGACAGGGCTTGGAAGGGAAGGAGCAAGGCATGACTTTTGGAGCACAAAATTGACTGGAATAGATATTGGACGCTATGTCGCGTTTTGTAGCCCCTGATGCTCCTAAACAGTGGAACCCCCCACAAGTGAGTTTTCAGGTAGCGCATATAGCGCTGCCCAGAGTCATCAGTGTCCAATCATGAGGCAAAAAAATATTTTTAAAAATAATGGCAAAATTCGCATATTGATTACAGTGTCAACACAGTATTCTCACAATATTTGTCCAGAAGTACAATCATATCAGGTACATAGATTCTATTTGTCTATGGATTGTAGTCCATGATCCCTATGCATGAATAAAGTACTATAAAAACTGATTACTCATGTGGGGAATTGAGATGGTGAGCGCTTGTACCATAGCCTCGAAGCACGCTACATTGGTCATTAACGGGCCTTATTCTACAAGGATGCCATAAAAGGGATAGCACTGCAAGTAGTGGTGAAATATCCATGTCCCAGCTGTTAACTTGCAGTAGAAATTTGGAGGAAGGTTGCAATAGGCTTATCACAGATGTCATCTTATTAACAGCCTTCATAACTGGGCTAACAGTAAGAAGTTCTATTTCAAGAAGCCGTTGCAAGTCTCCTTTAAGACAAAAATGATAAAATAATGTTTTATGTAGTTTGATATGGAATCTAAATATTGAATTCCTTTTAAAAATTTAAAATAGTACAAAGGGTCTTGAGATCATTTACCAGTCTAAAAAAATAAAATACACCAGCATATCAGGTATCAGTGTAATCAGGACATACAAAAGTGGAAATTGTATTTATCTACTATATAATTGTCTAAGGGTCACTTCCGTCTTTCTGTCTGTCCCGGATATTCATTGGTTGCGGCCTCTGTCTGTCATGGAATCCAAGTCGCTGATTGGTCGTGGCAAAATGCCCACGACCATTGCCACGACCAATCAGCGACGGCCACAGTCCAGTGACAATATGGCCGCTCTTTCCTCCCCGCAGTCAGTGCCAGCTCCATACTCCCCTCCAGTCATCCAGTCAGCCCTCACACAGGGTTAATGCCAGCGTTACCGGAGCGCGGTGTAATGCACTCCGGTTACGCAGCTATTAACTCTGTGTGACCAACTTTTTACTTCTGATGCTATATATGCAGCATCAATAGTAAAACGATCTAATGTTAAAAATAATAATAATAAAGAAAAAAAGGTTATTCTCACCCTCCGACGTGTGTGCTGTCCTCGGCAGTGCAAGCCGCAGGTTCCAGTTCCAAAGATGCTATGCGAGAAGGACCTTCCATGATGTCACGGTCATGTGACCGCGACGTCATCACAGGTCCTGCGCTCATACCAACCCTGGGATCGGAAGCTGCCGCGTGCACCGCACACAGGCGACAGGACTACAAGGGGCCCTCGGAGGGTGAGTATATGTTTCTTTTTTATTTTTTAACCTATCACATACGTGGCTGGGCAATATACTACATAGCTGGGCAATATACTATGTGACTGGCCAATATACTACGTGACTGGGCAGTATACTACGTGTCTGTGCTGTATACTACGTGGCTCTGTGCTGTATACTACGTTGCTGTGCAATATACTATGTGGCTGGGCAATATACTATGTGGCTGGGCAATATACTACGTCACTGGGCAATATACTATGTGGCTGGGCAATATACTATGTGACTGGGCAATATACTACGCGACTGGGCAATATACTACATGACTGGGCAATATACTACGTGGCTGGGCAATATACTACGTCACTGGGCAATATACTACGTGGCTGGGCAATATACTACGTGGCTGGGCAATATACTACGTGGCTGGGCAATATACTACGTGGCTGGGAAATATACTACATCACTGGGCAATATACTACGTCACTGGGCAATATACTATGTGGCTGGGCAATATACTACGTGGTTGGGCAATATACTATGTGGCTGGGCAATATACTACGTGGCTGGGAAATAAACTACATCACTGGGCAATATACTACGTCACTGGGCAATATACTATGTGGCTGGGCAATATACTACGTGGTTGGGCAATATACTACGTGGGCTGTGCAATAGTGCAATATACTACATAGCTGGGTAATATACTACGTGACTGGGCAATATACTACGTGGCTGGGCAATATACTACATGACTGGGCAATATACTACATGGCTCTGTGCTGTATACTACGTCGCTGTGCAATATACTACGTGACTGGGCAATATACTACGCGACTGGGCAATATACTACATGACTGGGCAATATACTACGTGGCTGGGCAATATACTACGTCACTGGGCAATATACTACGTGGCTCTGTGCTGTATACTACGTCGCTGTGCAATATACTATGTGACTGGGCAATATACTACGCGACTGGGCAATATACTACATGACTGGGCAATATACTACGTGGCTGGGCAATATACTACATCACTGGGCAATATACTACATGGCTGGGCAATAAACTACGTGGCTGGGCAATATACTACGTGGCTGGGCAATATACTATGTGGCTGGGAAATATACTACATCACTGGGCAATATACTACATCACTGGGCAATATACTATGTGGCTGGGCAATATACTACGTGGTTGGGCAATATACTATGTGGCTGGGCAATATACTATGTGGCTGGGCAATATAATACGTGGCTGGGAAATATACTACATCACTGGGCAATATACTATGTGGCTGGGCAATATACTACGTGGGCTGTGCAATAGTGCAATATACTACATAGCTGGGTAATATACTACGTGACTGGGCAATATACTACGTGGCTGGGCAATATACTACGTGGTTGGGCAATATACTACGTGGGCTGTGCAATAGTGCAATATACTACATAGCTGGGTAATATACTACGTGACTGGGCAATATACTACGTGGCTGGGCAATATACTACGTGACTGGGCAATATACTACATGGCTCTGTGCTGTATGCTACGTCGCTGTGCAATATACTATGTGACTGGGCAATATACTACGCGACTGGGCAATATACTACATGACTGGGCAATATACTACGTGGCTGGGCAATATACTACATCACTGGGCAATATACTACGTGGCTGGGCAATATACTACGTGGTTGGGCAATATACTACGTGGGCTGTGCAATAGTGCAATATACTACATAGCTGGGTAATATACTACGTGACTGGGCAATATACTACGTGGCTGGGCAATATACTACGTGGCTGGGCAATATACTACATCACTGGGCAATATACTACGTGGCTGGGCAATATACTACATGGACATGCATATTCTAGAATACCGGATGCGTTAGAATCGGGCCACCATCTAGTTTAAAAATAATTACACAACAAATTGAAGAAAACTGAGTTTTTTCCACATTTTTGGGCCTTTTGTAAAATGTACAAGAAAAAAAAGAGAAAACTTATAGTATAAAATTGAATAAAGTCCTGATTTTCCTAAAAGAAAAATAATAATTCATAGGGATACACACAATTTGCACCAAGGTATGACAATAATAAGGGAACAGCAATATTGCAAAATTTACTTTGGTCATAAATGCCCATAAAATATGTAAAGGGAGGGGTTAAAATTTCTTTTTAATTTTATTTCAGTGAGCAATTGTGTTTATTTCATATTAACAGGCATTTATTGGGAAATTTATTGACAGAAATTTGTCCCATAGGAGACTGCAAGATTCTAGCCGTCAAATGTAACTTGAAGTTAGACCAAAGCCAAAATCCCACTGGTTACTACTCATAGTGAGATATACAGGTTTTAGAAATAGTTCCATAAAATGTATCATATAATCTTTCATCTGTAAATTAAAAAGTAAAATACATAAATAAAAATGTAATGAATAGTTTTGAAATATTAGGAATTACACTCTGATATGGATATAGACACTATAATGCAATCTAAAGATTACGTAAATGCTATTGCTATGTATTTTATATGATTACGCTTTTTTATGTGGAGTGTATGCACACAAAAAAAGGCACAAACAAACTGTTATTCTGTCAACATTGATTTATCTGCTTTTCTGAGACACAGGAGAACATGGCACAAAAATGGACAAAAGAACAGATGTTTGAACAAAGACTCTATAGAGAAATATCTTGAAAGCATATTTTCATATTACCTTGTAGGTCTGCTGCGGTGAAACATCACAGGAGTCTTGCAGTAATGCTAAAATGTACTGGTAATCAGACCAAGTAAATTGTTTTTCTTCCTTCCTTTTTATAGTTTTTGTTTTGCTGAAATTAATTAAAAAAACAAACATAGCAAGAATCAAAGACAGGAAAACTAAAAGAATTAGATAAAGCAAAATTTTAATGGAAAAATACCGGTAATCCTTTTTTGGCTGTCATGTCAAATACAATTTTTGAGTGTCAGTAATAGATACAAAAGCTTGCTACAAAGGGCTTGTACACATTATGATATTATAATACTATTACTGGTTCTCACATAAATAATACATAATTTAATCTTTAACCAATGTGACATTTGAACCCAAACCTTGATCATTGACATAGATTATTTCACTATTTTTTATACATAACATCAATCCAGGCCATTAGTAAAACAAGGAATGTCTGGTAAGGCACCACTGCATTTTTAAGAGGACCTGTCACTAAATTGTTCATGATGTTGAACAATCATAAGATAGATATAACACTCAAAGGAAAGAAGAACACACCCCCACCATAGCTTAGAGCGGGTTTCTCAACGTAAGACACAAATGAAAGACAGTCCTGGTCTCCTGGTCTAAATTCCTGCATTTGTCAGTGCTGGGGAGTGACAGTGCAGCTGAATTTAGTGGGTTCACATTACAAACCATTCAATAAGTTCTCATGATTACTGAATTTGTCAGTAATGACACTTATGTCTGCTGTGCTCAAGCAACTTGTAATTGCTCTACATTACACAGCTGTCCTGTACTAATTCTGTGTGAAATGTAATGAGATCCTGCTCCTGTCTCACTGTAGAGTGATTACAATTGAGCAGTACAGCAGATGTGACAGTGCTAGGAGAGGAGATCTGATAGAAAGGTTTGTAATGTGACACAGATAAACTCAGCTGTGTCCCTCTCCCCACAGGGATTTTATCTGAAAGGTGTTAGTCATTTGTGATTTCCAATCATGCAGAAGGCTAGACCAGGATATTAGAGCTGTATCATTACATCTCACGTACTGAGAAACCGTCTCTAATGTTGGGGCATGTTCTTGTTTATTTTGAGTGTTGGTGCATGCTTAAGACATACATGACTTAGAAAAAGATATTTCATTAGATCCCAAATATTTTGATTGCAACTGAGGAAAAATGTAAAAAAAAATGTTTTATTACATTCTGCAGCCACTATTAGATCGTGTGCCCAGTTCAACAAGAAAAACATGGTCAAGGTGGTGGAGAATTTCTAAGTTGGGTTGAAAAGAAAGAAAGAAAGAAACAAACAAAGAAACAAAGAAAGAAAGGAAGAAAGAAAGAAAAAGAAAGAAAAAGAAAGATAGAAAAAGAAAACAGCATTATGAGTAAGTCCATAGCTACCTTGAATTAACAAATCATATACAACTCTGGCAAAAATTAAGAGACCACCACATCAAAACCCTGTCATGGGCAGCCCAATCTCCAGACCTGAACCCCATTGAAAACCTCTGGAATGTAATCAAGAGGATGATGGATAGTCACAAGCCATCAAACAAAGAAGAACTGCTTACATTTTTGTGCAGAAAGCAGTGTGGAAGACTGGTGGAAAGCATGTCAAGACACATGAAAGCTGTGATTAAAAATCATGGTTATTCCACAAAATATTGATTTCTGAAGTCTTCCTGAGTTAAAACATTAGTATTGTTGTTTCTAAATGATTATGATTATTGTTTTCTTTGCATTATTTGAGGTCTGAAAGCACTGGTTATTTTCTTTTTTTTTTTATTTTGACCATTTCTCCTTTTCAGAAAAAAAATACAAAATGTATTGCTTTGAAATTTGGAGACATGTTGTCAGAAGTTTATAGAATGAAAGAACAATTTACGTTTTACTCAAAAATATACCTACGAAGAGAGAAATCAAACTGAACATTTTGCAGTTGTCTTTTAATTTTTGTCAGAGCTGTATGTTTTGTCTAAGGAGATAATCCTTATAACACATTAAAGGGGGTGTCCCCTTTTAAATAACTTTAGACTAAATGCTCAATGAAGTGCAAGTAAATAAACATAGTCTTACTCACTTCCCCCGGGTTGTCTCTCTGCTGCTTCCCATGTCTTTGTTGATTAGCTGCACTGGTGATGTCACATCAACATTACTGCAGCCACTCACTGAGATCAGCAGCTTACTCAAAGCAAAGAGCGCTAAGTTCAATGATTGGCCACAGATGTGTTGACCTAATATATTGTCAGTGTAAGGCCGGGGTCACACTTGCGAGTGCAATGCGAGAAACTCGCGTGAGCGCCTTGAGGAGTGCTGTTTGTTTATGTTCACATAACTGTTCTGTATATTGTGTCCATTTAGTAGCGTTTCTTGGACCTGGTCCTTGTTCTCGTTGTATTTGTGCATTAGAGCAAACGCAGAGTCAATTTTTGTCCTCATTTTTTTGGCGGTTTTCACCTATACACTCTATACCAATGCCTGTCTGACTGTATTATGACTTGATGCACAGTTTATAATGTCTGCATCGTTGCGCCTTTGTAAAAAATACCTGCATATTTAAGCATGTTAAAAGAAGTCCAGCACTTTGAGGAGTGCTGGTTTTTCATTCCCCCTATAATCGCTTGGTTGGTACGTTTTTTCAGTAGTGATTGATAGCTATCACAGGCTTTATTGTCATCCAACTTGCTGCATCTGCGCAATGGAGTTGACGCTGACTCATCACCTTGGTAACCATTACCTTGGCACACTGGACAATTACTTGGCCAATTATGCAGTGATCTGCCGCTTTTTTGATCTTTGATTGTGTCCAGGCTATTATATCTGGGTGACACAGCAGATGGTTTTTCTTTTTTTTTTTTTATAGCAATTGTCTGGTTAGTACGCACTTATAGTAGCAATCAGCAGCTATCCCGGCTTTTGTTGTTCCGTCGCACCTGCGCAGTGGAGTGAACATCGACTCGTTGCCCTGGTAACCGTTGCTCATGCGCACTGCACAACTGCTCAGCGATTTGTTATTTGCCCTACTTTTCATGGTGCCCAGGCTATTGCACCTGTGCAGCAGAGTCGATGCTGCTTTAGTTTCTATAGTAACCCTCTGTCATGTGCACTGACCACTTCCAGGACACAGTGGGGTTAAATGTGTTCGTGCTCTCTGCTCCAGCATGACTCACGCTACAGCTGTATTGAATCCCTGAAATTGTAAGTGTATATATACCTCAATGTTTCTGTCTGCTAACCACAACCACACTACTCTGCCCCTGATGAAGTCACTAATGTGACGATACGCATTGGGTGGGTGATCTGGGAGCTGATTTCTGATCCTTCATCTTATTTTTCTTCAGCCAAATGCACAATGTGAGCATGACCATTAGGTGTATATTGTATAAATTCTATCCTTTTTAAAAATATCTGGCTCATTTACCATTTGGAAATTACTATTGCTAAGATGTTTTCTATTTTTTGAGCATTAATTATTCCATTTGCTTTCAGGGCATTTATTTTTGTCTTCATAGGCTGCTATAGAGACTGCATTTTGCACTTTCTATATCTATATTGGGTACCAATCTGTTATAATAGGATTGCTATTTTTTCTTGTGCAGTATAAACTGAATTTAACTGACAATATACTGCGTACAATATAGCCTGTGATGTAACTTGATGATGGACTGGACCCATGCTCCCTACTCTGTGTTCTCCCGACCCCTTTTTGGGGGTATATTCTGTGATTTCTGGTTTTAAATGTTTTAAAATTTAGTGTGCGGTATGTGGTTTAAATGACTTTGGAATTAATAAAATTTGTTAATCTTTCTTGGTGATCCCTGCGTATGTGCATGTCTTCTTTGCTTTTTTGTACAGTCTCTCACATCAATTCCTGGCACTCAGGACTGGAATGTGCGGCTGCATGTATTTCTATGCAGCCGAATGCTCCGGTCTGAACCGCCGGCGGCAGTGTCGGGTATTGATGCGAGTTTCTCGCATTGCACTCGCAAGTGTGACCCCGGCCTAACAATGACTGCCAATTTCATGAACAAGTGTGATTACCTTCCTGGGCAAGACACTTGTGATTGAATAACTTATTTATTTTCTTCTGTCACGGACAATCCCCTTGAAGTGGCTGGGCAACCCCTTTAACTGGCACTGTGAGCCCCTCATTTGTACATATACTATGGTGGACAAAAGCCTTTTATAATGACTGTCTGACACCGAGTGGGTTTAATCACTGGAAATTATAGGAACTTTAAAAAGATGAACTCCCAGGTGTCCATAGCACCCATGGATTTGAATGCAGCTACTGCCATCTCCACATTCAGATCACATCAGGCAATTGTTTTTTGCCACTAGTAGTGAGGATTCTAGACCTTGACCAAAGTGACCCTCATGACAGGTCTGATTGACGTGTCAGAAAATTGAATTATTGGAAAAGGCTTTTCAATGGTAGGAGCTGTCTGCTGTCATCATAGAGGATCAACGTGACATTGTCGCAGCGCATAGGTGAAGGGTTAACCTTACATAAATTGATATTTTGCCATTTTATTAAAAGATCCCTAAACTGCTCAAAATTTATAACATAATGTCCAGCTACAATGACCAGAATATACAGGTCATAGGCCACTATTCATCTAAAAGTTTTTGCCAGATTTCTGGTATAAAATGGCATGCAAGTTGATAAAATTTGCATTTAATAGCGTTTATATGCCAGCCCAACCCCACCAGCACCATTTAAAAAAAAGAGGTAGTTTTCTGCCAGGACTTGGCATGGCCAAGCACGGCCGACAAATTCATAGTTTATGCCACAAAATAGGTGTAAATTACAACAGAGATGTACACCAGCCTCTGATTGGGCAACATTTCAGGAAGTGCCCAATGCCAGTTGAAAGATGTGTCAAAGTCATTAGGCGATGTGCAAACTGCCAGTCTTGATAAATTGGGATCATATTGTGGTATCCCGGTACCCATTCTACTGCTGCTGATTGAGGCAGTTGTCGTGTGGCAGTAGATTTGTTTAAGTGTGTCAGAATTAGTTTGGGCACTGTAAGTGAGGAGATGTAATACATTGCATTGTATAACGACAATTCATAAATGTGCTTTGCTGCAATCTACTTTGCAGAAGTGAGCATATCTTGAACATTGGGATTTTAGTGACTGAAATCTCCAGATATCTGGATGAACATTATAGCTAGTAATGGTCAACCCATACTTCACCAGGGTTACTGGGAGCCAACTATTTGGTTTGGGGACATTAAGATCCAAAGATAGGGTGTCATTGTAACTGATGTAGAGGATGAGAGCTTTGCTGTAATGGTTCTAGGCATGAATGTTCTTAGGAATTGTTTTCCAGAAGTGTTGTCTGCCTTGCCTGTCTCTCTCCCTACAGCTACATCTTCTGATCAGCGGACCATTCAGCATGGCATCCATGTGCTTTCCACCCAGCAGAAGTTTGCAAATAGCAAAGGTGAAATTTGCCGTGTCGGCATCCGAGACACCTGACCGTGATTCATCAGCCCAGTTCAGAGACCATGGTATGTTGCTGTGCCAGACCAGGTAATGAAAATCAAGATTATCAGGCTATCCTCGAACCAATCCTGCTAGAAGGACAACCATTATTGAAAGCTGCTTGCAGCATTGTAACTGTCTCCAACGGAAGAGTGCCACTTTGATTAACTTACTGTAAGTGACGCACTTGTTAACCTACACATTTCATCCAATAGCGCAGTTGTTACAGTGGCATTGCTTTCCTCACGGGGAGAGTGAGGTCACGCTTGGAAGTGAGGAAGGATCTCTATTATCAGGTTATCACAAGCATGCAACATGTTCATACTCCAGGCCAGAAGGGGAAGCTCTGATCCAGCTTGTGGGTGGCTCCCCTATATATATTCTTATCTGGAGGGAAAGCTACTCAGTCTGTCAGAGAGACAGAGGAGAGAGCGAGTGAGGGGCTGAGCAGCCACAAGAAGTGCTGCAGCTCCTGGAAAGAGAGAAAGGAAAGCAGAACTGATTCTAGAGAGCATGAAGCAGGAAAGAAGTAAAGGCGAAGTTAAGAGCTGGAGAGAGAAGCTGCGACTGGGCTTCCTCCACGCTGAGCGCAGATACCAGTAGCCGGAAGACCGCGGTTGTGCAGTATTGTACATCTCACAGCAGAAACCGGCGGGACAGCAGATTGCAAGTTACCTGTTCACCATACACCTGAAGACACAGTAACACATAGAGCCCCGGGTCGTGATAGACATCCTGTAAAAAGGTCGAGTTACCTGTCATACAAGTATTGTCCTACCTAAAGGGGGACAAAGAGATAAAGTGAGGACCTTGTGTGAGGCCTAAGGCAGCAATGGACTACAACACCACAGCGCTAGTAGGAAGGCTTCCAACCCTACTTGGTAAGGGGGATTCCAGATTTGCTTCCAAGCCAGCTGGACCATACCAGCACCTGTGATCTGAACACTTCAGTAAAGAGGTAAAGAGACTGCAACCTTGTGTCCTCCGTTTCTTTCTATACCACCTATCATCTGTCCCTACTACACCGGGAGCCCTGGGGACCCAGCTTCACCTGTGGGAAGCCATACCAACCCTGCTGCCACAACATCACCCCAGTGGACCCCTTTAAGCAGCGTTGATCATCCCTGACCGAATACCACAGGTGGCGTCACGAACAAACTTTATTCACAAAATCCCTTTAAATACATTCCCTTTTACTTGGGTGCCCAGGGCCATGGACCGAGTCGCAGCCGCTGTCACATAATCCCTTTAAGTAATGGACCCGGTACCGAGTACCTCACGGCCCTGGTGGGCGTGCCACTGAACTTTGCCAAGCGTCATCATCAAGCATTCAGTAAGCACCAGTTGGATTTTGGTAAAACTACTCTGATTCAGCATCAAATCATCACAGGTGATAGTCCTCGCAACAAGGAGAGACATCCTCCTATACCACCTGCGAAGTATCAGCCTGTCAAGAAAATGCTTCAAGACATGAAAGAGGCTGATTTCATACGGGAAAGTTAAAGCCCCTGGCCTGCACCGCTGGTCCTTGTGAAAAAAAAAAGATGGCTCCATCAATCTCTGCGTGGATTACTGCAAATTGAACAACATTACACACAAGGATGCCTACCCCTTGCCACGAATTGAAGAGTCCCTGTCTGCTCTCAGATCTGCCTCCTACTTCTCTACCCTTGACTTAACATGCGGATACAGGCAAGTTCCATGGTGCCACAGGACAGAGAGAAGACTGCCTTTACCACATCAATGGGGCTTTTAAAATTTAACTTTATGCATTTCGGGCTTTGCAATGCTCCTGCTACATTCCAATGGCTAATGGAGAGATGTCTTGGCCACGAAAATTTCCAGTGTCCTCCTTTACCTTGATGATGTAATTGTCTATTCACAGACATATGAAGATCCTATTTATCATTTGTCTGAAGTCTTCAAGACACAAAGCCAAGATGGCCTCAAAATCAAGCCCTCCAAATGGCACTTGCTAAATCCATGAGTCAACTATCTTGGACAGGTAGTAGGCACGGAAGGGGTACAACCTGACCCCGACAAAATTGCTGCAGTTGAAAACTGGAGAACGCCAACTATCGTCAAAGAAGTACGAAGTTTTTGGGGCTTTGCAGGCTACTATTGCCACTTTATTCCTCACTTTGCTCAAGTGTCTGAATCTCTTACTGAGTTGCTATGGGGATGTCCCAAGGAAAACTACAACCAAAGGCTTCCAGTAGACTGGACATATCATCAAGAACAAGCATTCCAAACACTGAAGACCCTTCTTACCCAACTAACTATCCTGGCCTATCCTGGTTATACTCAGCCATTCCTTATGTATACAGATGGTATCCTCCATGGGCTAGGTGCTGTTTTGTCCCAAGTCCCTGACAACAAGAAAAATGAGATTCTCAAAGCACAATAGTTAACAATTCCAAAAAGAGGGAAGAATAGGAAGCATTTAAGGAAACCAGGATGGATAAACACAGAACTTAAACACATGCTAAAAAGGAAGAAAGGAATGTTTATCAAATGAAAAGAGGGAGACATATCTAAAGAAGAATATATTGCTGTCTGCAGAACCTGCAGGGCACAAATCAGATTATCTAAAGCTGACAATGAATTAAGGCTTGTAAAAGATGTCAAAAGCAATGAAAAAGGATTTTGGGGATATCTTAAAAGTAAAAAAAAAGTCAAAGATGAAGGAGAAGTCCCAGAAGACTGGAGAAGAGCAAATGTTGTTCCTGTCTTCAAAAAGGTGAAGAAGGTGGACCCAGGGAACTATAGGCCGGTGAGTCTGACGTCTATACCAGGAAAGATCTTTGAACAAATTTATTAAACAACATGTATGTAAGTACCTGGATAAGAATGAAGTGATTAAACAGAGTCAGCATGGGTTTGTAACTAATAAGTCAGACTAACTTAATTTCCTTCTATGACAGAATCACTGACTTGGTGGATCAGGGAAATGCTGTAGATATAGTATATCTTGACCTCAGCAAAGTATTTGACAAAGTATCTCACATAATCCTTATTGAAAAAATGACTAAAAATGGAATGGGCAAGGCAATTGTTAGCTGGATTTATAACTGGCTTAGTGATCGGACCCAAAGAGTGGTCGTAAATAGTGATGAGTGAATATACTCGTTACTCGAGATTTCTCGAGAATGCTCAGGGGTCCTCCGAGTATTTTTTAGTGCTCAGAGATTTAGTTTTTCTTGCCAAAGCTGAATGATTTACATCTATTAGCCAGCATAAGTACTTGTGGGGGTTGCCTGGTTGCTAGGGAATCCCCACATGTACTTATGCTGGCAAACAGATGTAAATCATTCAGTTGCTGCAAGAAAAACTAAATCTCCGAGCACTAAAAAATACTCAGAGGACCCCAGAGCATGCTCGAGAAATCTTGAGTAATGAGTATATTCGCTCATCACTAGTCGTAAATTGCTGCACATCAAGTTGGAAGAATGTCTCAAGTGGGGTACCACAGGGCTCTGTCCTGGGCCCTGTATTGTTCATCATCTTTATCAATGATTTAGATGAAGGAATTGAGGGTAAACTGATTAAATTTGCTGACAACACAAAGCTATGAGGGATAGCTTATACTAGAGAAGAGAGGATTCAAAAATATATAAATATACTGGAGCAATGGGCAGCAACTAACAGAATGGTTTTTAACAAGAAAAAATACAAAGTACTACATCTGGGCAATAAAAATGAAAAAAGCATATACAGAATGGGAGGAATAGGGCTAAACAACAGCACATGTGAAAAAGACTTGGGTATACTAATAGATCACAGACTGAACATGAGTCAATAGTGTGATGTAGCAGCAAAAAAGGCAACTACAATTCTAGGATGTATTAAGAGAAGCATACAGTCTAGATCACGTGAAGTCATTATTGC
This sequence comes from Ranitomeya imitator, assembly GCF_032444005.1. NCBI lineage: Eukaryota > Metazoa > Chordata > Amphibia > Anura > Dendrobatidae > Ranitomeya > Ranitomeya imitator. The sequence continues at coordinate 1,114,093,125 of NC_091282.1, forward strand.
CCTCTCTACTCCTCGTTGGTCAGGCCTCACCTGGAATACTGTGTCCAGTTTTGGGCACCACATTTTAAATAAGACATCAACAAACTGGAGCAAGTTCAGAGAAAAGCGACCAGAATGGTGACCGGTCTGCAAACATGTCCTATGAGGAACATTTACAGGATTTGGTAATGTTTAGCTTGCAAAAAAGAAGACTGAGAGGAGACTTAATAGCTGTCTACAAATATCTCAAGGGCTGTCACATTGTAGAAGGATCATCTTTATTCTCATTTGCACAAGGAAAGACTAGAAGCAATGGGATGAAACTGAATGGGAGGAGACACAGATTAGATATTAGAAAAAAGTTTTTGACAGTTAGGGTGATCAATGAGTGGAACAGGCTACCACGAGAGGTGGTGAGTTCTCCTTCAATGAAAGTCTACAAACAGAGGCTGGACAGATATCTGTCTGGGATGATTTAGTGAATCCTGCTTTGAGCAGGGGGTTGGACCAGATGACCCAGAAGGTCCCTTCCAACTCTACCATTCTATGTTTCTATGAAGGAGCGTGTGATTGCTTACACCAGCTGCAGCCTCAGAGGAACTGAGAAGAATGTTAACAACTACAGTTCATTCAAGCTTCAACTGTTTGCACTTGTCTGGGCTGTTACAGAAAAATTCAAGGATTACCTGGCTGCCACACCCTTTACTGTCTACAGAGACAATAAACCACTGGCGCACCTGAATACTGCCTGGTTAGGAGCCATGGAACAATGGTGGGCTTTACGCCTAGCGAACTACAAATTCACAGTCAAATGACGCAGTGGCCAATCAAATGTCAGTGCCGATGCGTTGTCCCGACTGCCTGTTTGAGAAGAACCACCTTGAGATGATATCAGGGAAGCGGTAGAAATGCCTCCTTTCTAGTCAAGGTTTGCCCAACAGAGTGCCATCACTGCCTCTGCTGAAAAGGAAGAATCTCATTCCAAGCCATCTGCTGAACCTTTTCTAGAACCTTACCTGTGGAAGAAATTACAAGAAGAAAGCAGAGTCCTGGGAGAACTACATGACTTCCTTACTACTAGAAGAGTTAAAACCTGTCTACGACAAGGTCATCCTGATGTGGAACTTACCCGCCTCTGGAGACAGAGAAGACGTCTATTTGTCCAGAAAGGGCTCATAATGAGTGACAGACTTCACCAAATACTCATTCCATGGAGAGATGCGTGGATCATCCTCGAAGCCTATCATGATCGCTCTGGCCATTTTGATGTACAGAAAACTGAAGCTACCATCCACCAAAGGTTTTACTAGGTAGGTATGAGAGGAGACATTGAAAGTTGGGGCCAAAAATGCCCCGCATGTAACATCACAACAGATGGATGCAGAGATCAAAGTGCACCCTTACACCCTGTCAAGACACAAAAACCAAGAGAAATTGTTGCTCTTGATCATGTCAAATTGGGTCCAACGCGCTCTGGCTATATATATGCCCTCACAATGATGGACCACTACACATAGCTTGCCGCTATTGCTCCTGTCAAAGATCTTACAGCCAAAACTGCAGCTGAAGTCTTCTATACCGAGTTCATCCAACACTATGGATGTCCAAACCACATCCTTACTGATCACGTACCCGCCTTTAAATCTTAACTTTTCCACAAGCTGTGCTAGTACAGAGATTGCAAAAAACTGCATACCACCACTTACCATCCACAAGGTAATGGACTATGTGAAAGAGTGAACCAAGTCATCATCAGTATGACTCTGAAAGTCTGGCTCTTAAACAACCATTGGACTGGAAAATTGGATCGACTTTGGGATGTTGAACCGTACACAATAACTCATACACCCTTTCCATCATCTGATGTGTACGAGATATCCAAAATTGGTTGAAAACCCCAGATAGTACACAGAAACAGCCTAAATGTGTGTCTCAAGGAAGAACTCCTGAGGGAGTCACTACTACCCAAGTCAGCTTTGATTGGAAAACAATATCCTCCAGATTAATCCGAAAGACTGCCAAGCCTCGCTGAACTTATCTTTGCTCCGCATTTTGTGTTTCCTGGCTATCATCAGTTAATTCCTTCCTCAACAGAGAATACTTTTCTTCCACCTGAAGAGACCACAGAACCTGGACTGATCTCTAGTCAATGGAGAGTACCTTTGAGATGCTCTGAGCAGAGTACAAAAGGTATCCTACCTGCTCGATACAGGGACTATCTCACTATATATCCTTCTTGAATGATATGCCCTCTTGGAATTTACATACTCAGATTTACCAGATTAATATGTGTTCTTTTTCTAGTTAATATAACAGGTCAAAGACTGTTCCTGGCTCAAAAAGCCAAGAAATCTTAATTTTTTTAACCAAATTTACATGAAACAGTGTTATAGTTATTACTAAGAATGTTATTTATGATTATGCTTATCTACTATTGCATTTTTTTTAGGTATGGACATTTACATCAAATGCCTAGAGACTCTATCCCAACAATGTTCTGAATATTTCTCATGCTCACATCCTGCGTTGGTTTTATTAGTAATTATTCCATTTTGCCATGCATGTGTGCATCCCTAATTTTGTCATTTGTACAAGGCTTCACCCTCCAACTGGGGGGGGGGAGTTTGGGGTATCCTGGTACCAGTTTCACTGCTGATAATGAGACAGTTGTTGTGTGGCAGTAGATTTGTTCTGTGTGTCAGAATTAGCTTGGGCACTGTGAGTTGGGGGATGTAATACATAGCATTGTATAACGACGATTCATAAATGTGCTTTGCTGCCATCTACTGGCCAATGTGTATATCTGAAAGTTAAGTGATTATTCTCTTAACAACAAGCTGCCATAGAAACGGCTGAGAGAAGCCCTAGTTATCAGTATGGGTAGAGTGGCCCTTTTTCTATCTTGCCTAGCACTAGGAATTCTTCACCACTAGCAGTGCACCCACATTTCAATACTGCTGCTGCCACTTCACACTACTGTCCATCAACTGTCTGACACTTCCTGAACTTGGCACTACCTCTCAGTTCCCACTCCCCAATCTGGGCTGGCCTTACTCTCTGTGTCTGATGTGTTGTAGACAGGGATATCTTTTGACTGTTAATACTGGAGCCTAACGGAAAATCAACACTTATCACCAAGACACTTATCAGCGGCTACAGCCGCCGCTCTCTATGCTCAAAGTGGTGACAGACTGTACTGGCACCGCCCCTGTGACTGAAACTAGAATGCTTGCTGCTGGGGGAAATAAAGTTAATTCTCTCCCTGCAGCATTCAGCTAGGGTTGGGCGTTGGACAAGTTAACAACGCTATTTACCTGCAGATTAACCCCATGTCTGCATGCTAATAGTGTTATATTCTGGAGGCAGGTTCCCTTTAAGAAAGCCCACCCAAAGGATGGTTAATTGTTATATCCTCATTCCTGCTTCTGCTGTATCATGACAAGGAAAGTGTTATTTATTACCGTAAATTTCTTTAATTTAGTCTGGAGCAGCAGCATGGACTTTCCCTCCCTATAAAGTTGTGTTTTTTCTGGGTCTAAGGTCTCTTGAATATATTTGATAACTACAGGAGGGAAAGAGGGGGGACTAGTTGTTATATATAGCTAGAAGACAATTTAAACTAATTGCTATCATCTGTCCTTTGACCAGCTGCTGCTTTGGACTAAAGCAAAGAGAATTTACAGTGAAAAATTAGGCTTTTTTTTGCACAAATGGCAAATTAAAAGTTTGTTCACTTTTTCATATTCCTATTGTGTGCTGAATACATTTTTTGTGAAAAAGTAAGCGGTTCCAGCTCCTTAAAATTCTTCTTTATTGCATCATTAAAAATATACACGTGGTGTGTAGGGTTGAGCGACCTTGACCTTTTTAGAGTCGAGCCGTGTTTCGCGAAACCCGACTATCTTAGAAGTCGAGTCGAGTGGAATCGGCCAATTATCGCGAAAAGTCGGGTATCGACCGAAACACGAAACCCAATGCAAGTGAGTGGAGGCCAGGAAAACACCTACACTGCCCATTTTAATGGCAAAAACATCCATTCTTGTTACAGAAGCTTGTCAATCGTAATTTAGCTTATAATAATTCGAAGGCATTTGAAATTGGGGGTCATTTGGCTAAAGTTGTGGGGGATAGGGCTGGTTCAAGTAATTAGTGGGCCCAGTAAATCTGGACCACGTCACGGCAGTGGAGCAGGGAGAGGTAAGTATTTCAACTTTGCAAGTGCTGTGATCCTGAGCAAGCGGGGGGGGCCCACTCGTTGGCATTGGCACTGGCACTGGCACAGGGCCCCTCAAAGTACAGCGGTGTGTTTGCACGGCGGGGGCGCCTCCCACCGGCAGCAACACTTTTGCGTACTATGAGAGGCCCTGTGCCAGTGACGTCGCCAACTAGTATTCCTCCCCCCACCTGATGAAGGAACCTGCACTTTCATCTGCACCTTCCTCTTTGTCCCCGTGTAAGGTGGTATGGTATGCGGGAAGGGGGACCTGACTTTCAGCAGGGTCACAATCTTGCAGTGTAGCGTGCACGGGAAATGTTGCGTTATGGGTCAATGTACCAGCAGACTCATCTATCACTGGCTGGGCAATGGGCAGGATGAGGAGGAAACACAGATATAGGCCCAAAGAATAAAGTGGGCTAAATGCAGTTCAAAATTGGTAACACAGGAGTAACCAGGGGGCATTGCAGTGGAGGACAACTGGAATGAGAGGCTGACACAGAGAGTAGGCCCAAATCAGTAAGTAGTCGAAATGCAGTTCAAAATTGGCAACAGTAGTAAACAGGCGGCACAGCTTTGTTCAGTGGAGGAGAACAGCAAGGAGTGGCAGACACCGATAGTAGGCCCCAACCCAACTAGTAGGCCAAATGCAGTCTAACATTAACAACTACTTAACGAGAGCCTGAAGATAGAAGCTCAGGAAAGGCAACCTGGAGAACACCTTGGAGCGGAAGACACCGTCTCTACACCCCATACCCAATTTGTAGGCCTAATGCAGTGTAGTTTCCAACAACTACTAAACGAGAGTCGGAAGACCGAAGCAATGGCGAGGAAACCTGGGGAACACCTTGGAGTGGAACACACCGTCTCTACACCCCATACCCAATTTGTAGGCCTAATGCAGTGTAGTTTTCACCAACTACTAAACGAGAGTAGGAAGATCGAAGCAATGTGGACGAAACCTGGGGAACACCTTGGAGTGTAACACACCGTCTCTCTACACCCCATACCAAATTTGTAGGCCTAATGCAGAGTAGTTTGCAACAACTACTAAACGAGAGTAGGAAGATCGAAGCAATGTGGACGAAACCTGGGGAACACCTTGGAGTGTAACACACCGTCTCTCTACACCCCATACCAAATTTGTAGGCCTAATGCAGTGTAGTTTGCAACAACTACTAAACGAGAGTAGGAAGATCGAAGCAATGTGGACGAAACCTGGGGCACACCTTGGGGTGGCAGACACCGTTAGTAGGCCCTACCAAAGTTGTAGCCCCAATGCAGTTTTAAAATTCCTAGAGGCTGAAAACAAGACTATTGACGCTCAGCTTTTTTCAAAGGAACACAGCTGTATTGAGTGGCGCAGACAGACACAGGTAGTAGGCCTTAAACCAAAAATGTGGCTCACTGCAGTTTAAAAAAGGTTACAGGGGTACACAGGCAGCATTGCTCTGGGCAGTGGAGGACAATTTCAATAGTGGACCGCAGACAGACTTTGTACGCCTACTATTAAAAAAAGGATGCTCTATGCAATTAAAAATAGGTTCCAGGGGTCCACGGGCAGCAGTGGTGTGGTCAGTGGAGGAGTAGTAGAAAGAACGGGCCGCAGACAGGCTTCGAAGGCCTAACATAAAAAAATATTGGGCTGTAGGCACTTTTAAATAGGTTCCAGGGGTACACGGGCAGCAGTGGTCTGGTCAGTGTAGGAGTAGTAGAAAGAACGGGCCGCAGACAGGCTTCAAAGGCCTAACATAATAAAATTGGGCTGTAGGCACTTTTAAATAGGTTCCAGGGGTACACGGGCAGCAGTGGTCTGGTCAGTGGAGGAGTAGTAGAAAGAACGGGACGCAGACAGGCTTCGAAGGCCTAACATGATAAAATATTGGGCTGTAGGCACTTTTAAATAGGTTCCAGGGGTACACGGGCAGCAGTAGTCTGGTCAGTGGAGGAGTAGTAGAAAGAACGGGCCGCAGACAGGCTTCGAAGGCCTAACATAATAAAATTGGGCTGTAGGCACTTTATAATTGGTTCCAGGGGTACACGGGCAGCAGTAGACAGGTCAGTGGAGGCCTAGTGGAAGGAGGGACCGCAGACAGGCTTCGAAGGCCTAAGATAATACAATTGGGCTGTAGGCACTTTATAATTGGTTCCAAGGGTACACGGGCAGCAGTAGACAGGTCAGTGGAGGCCTAGTGGAAGGAGGGACCGCAGACAGGCTTCGAAGGCCTAACATAATAAAATTGGGCTGTAGGCACTTTATAATTGGTTCCAGGGGTACACGGGCAGCAGTAGACAGGTCAGTGGAGGCCTAGTGGAAGGAGGGACCGCAGACAGGCTTCGAAGGCCTAACATAATAAAATTGGGCTGTAGGCACTTTGAATTCTCTTGCAGGGGTACACAGGCAGCATTGGTGTTGTCAGCGGAGGCCGATTGTAATGAGTGTCTGCCAGTTAGTAGTCCCAAACAATACATACATGTTAATGTCTCGCATTACAACAAAACGAAAACACAAAAGGGTGCAATCATTAGGTTCAGGGGTGGGATCCTCTGCGTAGTTTCAGACCTACTAATTTAGCGCAAAGTATTTACTGTGGTAAATAGAGGACACTGCCCCTGACTATGTTAAGTACCATCATACATGTCAACACAATGGTATTGTCAGTGGCAGGAATTTACGGATGTCAGCGCATAGACTAAACATTGGTGGAACTGTGAGAGATAATTGTGCAAGTGGTAGAGCAATGTTTGAGATGGGGGTGGGGGAACTCTCTTGTGGCCGGCGGTACAGGCCCAGGGCCCCTCATGTTACAACAGTGTGTCTGACGTTGGGTGCGCACCACCACCACCAGAGACACTTTATTGTACTATGAGGGACCCAGTGGCAGTGCCGTCGACCAAAAGCGGGCACACCCACCTCTTCAGACAAACAGCACTCTCACGGGTGCTTGCGCCAAGTGGCGATACCACGGGCCCGTGTGGGGAGTTTGGCCATTTAGGGAGATGTAAACATGTCGTATGCTGGACAATCAGCTGCTGCAAATTACGAGATTGGTAAAGTCATTCAGAGTAGTCCACAGGCAATACCTTTTCATAGGAAAGCTAGGTGTCGGCCGGGCAAGGTGGGGCAAAAGAATTCGAAATCCAGTTGTGGTTCATTTTAATGTAGGTTAGATCATCAACATTTTGGGTAGCCAGACGAGTGCTTTTTTCGGTTAATATTGAACCTGCAGCACTGAATACTCTTTCTGATAGGACACTAGCTGCCGGGCAAGCAAGCTCCTGCAATGCATATTCTGCCAATTCTGGCCAGGTGTCTAATTTGGATGCCCAGTAATCAAATGGGAATGACGGTTGAGGTAGAACATCGATAAGGGATGAAAAATAGTTAGTAACCATACTGGAAAAATGTTGTCTCCTGTCACTTTGAATTGATGCAGCAGTACCTGTCCTGTCTGCGGTCATAGCAAAATCACTCCACAACCTGGTCAGAAAACCCCTCTGTCCAACGCCACTTCTGATGTGTGCACCCTTAACACTCCTGGTCTGCTGCCCCCTGCAGCTCGTGTGAGAACGATCACGGGTGCTGTGTGCTGGGAATGCCTGAAGCAAACGGTCAACAAGAGTTGATTGTTTGGTTGCTAATATTAGTTCCAAGTTCTCATGTGGCATAATATTTTGCAATTTGCCTTTATAGCGAGGATCAAGGAGGCAGGCCAACCAGTAATCGTCATCGTTCATCATTTTAGTAATGCGTGTGTCCCTTTTGAGGATACGTAAGGCATAATCTGCCATGTGGGCCAAAGTTCCAGTTGTCAAATCTGCGGTTGTGATTGGTTGAGGGGCAGTTTCAGGCAAATCTACGTCACTTGTGTCCCTCAAAAAACCAGAACCCGGCCTTGCCACGCCACCAATTTCCTGTGCCCCCGGGAAAGCTTCCTCATTAAAAATATACTCATCCCCATCATCCTCTTCGTCCTCCACCTCCTCTTCGCCCGCTACCTCGTCCTGTACACTGCCCTGACCAGACAATGGCTGACTGTCAACAAGGCTTTCCTCTTCCTCTGGTGCAGACGCCTGATCCTTTATGTGCGTCAAACTTTGCATCAGCAGACACATTAGGGGGATGCTCATGCTTATTATGGCGTTGTCTGCACTAACCAGCCGTGTGCATTCCTCAAAACACTGAAGGACTTGACACATGTCTTGTATCTTTGACCACTGCGCACCTGACAACTCCATGTCTGCCATCCTACTGCCTGCCCGTGTATGTGTATCCTCCCACAAAAACATAACAGCCCGCCTCTGTTCGCACAGTCTCTGAAGCATGTGCAGTGTTGAGTTCCACCTTGTTGCAACGTCTATGATTAGGCGATGCTGGGGAAGGTTCAAAGACCGCTGATAGGTCTGCATACGGCTGGAGTGTACAGGTGAACGGCGGATATGTGAGCAAAGTCCACGCACTTTGAGGAGCAGGTCGGAGAACCCAGGATAAGTTTTCAATAAGCACTGCACCACCAGGTTTAAGGTGTGAGCCAGGCAAGGAATGTGTTTCAGTTGGGAAAGGGAGATGGCAGCCATGAAATTCCTTCCGTTATCACTCACTACCTTGCCTACCTCAAGATCTACTGTGCCCAGCCACGACTGCGTTTCTTGCTGCAAGAACTCGGACAGAACTTCTGCGGTGTGTCTGTTGTCGCCCAAACACTTCATAGCCAATACAGCCTGCTGACGCTTGCCAGTAGCTGGGCCATAATGGGACAACTGGTGTGCAACAGTAACAGCTGCCGATGGAGTGGTTGGGTGACTGCGGTCTGTGGAAGAGCTCTCGCTTCTGCAGGAGGACGAGGAGGAGGAGGGGGTGCAAACGCCTACAGCCAACTGTTTCCTAGACCGTGGGCTAGGCACAACTGTCCCGAAATTGATGTCCCCTGTGGACCCTGCATCCACCACATTCACCCAATGTGCTGTGATGGACACGTAACGTCCCTGGCCATGCCTACTGGTCCATGCATCTGTAGTCAGGTGCACCTTTGTACTCACAGATTGCCTGAGTGCATGGACGATGCGCTGTTTTACATGCTGGTGCAGGGCTGGGATGGCTTTTCTCGAAAAGAAGTGTCGACTGGGTAGCTCGTAGCGTGGTTCAGCGTACTCCATCAGGGCTTTGAAAGCTTCACTTTCAACTAACCGGTAGGGCATCATCTCTAACGAGATTAGTCTAGCTATGTGGGCGTTAAAACCCTGTGTACGCGGATGCGAGGATAAGTACTTCCTTTTTCTAACCAGAGTCTCATGTAGGGTGAGCTGGACTGGAGAGCTGGAGATCGTGGAACTAGCGGATGTGCCGGTGGACATGGCAGACTGAGAGACGGTTGGAGACGGTATTGTTTCCGCCGGTGCCCTAGATGCAGTATTTCCTCCTACGAAACTGGTGATTCCCTGACCCTGACTGCTTTGGGCTGGCAAAGAAACCTGCACAGATACTGCTGGTGGTGCGGAAAATGGTGGCCTTACAGTGACGGAAGGGATGTAGCGTTGCTGACTAGCTTCATTGGCCGAGGGTGCTACAACCTTAAGGGACGTTTGGTAGTTAGTCCAGGCTTGCAAATGCATGGTGGTTAAATGTCTATGCATGCAACTTGTATTGAGACTTTTCAGATTCTGACCTCTGCTTAAGCTAGTTGAACATTTTTGACAGATGACTTTGTGCGGATCAATTGGATGTTGTTTAAAAAAATGCCAGACTGCACTCTTTCGAGCCTCGGATCCCTTTTCAGCCATTGCAGACTGAGCTTTAACCGGATGGACACACTGTCCTCCAACAGTTTTTGGCTTTGCCACGCGTTTTGGGCCAGAAACGGGCCCGGCAGATGGAACCTGTTGCGATGTTGATGCCTGCTGCGGCCCCTCCTCCTCCGCTTCAGAACTACTGCCGCCTGCACCCTGTTCCCCCAATGGCTGCCAATCGGGGTCAACAACTGGGTCATCTATAACCTCCTCTTTTAGCTCGTGCGCAACTTTGTCTGTGTCATCGTGTAAGTCGGTGGTAGAGCGTTCGTGATGGGGCAACATAGTCTCATCAGGGTCTGATTCTGGATCAGTACCCTGCGAGGGCAATGTTGTGGTCTGAGTCAAAGGACCAGCATAGTAGTCTGGCTGTGGCTGTGCATCAGTGCACTCCATGTCAGATTCAACTTGTAATGGGCATGGCCTGTTAACTGCTTCACTTTCTAAGCCAGGGACGGTATGTGTAAAAAGCTCCATGGAGTAACCCGTTGTGTCGCCTGCTGCATCCTTCTCTGTTGTTGTTTTTGCTGAAGAGGACAAGGAAGCGACTTGTCCCTGACCGTGAACATCCACTAACGATGTGCTGCTTTTACATTTACCAGTTTCAAAAGAGGAGGCAAAAGAGCTAGAGGCTGAGTCTGCAAGGTAAGCCAAAACTTGCTCTTGCTGCTCCGGCTTTAAAAGCGGTTTTCCTACTCCCAGAAAAGGGAGCGTTCGAGGCCTTCTGTAGCCAGACGACGAACCTGGCTCCACAGCTCCAGACTTAGGTGCAATATTTCTTTTCCCACGACCACCTGATGCTCCACTACCACTACCATCATTACCAGCTGACAATGAACGCCCACGGCCATGACCTCTTCCACCAGACTTCCTCATTGTTTTAAAAACGTAACCAAAGTAACGGTATTTGTTGCTGTCAAACAACTTACACGGTGAGCTATAACTTCAGTATGATTTCGTTATCCCATTACAGGTTGGTGAGACCGCAGGGAAAATCAGGCACAATGTTACACACTCTGTTTTCTGTGGCACCAAATCAGAGAGATGCCACACACGCAGGACTGTCACTCAAGCACAAATGTCAATATTAATCTCCCACTGTATTTTTTTTTTTTTTATTTCAGGGAGAATTTAGAAAGCAAAAAAAAAAAATTGCCTTTCTTTGGCCCAGTGCCCACTATTTGAGAGAGAGAGATGGCACACCCAGGAGTCAAGACTGGCACACAAGCAGAAAGGGCAATATTAATCTCCCACTGATTTTTTTTTTTTCAGGGAGAATTTAGAAACAAAATAAAATAAAATGATTTTTTCAGGAAAAATTTAGAAACCAAAAAAAAGTAAAATGATTTTTTCCGGGAGAATTTAGAAACCAAATAAAAAAAATTGCCTTTCTATGGCCCAGTGCCCACTATTTGAGAGAGAGAGAGATGGCACACCCAGGTGTCAAGACTGGCACACAAGCAGAAAGGGCAATATTAAGCTCCCACTGATTTTTTTTTTTTTCAGGGAGACTTTAGAAACAAAATAAAATAAAATGATTTTTTCAGGAAGAATTTAGAAACCAAAAATAAGTAAAATGATTTTTTCCGGGAGAATTTAGAAACCAAATTTTAAAAAAATTGCCTTTCTATGGCCCACTGCCCACTATTTGAGAGAGAGAGATGGCACACCCAGGAGTCAAGACTGGCACACAAGCAGAAAGGGTAATATTAATCTCCCACAGATTTTTTTTTTTTTCAGGGAGACTTTTGAAACAAAATAAAATAAAATGATTTTTTCAGGAAGAATTTAGAAACCAAATAAAATAAAATGATTTTTTCCGGGAGAATTTAGAAACCAAATAAAAAAAAAATGATTTTTTCCGGGAGAATTTAGAAACCAAATAAAAAAAAATTGCCTTTCTATGGCCCAGTGCCCACTATTTGAGAGAGAGAGATGGCACACCCAGGTGTCAAGACTGGCACACAAGCAGAAAGGGCAATATTAAGCTCCCACTGATTTTTTATTTTTTTTTTCAGGGAGACTTTAGAAACAAAATAAAATAAAATGATTTTTCAGGAAGAATTTAGAAACCAAAAATAAGTAAAATGATTTTTTCCGGGAGAATTTAGAAACCAAATTTTAAAAAAATTGCCTTTCTATGGCCCACTGCCCACTATTTGAGAGAGAGAGATGGCACACCCAGGAGTCAAGACTGGCACACAAGCAGAAAGAGCAATATTAATCTCCCACTGATTTTTTTTTTTTTTTTCAGGGAGACTTTAGAAACAAAATAAAATAAAATGATTTTTTCAGGAAGAATTTAGAAACCAAATAAAATAAAATGATTTTTTTCCGGGAGAATTTAGAAACCAAATAAAAAAAAATTGCCTTTCTATGGCCCAGTGCCCACTATTTGAGAGAGAGAGATGGCACACCCAGGAGTCAAGACTGGCACACAAGCAGAAAGGGCAATATTAATCTCCCACTGTTTTATTTTATTTTTTTCAGGGAGACTTTAGAAACAAAATAAAATAAAATGATTTTTTCAGGAAGAATTTAGAAACCAAATAAAATAAAAGGATTTTTACCGGGAGAATTTAGAAACCAAAAAAAAAAAAATATAGGCTTTCTATGGCCCACTGAGTGAGAGATGGCACACACAGGAGTCAGGAGTGGCACACAAGCCCAGAGGCCAATATTTATCTCCCACTGATTGATTTATTGATTTTTTCAGGTAGAATTTAGAAACCAAATCAACAAAAAAATTAATAGGCTTTCTATGGCCCACTGAGTGAGAGATGGCACACACAGGAGTCAGGAGTGGCACACAAGCCCAGAGGCCAATATTTATCTCCCACTGATTGATTTATTGATTTTTTTCAGGTAGAATTTAGAAACCAAATCAACAAAAAAATTAATAGGCTTTCTATGGCCCACTGAGTGAGAGATGGCACACACAGGAGTCAGGAGTGGCACACAAGCCCAGAGGCCAATATTTATCTCCCACTGATTGATTTATTGATTTTTCCAGGTAGAATTTAGAAACCAAATCAACAAAAAAAATTAATAGGCTTTCTATGGCCCACTGAGTGAGAGATGGCACACACAGGAGTCAGGAGTGGCACACAAGCCCAGAGGCCAATATTTATCTCCCACTGATTGATTTATTGATTTTTTCAGGTAGAATTTAGAAACCAAATCAACAAAAAAAATAGGCTTTCTATGGCCCACTGAGTGAGAGATGGCACACACAGGAGTCAGGAGTGGCACACAAGCCCAGAGGCCAATATTTATCTCCCACTGATTAATTTATTGATTTTTCCAGGTAGAATTTAGAAACCAAATCAACAAAAAAAATTAATAGGCTTTCTATGGCCCACTGAGTGAGAGATGGCACACACAGGAGTCAGGAGTGGCACACAAGTCCAGAGGCCAATATTTATCTCCCACTGATTGATTTATTGATTTTTTCAGGTAGAATTTAGAAACCAAATCAACAAAAAAAATTAATAGGCTTTCTATGGCCCACTGAGTGAGAGATGGCACACACAGGAGTCAGGAGTGGCACACAAGCCCAGAGGCCAATATTTATCTCCCACTGATTGATTTATTGATTTTTCCAGGTAGAATTTAGAAACCAAATCAACAAAAAAAAAATAGGCTTTCTATGGCCCACTGAGTGAGAGATGGCACACACAGGAGTCAGGAGTGGCACACAAGCCCAGAGGCCAATATTTATCTCCCACTGATTGATTTATTGATTTTTCCAGGTAGAATTTAGAAACCAAATCAACAAAAAAAATAAATAGGCTTTCTATGGCCCACTGAGTGAGAGATGGCACACACAGGAGTCAGGGGTGGCACACAAGCCCAGAGGCCAATATTTATCTCCCACTGATTGATTTATTGATTTTTTCAGGTAGAATTTAGAAACCAAATCAACAAAAAAAATAAATAGGCTTTCTATGGCCCACTGAGTGAGAGATGGCACACACAGGAGTCAGGAGTGGCACACAAGCCCAGAGGCCAATATTTATCTCCCACTGATTGATTTATTGATTTTTTTCAGGTAGAATTTAGAAACCAAATCAACAAAAAAAATAGGCTTTCTATGGCCCACTATGTGAGAGAGAGAGATGGCACACACAGGGATGGCACTCTAGCAGAAATGCCAATCTTAATCTCCCACAACTTATTTTTTGTAGGGAGAATTTAAAAAAATAAATAAATAAAAGGGACTGTCCTACAATTACTATCTCCCTGCAGTAATCTCAGCCAGGTATGGCAGGCAGCAATAAGGAGTGGACTGATGCACAAATTAAATAAAAAGTGTGGACAAACAAAAAAGATAGCTGTGCAGAAAGGAAGGAACAAGAGGATTTGTGCTTTGAAAAAAGCAGTTGGTTTGCACAGCGGCGTACACACAGCTATGCAGCTATCAGGGAGCCTTCTAGGGCAGCCCAATGAGCTACAGTGCTGAGGAAAAAAAAATGTAGCTTCCACTATCCCTGCACACCGAAGGTGGTGTTGGACAGTGGAAATCGCTACAGCACAATCGGTTTGGGGGTTAATGGACCCTGCCTAACGCTATCCCTGCTTCTGACGAAGCGGCAGCAACCTCTCCCTAAGCTCAGATCAGCAGCAGTAAAATGGCGGTCGGCGGGAACGCCTCTTTATAGCCCCTGTGACGCCGCAGACAGCAAGCCAATCACTGCAATGCCCTTCTCTAAGATGGTGGGGACCAGGACCTATGTCATCACGCTGCCCACACTCTGCGTTCACCTTCATTGGCTGAGAAATGGCGCTTTTCGCGTCATTGAAACGCGACTTTGGCGCGAAAGTCGCGTACCGCATGGCCGACCCCACACAGGGGTCGGGTCGGGTTTCATGAAACCCGACTTTGCCAAAAGTCGGCGACTTTTGAAAATGAACGACCCGTTTCGCTCAACCCTAGTGGTGTGCATTGTCAAAGCCAGGCTTTGACAAAGATCGTACTCCGGTGTGTGTGTTCTTTTTATGTCATACACCTTATCCTCATATGTATATTTTTTTGTATATTTACTTTTCTATTTAATAAAGTTTACTGTTTTTATAGTTATCTTTAGTGCATTTTATTCAATTGTTATGGGGCTATATGCTCTCTTGAATTTATAGGTTGATATATATATATATATATATATGTATATATATATATATATATATATATATATATATATATATATATACACACACAGTATATATATTTATTTATAGAATTTACTCATTTTGGAAAATGTCATGAATCTTCCAACAATCTCATCTCACAGATTGATCCTTTGCATGTAGTGCAACTTAAATCATATTTTTTCCCAATGTTCCCTAGGCTGAGGATATTTGCGATTTCTATTATAAGGTTCTCTGGCGCCAGGCTCTGCTTTGTGAAGCATACACAGTAAGTTTAAATTAACATAGAAACTACAGCACTACATTTCCATTTCCAATGTATTCTCTTTCCATAGCTCCTGCAGTTTGCACATTACTTTTGACTCATATACCTTTGTGTCTCTTCCCAATTATACTGATACCATTCCAAAATATTAAATAAATCTACCATCCGGTAAATACCTAATGTAAGGTGGACAAATGCAATAAAACTACTGCATCTTTATTGGTGTCAGGTCATTTATTATCGTATGCAAAATAAGCTAAAACAAACACCGGCAAATTAAGAAATGACAGTATAATGGCAAATGGCAATATAACTTAGTTACAGGGCTGCTCATTTCTCCACAGTGACAAATATATACATCTTCTGAAGGTAAATCAATTTATTTAAAGCAAGAGAATACAGATTCTCATAACTCTTATTCATGGTTACTTGTTGTGTAACTTAAAATAGTTAAGCCTTTCAGACACTGCTACTAAGCCCAAAAAGATTTACAGGGTTAGATGCCATAAAAATTTAGATACACAGGTGGTGTTGCTAGCTTCACAGGCGGGCT
This sequence comes from Ranitomeya imitator, assembly GCF_032444005.1. Classification (NCBI taxonomy): domain Eukaryota; kingdom Metazoa; phylum Chordata; class Amphibia; order Anura; family Dendrobatidae; genus Ranitomeya; species Ranitomeya imitator. The sequence goes on from NC_091282.1 coordinate 1,114,109,070, forward strand.
ACTCTGCTGACGTGCAGACACTGCTACTAAGCCCAAAACGATTTCCTGGGTTAGATGCAGTAAAAATTGAGATACATAGGCGGTGTAGCTAGCTTCACAGGCGGGCTACTCAGATGACTACCAGACAATGCTACTAGCCAAAAAGGATTGGCTGAGCTAGATTATACCAAATGCTGTGACAAACACTTGCACAGCACTGGCACAGGCCTGCCTGGCAAACAGTGCTAGGAACTGCTGTAACTTACCCTGAAAAGGGCTGATATTACAACTAGTCCCGACTCCCTAAACCTATCTCTCTGAAAATTCGCTCCAAAAAAAGACTCTTAGTCTGTATAGCGCCCACAGGAGCAGCGGTGCCGTCTAACACTAAGCTGCAGCAGTGAGGAAATGGTGGCGACGGGGAAAATGGCTGGTTCTTATAGGGCAAGGACATGTGACATACACAGCCAATGACACATGCCCTTGCTTGGGTGCATCACATGCACATTGCTGTGTGTGCACTGCTGATAGGATGAGAGACTGCACCGCCCCCACTGTAAATGCGGGAAAGAAAAAAAAATGGAGATCGGCATTATTTCAGCACAGATCTATCCCTCCTCACTCTTTCCCCCCCCCTCCCCCGCCCACTATACACTGATACAGTCTATTAGCAATGATAAACAGTTTTAATGTGCAAATCAAGTTAGGCTTTTGGTGAACGAACAGTTATCGAACAGAAACTTGAACAGCCGAATTTTAAGCAAATTGTTCGAGTTCGACGAACGACTCGAACACCGCCCAAAACAGCTTGAATTTGAGATTGGTGAACAGTTCAACTCGAACACTGCTCATCTCTATTCAAGAGGTGTTAATTTGAGGGCGTGGTGGTCGTAGATGTGATTTCGACTATATGGGTGTTTCCACTAGACAATCCATCCAACATGTTATTGAATCAAAATCTTTTTTTTTCTCACAACTCTGTTCAGCTGTGCACTAACGATGCCAAATTGTTGGCTAGACCCCAGTGGGTCTTTTCACAGTGTCATGTTGACTGCAGTCCACAGATGTTATGTAGATCCGTAATCTCACCTCTACTTTACCAGTATGATGAATTAATAGGAAAAGCATGTGGTATTGATGGAGCTGTTGTTTTATTGCCAAAGAAGCAAAATAAGATCAATGAAGTGGTTAGCCGCACACACAATGGAGAAATAGTAAAGATGACAATTACTTTCACATTTCAGTTAGCACTCACTTCACCAACTTGCTTTCACTTTTACAACATTATATTCCGAAGCATTGAAGAAGAAGATTAATATATTGTGAAGCAAATGGGTATGAATAATTGTCACCCAAATGATGTTACAGAAGTCAGAGCATACACAGCCTATCTGTGGGGAATTGATTTACCACCAAAATTTTGAAGTATGAGACTAGTGTAATCTTCTGGATTGATATGAACCACAAATCCTTCAAAGTGAAACTGTTCTGGATGTAATGTACAATTTGCTCTTGAAAATTAGAACATGCCTTCTATGATGCTTGCATTAAAGAACTGATTGGCCAGATATGCATGGACTCAGGATGACTGGGCTGCGGGTACCTGTGCTGTTCCAGTTCTGGAAATGTCAAGGCTGCGTCCCTTGTTTCCCAGGGGAGGGAATAGGGGACGGACAGGCCCCATTAGCCAGGAAGAGGGGGCGTGTTTAGACAGGGAACCTGGCCAGAAGCCGAGAAAAAAAACATGTAAAGCAGGAGTGAGTCCCCAGCTGTCAGTGTGTGAGCAGCAAGGGAGGCAGTGCACTACGCACCCGAAGTGCCGGCACTGCGACAATCTGCAGCAGACAGACCCGGTGACCTAGAGGCAGGGGGGCCAGCTTAAGAGAAAGCAGGCACGACAGCAGAGATTAAGGTGCCACGCACTCCATGATCGTGAGTACAGCGCACGTGCGCAGTAGAGAGAGCTAGTTTATGCCACGTGTTCAGCTTTGCTAACCAATAATTATGAGGCACAGAGGTATGGCAGAGGATGTTGGTACAGTCAGCAAGGTGCTCCCTCAGCATCTTCCAAAACTTTGCACTCCTTGTGAGAGTCCACCACGAGCCTAAAATGCAACATTTCAAGTGCAAGCAGATGAGAAATGTGTGAATTTAGCACTGTGGCCTGTGTGGCGTTGGCTGCGTATTTCCGCTTGCGTTCCAAGGACTGGGGTATGGACAACTGAATGCTGCACTGGGACAAGGACGTGGACGTCCTTCTTGATGGTGCTAGTTGAGTTTGTGTGCAACTACAGATGCAGGGCAGGAGGAATCTTTGCATGCACCATGGACAGGGGATTGGCTTGCAACAGCAGAAGAAGCAGTGGTATCACCCGCAGACACTGTTCATGGAGCCTAGTGTTCGGCCAACAAAGTCGGGTGCTTTCCTGCCATGTGCCTGATCATGCTGGTGGTGGTTAGGCTGGCAGTTTTGCTACCCCTGCTGATGCGGACATGGCCATTGGTGCAAATGGCCTTTTTGGGGTTATCGGCAGAGTCTTTAAAAATCAACCAGACTGTTACAGGGACATTCAGTGTCTTTGAAGTGCCCCCAGACACAGGGCCACGAGTTCTCGGTACCGGGCCTCTCTGGTTCGGTTCTGAGGCTGTCACGGTGGCTAGACCCGGTCCGCGACCCTGCTAAGGGGTGTCCAATAAAGGTGGTACAGTCTGTCAGGAATTCGTGACGCCACCTGTGGTGTCCGGTCAGGGTGACCGACGCTGCTGTGGGGTCCGCTGGGGTGATGGAATGGCAGCTGGATGGTATACCTTCCCACAGGTGAAGTATGTCCCCAGGGCTTCCCAGTAAGGTGGATGGTAATGGTGTAGGGTGCAGTCAATAACGAGGACACAGGGTTGCAGTCTCTTTACCTCTTTACTGAAGACTTCAGGATCCTCAATCCAGAGCACGCTTAACAGGGCTATCTGAGACCGGCCGGTCCGATGGGCACATCCAGAGTTTCCTTCGCAGATGGAAATCGTTGCCTACCACTAGCCCCTGTGTGTTGTAGTCCTACCCTGCTGAGCATTCGGAATAGTCCTCACAACTGCTGTTCTCATTCGTTCATTCTCTACAGCTCTCTCTCTCTTTAGTTCCAGATGTTACTAGTTCAACGTCCCCCAGGTATGTTATGGCTAGGACGCACCCGTATGACGGGAAGGCCTGGAGGTCTTCCGGGACCCTAGAGACGCCCCTCTCCCACTGTTGCCCCCTATGTCTTCGTAGGTGTTTAGGTGGGACAGCCAACCTATAATTAACTGTCCTGCAGAGTTCGAAGTAAGGCCTAGAGTCAGTTACTCCCGCGGTGTTCCAGCCACCGGCTACGCGCCTCAGTAGGATGTTGCCTCGGTCTCACGGCACGACTCCTACTGGTACTCCTTTGTGCTTGATCTCGTTTACACTGTTCCACAATATCCTTCCCTTCGTGTCTCTTTCATAGGATACCGCCGCAGGGTGTGCAGCCGCGGTTCCGTTACGTTCTGTTCTGTTCACTAGGCACCTGCCAGGTTCCCACGCCTGACAGGGACCCCCCTGTGTCTTCTCCCTGCAACACCCCTGCCACGGGATGTAGCCTGAATCCAACCCAGTCAGCTTATAACTAACTTCCTCCCTGACCCCTAGTTTTACCAGTGCGAGGAGTGGCCCAATAAATAAAGCCTTTTGCTCCCCCTAGTGGCCGGAGTGTGAAGTGTAAAGTGTTCTGGTGATACCTGGTCAGGAGAACTCTTTTAGTGCCATCAGACGTACTATCACTCCCCTTAGTGGCAGAGCGTCGTACTGCAATGACCAGGTCTCTGGGGCGCTGCATCTTCATCTCCCACACCACCTCCTTACCTCGACCCCTGTCTTTCGGTGTTCCCCAAGTTCTAGGACCCCTACTCTTCTTAATCTACACCTTCAGCCTGGGACAGCTCATGTAATGGCACAGTTTGCAATATCATCAGTATGCCGATGACACAAAGATCTACCTACTCTATCTGTACCTAACATCATCTCCTTACTGACCAAAATCACATGTCTTCCCACTGTTTCATCCTTCTTTTCTGCTCAGTTTCAAAAACTGGACATGGACAAAATGGAATCCATCATATTTCAACCATCTCACGCTGAGTAGACAGGAGAGCTGTGTATGCATCATTCTGTACCACTTTAGTAAGAGGGAAAGTTTGCCCAAGAGAAAATTAATTTCCAGACATTCACAGCCTTTTTTGAACACTGTTTGCAGCTGTGATCTTCATATTCTTGGTGGGGATGTGGTAAAGTTCAAAATCGTCATCAATACCATCATCATCCATATCTTGTAAAGAGGAAATCTGGTGTTTCCCTGGGTCGTGGTTATCTACGCTTAGTGACATTCCTTTAACAGTGTTCGTTACACTTGAACAAATAATTTTCGGCTGTGACATATGGGTATTATTGGTAATATGTACGGGTGACGATGATTATGAACCTTGTGCCACGGTTGTGTTGATAGTTGCGGACGGTGCACTCCTCTTAAACTTAGTTTTTCACGAGCATCCATCACTTTGTTTGGTTTTCCTCAAACACTGATCTGCTTTCTCGAATTCAGCATCTCATGAACATGTTGCACTTTGCCCTGACACGTGCATCTTTGGCAACATATTTTTTACAGGCATTTTTTAAGCCGCGCTTCACACGCACATCTGTTACACGGAAGGACATGAAACACATTCTGGTAATTGGTGGTGGGCCAGCTAAACGACTAATCATTGTAGGCTGGATCCTGGATCTCATAACTCCCATAGCCACTGCTGTTATTAATCCTGTACATTACCATTCCTGCCATCACCATGCCCCTTTTCTTGATCACTTCATCCAATGATTCATCTGCCATATTTTTAATTAAAACCTGCATCTTCCCAGCAGCAACTGTGTAGGAAACCACGTTACTGTTTTCCAAGGTGTTTATGATGCCCCTAAAAAACAAATGTACACACTATGTTGATGTATACCCCCGGGGGAAATGTTTGTCAGCCCATACACTTAGTGTATGGGCATTCCAAGTACAGGTGAACCGCAGCTTTGTAATGTGAAAACATTTTTATGAAACACTCCTCGTTCTTCCAAGGGGGGTTGTGGTGCGTGCAAATTAGGGCCAGGCCTTGCATTCACTTCATGGACAAGCTTTATGGCAATAAAAAAAAAGAATAATGGAAACTTTTGTTTCATGTGTCCATCCAGTACGTGGTTTCAAAGGGTTATTGGGGTGCCTGTAACATTGGTGCAGGGCAGGCCTTGCATTCAGTGCATAAGCAAACAGTATGGCAGACACACTTTCTTCTAATGGGAACAATTTTGGCCTGAGGCCCTCAAGTGCATCTGCTGAAACGGTTATTGTGGTGCATGTAACTTTGGAGCAGGCCAGGTCTTGCATTCTATGCAAGATTTTTTCAGAAGGCCCTCCTGTACGCCTTGTGAAAGGGGTATTGGGGTGCATCCTAATTTTTGGCAGCCCAGCCACTCACTTCATAGGCAATAACAGTATAGGAGACCCACTGATTAATTAGAGTCCTTCCTTCATAAATGAAACAAGATGTATCTGCTTATGTGTCACATAACACATGGCCAGCTAAGGTTCTTAAATGTTACAATGACATTACCCAGTGAATGCATTTGTATTGGTTGACAGCAATGCTAAAGTTGAAAAACGCATCAAAAAGGCTGCGTGTGAACATAACCTAAGTGGTGGAGAAACATTTTTGCTTGGGGTTAATTATTTTGCCTTATATATACAAGTCATTACCCTGGAAAGGATGTTCCTTAACATATTTCCCAGCAAAATCCATTGGCGTGTAACTCTGACAACATTGCTTACAGCTGTGACCTAGAAGTCAGAAATGCTTCCAGGGACTTTTGCCATGATTTTCCCGTGTCATTTGAGCAATGTTTCCATCATTTTCAGACGTTTTTAGACCTTAAAAGGACCCCCAGGGGGATCATGGTAAAAATACTTGGGTCTCCCATAGACTTACATTGGGCTCATTGTTCTGCCCGAGTACGCGAGTATTACAAATTGTTCGTCCCGAGCTACGAGCACCCGAGCATTTTAGTGCTCGCTCATCGCTTGTGGTAATATTTAATCAAGTTGTCCTACTTCTGATCATTCAAGGTTATGGTTCTGCCAAGCAGTGCCTCCTCATACTTTTTTTGTGGTTTTCAAAAATGTTCGCTCTGTGAATGTCAAGATCATAATATGAACAATCCCTAAGAATCACAACTGTAGGGAAAATAATTACAGATTTTAAGGCATATCACAGATTGACCAAGAAGCGTAGTTGTTCCAGAGCCACCTAGATAATAATAGCTTAAACTAGCTGACTTGACTGACCTTTTTCGATCTTTTGATCTTTGTTATTAAATTACGACGCTCGTTTTTTTTCTCTTGATTTCCATATAAAATTAACTTTAAAATTCTATCTAAAATTTGTGAAGGAAATTATATTTTTGTCAAAGTTCTTTTTTATTAGGGGATTTTTACACTAAAGGGGATAAGAGGAAAAAAAATAAAAATCATGACAAAATTATACAATAAAGAATGGAATGGTATTAAGGGTCAGGAAAGGAATGAAGAGAAAGGAAAGACAACCAAACAAAGGAAAAAGAGAAAAAGGGAGGAGATAGAAAGAGGAGAGAAAGAGATGGGGAAAGGAAAGGAAGATCATGTTGGCATAGTTGCACCACAACAATTAATATACCAAGCTCAAAAACAACATAAAATAAAGTATAGATTAAAAAAGTAATAAAACATCATGTAAAGAGGCTGTGACTACACAGCATTTCTTCTTAACCCCTTAGTGACAGAGCCAATTTGGTACTTAATGACCAGGCCAATTTTTGCAATTCTGACCACTGTCACTTTATGAGGTTATAACTCTGGAACGCTTCAACGGATCCCGCTGATTCTGAGATTGTTTTTTCGTGACATATTGTACTTCATGTTAGTGGTAACATTTCTTCGATATTACTTGCGATTATTTATGAAAAAACGGAAATATGGCGAAAATTTTTAAAATTTTGCAATTTTCAAACTTTGTATTTTTATTCCCTTAAATCAGAGAGATATGTCATGAAAAATAGTTAATAAATAACATTTCCCACATGTCTACTTTACATCAGCACAATTTTGGAAACAAAATTTTTTTTTGTTAGGGAGTTATAAGGGTTAAAAGTTGACCAGCAATTTCTCATTTTTACAACACCATTTTTTTTTAGGGACCACATCACATTTGAAGTCATTTTGAGGCGTCTATATGATAGAAAATAATGAAGTGTGACACCATTCTAAAAACTGCACCCCTCAAGGTTCTCAAAACCACATTCAAGTTTATTAACCCTTTACGTGCTTCACAGGAACTGAAACAATGTGGAAGGAAAAAATGAACATTTATCTTTTTTTTGCAAACATCTTAATTCAGAACCATTTTTTTTATTTTCACAAGTGTAAAAACAGAAATGTAACCATAAATTTTGTTATGCAATTTCTCCTGAATACGCCAATACCCCATATGTGGGGGTAAACCACTGTTAGGGCGCACCGCAGAACTTAGAAGTGAAGGAGCGCCGTTTGACTTTTTCAATGCAGAATTGGCTGGAATTGAGATCGGACACCATGTCACATTTAGAGAGCCCCTGATGTGCCTAAACAGTGGAAACTCCCCACAAGTGACACCATTTTGGAAACTAGACCCCTTAAGGAACTTATCTAGATGTGTGGTGAGCACTTTGAACCCCCAAGTGCTTCACAGAAGTTTATAACGTAGAGCCGTGAAAATAAAAAATCGCTTTTGTTTACACAAAAATGATCTTTTCGCCCACAAATTCTTATTTTCACAAGGGTAACAGGAGAAATTAGACCACAAAAGTTGTTGTGCGATTTCTCCTGAATAAGTCGATACCCCATATGTGAGGGTAAACCACTGTTTGGGCGCACCGCAGAGCTTGGAAGTGAAGGAGCGCCGTTTTACTTTTTCAATGTTGAATTGGCTGGAATTGAGATCAGACGCCATGTCGCGTTTGGAGAGCCCCTGATGTGCCTAAACAGTGGAAACCCCCCACAAGTGACACCATTTTGGAAACTAGACCCCTTAAGGAACTTATCTAGATGTGTGGCGAGCACTTTGAACCCCCATGTGCTTCACAGAAGTTTATAACGTAGAGCCGTGAAAAAAAAATCGCATTTTTTCTACAAAAATGATCTTTTTGCCCACAAATTTTTATTTTCACAAGGGTAACAGGAGAAATTAGACCACAATAGTTGTTGTGCAATTTCTCCTGAGTACGCTGATACCCAATATGTGGGGGTAAACAACTGTTAGGGCGCACCGCAGAGCTTGGAAGAGAAGGAGTGCCGTTTTACTTTTTCAATGTAGAATTGGCTGGAATTGAGATTGGACGCCATGTCGCGTTTGGAGAGCCCCTGATGTGCCTAAACAGTGGAAACCCCCCACAAGTGACACCATTTTGGAAACTAGACCCCTTAAGGAACTTATCTAGATGTGTGGCGAGCACTTTGAACCCCCATGTGCTTCACAGAAGTTTATAACGTAGAGCCGTGAAAAAAAATTTGCATTTTTTCTACAAAAATGATCTTTTTGCCCACAAATTTTTATTTTCACAAGGGTAACAGGAGAAATTAGACCACAAAAGTTGTTGTGCAATTTCTCCTGAGTACGTTGATACCCAATATGTGGGGGTAAACCACTGTTTGGGCGCACCGCAGAGCTTGGAAGAGAAAGAGTGCGGTTTTACTTTTTCAATGTAGAATTGGCTGGAATTGAGATCGGACGCCATGTCGCGTTTGGAGAGCCCCTGATGTGCCTAAACAGTAGAAATCCCCCACAAGTGACCCCATTTTGGAAACTAGACCCCCCATGGAACTTATCTAGATGTGTGGTGAGAACCTTGAATGCCCAAGTGCTTCACAGAAGTTTATAATGCAGAGCCGTGAAAATAAAAAATATTTTTTTTTCCACAAAAAAGATTTTTTAGCCACCAAATTTTTATTTTCACAAGGGTAACAAGAGAAATTGGACCCCAAAAGTTGTTGTCCAATTTGTCCTGAGTATGCTGGTACCCCATATGTGGGGGTAAACCACTGTTTGGGCGCACGGCAGAGCTCGGAAGGAAGGAGCGCCGTTTTGGAATGCAGACTTTGATAGAATGGTCTGCGGGTATTATGTTGCGTTTGCAGAGCCCCTGATGTACCTAACCAGTAGAAACCCTCCACAAGTGACCCCATTTTGGAAACTAGACCCCCCAAGGAACTTATCTAGATGTGTGGTGAGAACTTTGAATGCCCAAGTGCTTCACAGAAGTTTAGAATGCAGAGTCGTGAAAATAAAAAATATTTTTTTTTCCACAAAAAAGATATTGTAGCCCCCAAGTTTTTATTTTCACAAGGGTAACAGGAGAAATTGGACTGCAATAGTTGTTGTCCAATTTATCCCGAGTACGCTGATGCACCATATGTGGGGGTAAACCACTGTTTGGGCGCACGGCAGAGCTCGGAAGGGAAGGAGCGCCTTTTTGGAATGCAGACTTTGATAGAATGGTCTGTGGGCATTATGTTGCGATTGCAGAGCCCCTGATGTACCTAAACTGTAGTAACCCCCCACAAGTGACCCCATTTTGGAAACTAGACCCCCCAAGGAACTTATCTAGATGTGTGGTGAGAACTTTGAATGCCCAAGTGCTTCACAGAAGTTTAGAATGCAGAGTCGTGAAAATAAAAAATATTTTTTTTTTCACAAAAAAGATTTTGTAGCCCCCAAGTTTTTATTTTCACAAGGGTAACAAGAGAAATTGGACCCCAGAAGTTGTTGTCCAATTTATCCCGAGTACGCTGATGCCCCATATGTGGGGGTAACCCACTGTTTGGGCGCACGGCAGAGCTCAGAAGGGAGGGAGCACCATTTGACTTTTTGAGCGCAAAATTGGCTGTCGTGTTTGGAGACCCCCTGATGAACCTAAACAGTGGAAACCCCCCAATTCTAGCTCCAACCCTAACCCCGACACACCCCTAACCCTAATCCCAACCTCATCCATAATCCTAATCACTAACCCTAACCATAATCACAACCCTTACCCCAAAACAACCCTAATGTCAACCCTAACCATAACCCTAATCAAAACCCTAAATCCAACACACCCCTAATCCTAATCTCAACCCTAACCTCAAACCTAACCCTAATCCCAATACACCCCTAATCACAACCCTAATCTTAACCCTAATCCCAAACCTAACCCTAATCCCAAGCGTAACCCTAATGCCAACCCTAACCCTAATACCAACCCTAATCCAAACCCTAACCCTAATCCCAGCTCTAACCCTAACTTTAGCCCCAACCCTAGCCCTAACTTTAGCCCCAACCCTAACCCTAGCCCTAGGGCTACTTCCACACTTGCGTCGTTTGGCATTCTGTCGCAATCCGTCATTTTGGACAAGAAACGGATCCTGCAAATGTGCCCGCAGGATGCGTTTTTTGCCCATAGACTTGTATTGCCGACGGATCATGACGGATGGCCACACGTCGCGTCCGTCGTGCACTGGATCAGTTGTGTTTTGGCGGAGCGTCGGCACAAAAAAACGTTCAATGAAACGCTTTTTTGTACGTCGCATCCGCCATTTCTGACCGCGCATGCGTGGCCGTAACTCCGCCCCCTCCTCCCCAGGACATAGATTGGGCAGCGGATGTGTTGAAAAACTACAGCTGCTGCCCACGTTGTGCACAATTTTCACAACGTGCGTCGGTATGTCGGGCCGACGCATTGCGACGGCCCCGTACCGACGTAAGTGTGAAAGAAGCCTAACCCTAAGTTTAGCCCCAACCCTAACCCTAAATTTAGCCCCAACCCTAACCCTAAATTTAGCCCCAACCCTAGCCCTAACCCTAGCCCTAACCCTACCCCTAACCCTACCCCTAACCCTAACCCTACCCCTAACCCTACCCCTAACCCTAACCCTACCCCTAACCCTAACCCTACCCCTACCCCTAACCCTACCCCTAACCCTAACCCTACCCCTAACCCTACCCCTACCCCTAACCCTACCCCTACCCCTAACCCTACCCCTAACCCTACCCCTAACACTAACCCTACCCCTAACCCTACCCCTACCCCTAATTTTAGCCCCAACTGCTGTTCTCCTGCCGGCCGGCAGATGGAGACGGATGGCGGGCGCACTGGGCATGCGTCCGCCATGTTCTGCTGCCGGCGGCCAGGAGGAGCAGCAAGAGGATCCAGGGACCTAGGTGAGTATGCTAGGGTCCCCGAATCCCCCTATTTCTCTGTCCTCTGATGTGCGATCACATCAGAGGACAGAGAATTACACTTTACTTTTTTTTTTTTTTTTTTTGCGGTCGCCGGTAAACAGTTAATTACCGGCGATCGCAAAACAGGGGTCGGTAATACCGACCCCAATCATGCTCTTTGGGGTCTCGGCTACCCCCGGCAGCCGAGACCCCAAAGATTCTCCCGGTGCCGGCCGGCGGGCGCACTGCGCATGCGCCCGCCATTTTGAAGATGGCGGCGCCCACCGGGAGACACGAGGAGCATCGGGGGAGCTAGGTGAGTATTGGGGGGCCACCTGGGACCCCTTTTCTCTGTCCTCCGATGTGCGATCACATCGGAGGACAGAGAAATTAAAAGAGATCGCTTTTTTTTTTTTTGCGATCGCCGGTAAACGGTTAATTACCGGCGATCGCAAATGCGGGGTGGGTTAAAAAAACCCCGAATCATGTTCTCTGACCCCAGAGAAAATCGGCCTCTGGGGGGCGCTATGGACTTTTTCCACAGCGCCGTTAATTAACGGCGCTGTGGTTTAAGTACCCTTAGCGGCCGCCGTTAAAAGGCGTATCGGCGGTCGCTAAGGGGTTAATTATGCCAGATGAAAATTCAGTAGGCCCAGAGACATAGACTATTATTAGGGACTAGCTATTGAACCCATTCTACGCCCGGGTGGCGAGCATTTATATTGGTATATGGTCTCCATCCTGGTATGTGCTGCTCCATCCTGCGTCCCCATCCTGTCATGTGCTGCTCCATCCTGCCATGTGCTGCACCCATCCTGCGCCCCCATTCTGTCATGTGCTGCTCCCATCCTGCGCCCCCATTCTGACATGTGCTGCTCCCATCCTGCGCCCCCATTCTGACATGTGCTGCTGCTGCCATCCTGCACCCCCGTTCTGTCATGTGCTGCTCCCATCCTGCACCCCCGTTCTGTCATGTGCTGCTCCCATCCTGCGCCCCCGTTCTGTCATGTGCTGCTCCCATCCTGCGCCACCGTTCTGTAATTTGCTGCTCCCATCCATATGCCCCATACGCTGCTCCATAAAGGCTTATGGCCCCCATAAGATGCTCCATATTATATGCCCCCGTACACTGCTCCATTATGGTTGATGGCCCCCATAAGATGCTCCATAGTATATGCCCCGTACACTGCTCCATAAAGGTTTATGGCCCCCATAAGATGCTCCATAGTATATGCCCCCGTACACTGCTCCATTATGGTTGATGGCCCCCATAAGATGCTCCATAGTATATGCCCCTGTACACTGCTCCATTATGGTTGATGGCCCCCATAAGATGCTCCATAGTATATGCCCCCGTACACTGCTCCATTATGGTTGATGGCCCCATAAGATGCTCCATAGTATATGCCCCTGTACACTGCTCCATTATGGTTGATGGCCCCCATAAGATGCTCCATATTATATGCCCCCGTACACTGCTCCATTATGGTTGATGGCCCCCATAAGATGCTCCATATTATATGCCCCCGTACACTGCTCCATTATGGTTGTTGGCCCCCATAAGATGCTCCATAGTATATGCCCCCGTACACTGCTCCATTATGGTTGATGGCCCCCATAAGATGCTCCATATTATATGCCCCCATACACTGCTTCATTATGGTTGATGGCCCCCATAAGATGCTCCATAGTATATGCCCCCGTACACTGCTCCATTATGGTTGATGGCCCCCATAAGATGCTCCATATTATATGCCCCCGTACACTGCTCCATTATGGTTGATGGCCCCCATAAGATGCTCCATATTATATGCCCCTGTACACTGCTCCATTATGGTTGATGGCCCCCATAAGATGCTCCATATTATATGCCCCCGTACACTGCTCCATTATGGTTGATGGAGCTGAAAAGTGCAGACTGGAGCTTCAGGAATCGGCGCCTGCGCAGTCTGCGCTTTCCGCCGCCATTTTCTTTAAGACACACTGAGGTTTCCCACAAAATGGCGCCGGAAAACGCGGACTGCACATGCGCCGATTGCGGGAGAAGGGAGACATTCATTGCCCGGAGTCAGGGGGCCTAAAAGTAAGAAATCGCTGTGGCATGAAGTGCCACAGCATAATGAGGGCGGGATCCTGTGAAGACGCTACCTGATTGTGTTCCGCCGCCATTTTCTTTCTCCTCCTGCTTCCGGAATCGGCGCCTTCGCAGTCCGCGCTTTCCGGCGCCATTTTCTTGAAGACACACTGCAGTGTGTCTTCAAGAAAATGGTGCCGGAAAGCGCGGACTGCGCAGGTGCCGATTCCAAGAGCAGGACCAAGAAAATGGCGGCGGAAATGAATCAGGTGGCGTAAGTAACAAATAGCTGTGGCATGAAGTGCCACAGCCTCATGGCACAGCAATTTGTTCCTTGCGCTACCTGATTCATTTCCGCCACCATTTTCTGTGTCCTCCTGGTGCCGGAATCGACGCCTACGCAGTCCGCGCTTTCCAGCACCATTTTCTTGAAGACACACTGCAGTGTGTCTTCAAGAAAATGGCGCCGGAAAGCGTGGACTGCGCAGGCGCCGATTGCGGCACCAGGAGGAGCAAGACAATGGCGCCGGAAAGGAATGGCGTAAGTAACAACTTGCTATGGCGTCGGAAAGGAATGGCGTACGTAATAAATTGCTGTGGCATGAAGTGCCACAGCATAATCAGGGCGGAAATATGTGGACAATGTCCCCCTGTTCCCGACCCCCTGCTCTCGGCGGTCCGCGCCTTCCGGCGCCTTTTTTTTTTCCTGACACTACAATGTAACGCTAGGAGCGTCGCACCTGCGCAGTCTATAAAGGCTTCAGACAGAGTGACGCTCCCAGTGTTATATTATAGATGGGCGAACGCAAACTGTAAAGTTCAGGACCCGTACCGAACACATAGTGTTTGGTCACAAGTTCCTGAACATGGGTTTCCAAGGGAAACCCATGTAAGGCCATGTTCACACGTTCCTGATTTCCATCCTTTTTTTTCTGCACTAAAAACCGCAGCTCTTGGCAGAAAACGCAGGTCCTTTTTTTGGTGCGTTTTTGGTGCGTTTTTTGATGCGTTTTTTGATGCGTTTTTTAGTGCGTTTTTTAATGCAGTTTTCTATGCAAAGTCTGTGTGTTTTCTAGGGAGTTTTTTAGGGTTAAAATGGCTGAAAATACCCTAACCCTACCCCTAACCCTAACCCTACCCCTAACCCTACCCCTAACCCTACCCCTAACCCTAACCCTACCCCTAACCCTACCCCTAACCCTAACCCTAACCCTACCCCTAACCCTAACCCTACCCCTAACCCTAACCCTATTCTAACCTTAGTGGGAAAAAAAAATTTCTTCATTTTTTTTTTGTCCCTTCCTATGGGGGTGACAAAGGGGGGGGGGGTAATTTACTATTTTTTTTATTTTGATCACTGAGATAGGTTATATCTCAGTGATCAAAATGCACTTTGGAGCGAATCTGCCGGCCGGCAGATTCGGCGGGAGCACTGCGCATGCGCGCGCCATTTTGGAAGATGGCGGCGCCCAGGGAGAAGACGGACGGACGGACACCGGGAGGCCGAGTAAGTATAAGGGGGGGAGATGAGGGCACGGGGGGGCGTCGGAGCACGGGGGTGGCGTCGGAGCATGGAGGGGTGGGATTGGGGTACGGGGGGCAGCCACACTGCAGCGGTTCTGCACCACAAACCGCAGTAAAACCCGCAGATATATTTTTCATCTGCGGGTTTTACTGCGGGTTTGACCTCACAATGGAGGTCAATGGGTGCAGAACCGCTGCAGTTTTGCAAAAAGAAGTGACATGGTACTTCTTTTTTACCGCAGCTATTCAGCGCGGCTTTTTTTCCCGATTCCCGCATCATGTGCACAGTGGTTCCTGTTTTCCATAGGGTACAGTGTACTGTACCCTGCATGGAAAACAGCTGCGGAGCCGCAGCGGCAAAATCGCGGCGGTTCCGCAGTAAAAAACGCACTGTGTGAACATGGCCTAACAGTTCGGGTCCAGGGCCTGTAAAAGAAAGAATAAAATAATAAACATTATAAATATTATACTTACCTGTCCAGCATCCTCCCATCCCGCTGTCTCCTGACCACATCTGCTTCCAGGGCCACTCATTATCTTCCGGAGGTATTCACTGCACTCAGCAGTCTTCGGCTTTTTCCGGCAGTGCTCGTACGGTGACGTGCAACACGAGGGGAAAAGGAGAAGGAAGCCCAAATGCTAGGGAAAGGGGAAGTGGAGACCCCTAGGCAGATCTAATAGCACCCTGCCTCCCCTACCTTCCCTATATTGGTTCCCCACCAATCGCCAAGCAGGGACCTAAGCCCTGTATATCCCTAGAGCTAGGCCCTGTATAGGGAAGGGGATGCACTGGTCAATCTCCACTGTACACTAAAGACAAGAAGGGAGAAAAACAAGGGTGAAGGAACTTAGCTTGAGAAGACTCCAAAGAGAATACACCAAACATCCTACAACAGCAATGGAGAGGAAGTAAGCCGACTGCTATAGCTCCAAGCCTTCACAAGGGGAAAATGTGAATATCACCGGCAGCTCCCTGAAGCAGACTATAAAACCCAGATCCTGGTGTGTCAATTAGATCAGGAGGGAGGTTGCCACTGGGTCCAAAAATCAGAAGGATTAAGAAGGTGTTTGCAATGCCAAACGCAGAGATCTTCTGCAGCCAGATGCAGAACGACTGTCTGTAGCATCTGACACACCTGTAACATTGTGCTTCTTGGTGAGTGTTAGCCTGATTCTGTTGCTCTGAGTTCTGATCTTCTGCTGCCTGACCCTTAGGACCATGTTCTGACTATTCCTATGTTTTGTCTTTTGATCCGCTATCTCTTGTTCTTGACTCTGGACTGTGACCTGACTTATGCCTTTGTCTTTCCCGTTGCTTATCTACATACTCTCTTGGTATTTACCCCGGAATGTCTGATTCTTCCTCTTCATGGTCGATGCGTGAGTAGTGACTAGCGTCACAAGGGGGATATGTCTCTGAATCAGAAAGACCTTACAAAACCACAGGCAGGAACATTCTACAGGATGTCAGCTTAGGGGTCTATGGCCCCACCTGAAAGAACAGATCTGCTCTTTTGGCCATCGCTGAACCCTCAGAGTTGTCTTGAAGAATTCAGGTATGGACAATCAGGTCACCTGGTCACATACCTCATTTCTCTCGGGCAGCTTCCTAAGCTTGTCATTATCTCCTCTCTGTAGGTGCCTGCCAAAAGTGGGGAGCCACTGGTGAGGGTAGTTGGCCCCGGAAGTCCCGGAGGCGCAGTTGGTCTAATCCTTATGAGTCAGCACCATCTTGGTTATTTGGCTGGGACTGTTCTATTTGTTGTTGTCTGCTTTGTGGTTCAATATAGTATTGTCAGACTGTTTTACCCACACTCTGTGTTGTCAAAGTAGTATTCCGCCCACGATAAAAGGAGAGTGGACATTCCGTGGCACGAACCCTGGTCCATGCGGGCAGGCAGATGACAGCACCCACTAACCCCCCGTGTCTCCACAGAGGCTTTTCTTGCTTGGAGGAAAAATTGTTCTCCAACAGGAGCATTTGAAATTATATTTAGGTAGAGAGTTAAAGCTAAGGAGACGTCAAAGGAGTTACGGTAGAACAAAATATCAATTATGTCGGAAATAGAGGGAATATCCATAGATTTCCACTTAGATGCAATACAAGATTTAATAACAGAAAAAATCTATAAATTAACTTGTCTCATTTTTTTGTGGGAGGTTATCTGTTTTCAGAAAAAGGAGAGTCAAATTATATTTTTTGAAACAACCACATCTTAATTTCTGTTTCGATGTTTTCTCTGCTTTAGTTAGATGAAAGCAATGGCACAGTGCAGTATAAGAAATTCTACTCTAAGCAAGTATGACAGGTTTCAGTGAACGTTTGAATAATCTGTGCCTATGTTGTAAATGATGCATATACTGTAGCTTTACATAGTAAATATTTATGCTGCATAAAGAACAATAATCATTAAGTAAAATTATGTAAAATTTAAAGACCCAAATGTATCACTGTATCTCCAGAAGCTGCTGAAGAATTCATGGCTGTCTGTAAGATAGGAAGAAACCTTGTACAACGGGCACTCTCTGCCATGTTGATTCCCTTCTGGGCTTTGTTGAAGGAAGTAATTAAACTTCACGCTATAATTTGCCAGGAATGTTGAGCACATATAAATATGCACAACGCATAATCAGAACAGGCTCTGGATGATGGCTGAAAGCTGCATTGGCCTGGCACATTCTGTGTAAGGTTAAGTAGAAAAACAGGATGCCACTCTGCCAACATTAAATGACAGGTCACCAAATCATACAGCTTCCAAAATGTAGCAATAACAGCATGGCAGAAAATATATTCTGGAAAACTTAGTGCTATGAAAAGGGCCTATTTTAAAACCGTCTCAGGACAGTCACAAGAAAACATTAATTTAATTATGTATGTAGCTTCATTCTACTTATTTGGTTTCCTAAATATTCTATTTTTTAAGCTGCCAATTTATGCAGGTTGTTTAGAAAATCATAAGCGTTGTAGATGTTTAGCAGCTGGTTATTCCATGTTTTAGGGCAATATTATACTAAAAAATTGCATATTTATTAGACTATCAACATCTAATTACTGTTAAGGTTTATCTGAGTTGCAGCAGAAATAAAAAAAAAAAACTCTAAATGAAATTTAAACTCCATCCATATTTTACTTGAAGTGTGGACACCTCACCTTTGCGTGCACCTACCAAATAAAAATGTAAGGAGCATAGTTTACAAGCAGTGATACTTTCAAAAACGGGTGATATTAGGTACTAACCATGCAGGTTGCCAAAACTTTTGCATCAGCCCATTTTCCTTTTTTTAATTTTTAAAATGTAAAAGATGAATATATGTATAATATTATCATTTGTCTAATATACAAAGGAAATGTGTCATCTTTAACTTTAGGCCTTTTAGACATAATTTCACCTTCGACTTGCTTAACTATTCACATAATTGTAATTTTGACCTGGTGTGCCCAAACTTTTATGAGTCACCCCGCGGGCTAAGGGTACTCGGTACCGGGTCCGGTGTTCACAGGGGGATGTCACGGTGGCTGTGACCCGGTCCGTGTCCCTGGGCGCCCATATAAAAGGGAAAGGTCTTTAAAGGGATAAAGTTTATGTTCGTGACGCCACCTGTGGTATTCGGTCAGTGGAGACCAACGCTGCTTTAAGGGGTCCACTGGGGTGATGTTATGGCAGCTAGATGGTATATCTTCCCACAGGTGAAGTATATCCCCAGGGCTCCCGGTGTGTAGATGGTGGTATAGTGAGAGATGCAGAGAAGAATGAGGACACAAGGTTGCAGTCTCTTTACCTTTACTGAAGACTCTTTACCACAGTCCAGGGCACCAAACCACAGGGCAGGCAGAGAAGTCTGGGCAGTCCAGAGACAAGCAAGTTCCCCTGGGTAAGTCAGGTGGGAGCCTACCACTCTGCGCTTTCTCTAAGTCCCTGCTGCCACTAAGTGTCTCAACAAGGTCTTTAATGATTCTGCTGTCCTAGGACAGGTACCTGTATGCCAGGCAGCTCAGGCCGTGTGAACTAGGGTCTGTTCTCGGTGACTCCAAGCTCCTAGGTGCTGCTGTGCCAGAGATAATTATGGGCAAAGTCATTGTAGAACAATACCTTCCAGTTCTGCTCTGCACAAAAGCCTCGGGCTCCCGGTACCCAGATTCTTGCGCTGATACTCTTCAGAGGCCTGCTCATGGCCTCCTGGAGATCTATCTTTCCTCTGTGCTCCACTCCTGTCTGTCCTCGTACACAGACTTCTGCTACAAACTGAGCTGTCTCCGCCTCCAAACCAGGATGTTTATTGAGGGAAGCTGCCCTACAACAGGGCTTGGAGCTGCCCCTCCTGGCCTGGAAGTGGAAGGTGTTGTGTGTGTGTAAACCTACCAAAGGAAACCTCACTTGTCTCCAGACATAGCACTATCTTCCCCGTGAGGAAGACAGCACTACTGTGGTACCCGAACTCCTGGGGTGCCACATTTACATGCCACTGTATCTAGTGGTCATTGTTCTAAGCAGTCAATTCTGGTCCTCCTGAAAGAGGAGAGGAGATGAGAGGCTGGAAAGGAGATGAGATGAGAGGCTGGAAAGGAGATGAGAAGCTGGTAAGGAGAGGAGATGAGAGGCTGGAAAGGAGATGAGATGAGAGGCTGGACAGGAGATGAGAGACTGGAAAGAAGAGGAGATGAGAGGCTGGAAAGGAGAGGAGATGAGAGGCTGGAAAGGAGAGGAGAGGCTGAAAAGGAGAGGAGAGGCTGGTAAGGAGATGAGAGGCTGGTAAGGAGAGGAGATGAGAGGCTGGTAAGGAGAGGAGATGAGAAGCTGGAAAGGAGGGGAGATGAGAGGCTGGAAAGGAGGGGAGAGGCTGGAAAGGAGAGGAGAGGCTGGAAAGGAGATGAGAGGCTGGAAAGGAGATGAGATGAGAGGCTGGTAAGGAGAGGAGATGAGAGGCTGGAAAGGAGATGAGAGGCTGGAAAGGAGATGAGAGGCTGGAAAGGAGATGAGAGGCTGGTAAGGAGAGGAGATGAGAGGCTGGAAAGGAGATGAAAGGCTGGAAAGGAGATGAGAGGCTGGTAAGGAGAGGAAATGAGAGGCTGGAAAGGAGATGAGATGAGAGGCTGGACAGGAGATGAGAGACTGGAAAGGAGAGGAGAGGCTGGAAAAGAGAGGAGAGGCTGGAAAGGAGAGGAGAGTCTGGAAAGGAGGGGAGAGGCTGGAAAGGAGGGGAGGGGCTGGAGAGGAGAGGCTGGAAAGGAGAGGAGAGGCTGGAAAGGAGAGGCTGGAAAGGAGAGGAGAGGCTGGAAAGGAGAGGAGATGAGAGGCTGGTAAGGAGAGGAGATGAGAGGCTGGAAAGGAGAGGAGAGGCTGGAAAGGAGAGGAGATGAGAGGCTGGACTGGAGATGAGAGGCTGGAAAGGAGAGGAGATGAGAGGCTGGAAAGGAGAGGAGAGGCTGGAAAGGAGAGGAGATGAGAGGCTGGTGAGGAGATGAGAGGCTGGTAAGGAGAGGAGATGAGAGGCTGGTAAGGAGAGGAGAGGCTGGTAAGGAGAGGAGATGAGAGTCTGAAAAGGAGAGGAGATGAGAGGCTGGAGAGGAGATGATAGGCTGGAGAGGAGATGAGAGCCGGGAAAGGAGAGGAGAGGCTGGTAAGGAGGAGATGAGAGGCTGGTGAGAAGATGAGAGGCTGGTGAGGAGATGAGAGGCTGGTGAGGGGAGGCTGCTGAGGAGAGGAGATGGGAGGCTGCTGAGGTGATGAGAGGCTGGTGAGGGGAGGCTGCTGAGGAGAGGAGATGAGAGGCTGGTGAGGGGAGGCTACTGAGGAGAGGAGATGAGAGGCTGGTGAGGGGAGGCTGCTGAGGAGAGGAGATGAGAGGCTGGTGAGGGGAGGCTGGTGAGGAGAGGAGATGGGAGGCTGCTGAGGAGAGGAGATGAGAGGCTGCTGAGGGGAGGCTGCTGAGGAAAGGAGATGAGAGGCTGCTGAGGGGAGGTTGCTGAGGAGGAGATGAGAGGCTGGTGAGGGGAGGCTGCTGAGGAGAGGAGATGAGAGGCTGCTGAGGGGAGGCTGCTGAGGAGATGAGAGGCTGCTGAGGGGAGGCTGCTGAGGAAAGGAGATGAGAGGCTGCTGAGGGGAGGTTGCTGAGGAGGAGATGAGAGGCTGGTGAGGGGAGGCTGCTGAGGAGAGGAGATGAGAGGCTGCTGAGGAGAGGCTGCTGAGGAGAGGAGATGAGAGGCTGCTGAGGGGAGGCTGCTGAGGAGAGGAGATGAGAGGCTGGTGAGGGGAGGCTGCTGAGGAGAGGAGATGAGAGGCTGGTGAGGGGAGGCTGCTGAGGAGAGGAGATGAGAGGCTGGTGAGGGGAGGCTGCTGAGGAGAGGAGATGAGAGGCTGCTAAGGGGAGGCTGCTGAGGAGATGAGAGGCTGGTGAGGGGAGGCTGCTGAGGAGATGAGAGGCTGGTGAGGGGAGGCTGCTGAGGAGAGGAGATGAGAGGCTGGTGAGGGGAGGCTGCTGAGGAGAGATGAGAGGCTTGTCTCATGCTGTATATGGGGAGGCTGTGTGGGGCTCATGCTGTATATAAGGGGCTGTGGGGGGTTTAAAGATATATAGGGGGTGTCAGCATACTTAATTCTGCTCAATATTAAGTGATACAATTAATATTAATTAATATTGAGTAGAATTATTTTCATGCTATTGGTTTGGCCTCCACAACAGTCATGGTCTTTCATCTGGCCCCTCGGGAAAATAAATTGCCCACCCCTGATCTAGAGACATGGAGTGAGGAGCCCACAGACATGGAGTGAAAAGCCCACAGATTAGTCCGTTCTCTCACTAAATTACCCATCCAGCTCTTCAAACTATTCTCTCTGAAACGTCCCAGCATTGCAGAGATAAACTTCCCTGTTTGCAGTCTGAGTGATGCTGCCCGTGGTTTTGGTAGAATGAATCGACTGACAGGTTCCCCTTAAAAACTTGTCAGCCAAACCTTGCAACCTTGGCAGAATCAACTGACCATGTACTGTGTATGAGTCCACCAGATTCTCACATGACAACTAATGGAAAGGTTTGCTAAGGCTACTTTCACATCAGCAATTTTCTCCGTTCGTGGCAGATACTGCAGTTTTTCCGCATCTGTCGCGTAACATATCACTTACAGGCCGGCAACTCTGCGTTCGGCCTCATTCATTCCCTATGGCACTTGCGGACATGTGTGGCACTTGAGGTGAGCCAAAAAAAAATCACTGCAGCATTTTTTTTCCTGTTGCTGCAAGTACCGCATTTGCCGGATCACAGCAAAACCGCAAGTGCCACAAGTCCCATAGGGAATGAATGAGGCCGAACACAGTGTTGCCATAAGTGATCCATTACGGATGCGGAAAAACTGCCGGATCTGCCGCAAATGTCAAAAATCGCTGATGTGAAAGTAGCCTAAGTCACTGCCGATAGTGTCTGCATTAGTCATACTCACCAATGGGGGAGGCAGCACGAAAAGTGCCTAGGGCAGCAGAAACTCTAAATACGACCCTGGTCTGTGGGTTGGTGTGGCGAACAGCCATAAGACTTTGCCTGGCACAATGGATTATGTGAGGCATCTGTGTTGCTTACCGTGCTAGCGCAGTGTTGCGGCCAAGGTGGTAGCCACAAAGCACTACACCTAAGAGATTCCCTATGACATAGCAGTGGGCTTATACATTCTGATCAAAATGTTAACTAAACCTTGCATTTAGTTTTAGAAAATTTGCTTAGACGCAGTACATCGATGTGTAACATTTGGATGCTTGGTGCAGGTCTGTTTTGCTTTGGAAGACCCTTTATATTTTCTCTATTGTTCAGTAGGTGAAATAGCAGCCGTTCACATTCTCACCACTGTTTTATATCACATCGCACTTTAACCAAGTAAATTAAATCAAGATAAAGTTAAATCAATATTAAATATTTGTTTTATATTTGTACTACAAAATATAGTTTGATAATTAGATTTGATTCCAAAGTTTCACTCCTGCCTTGCTTCCTTGATTACCTGTGTGAATAGTCAAATATAACTACAACTGAGCATTCTGTTAACCTTAGGCCAGTTAAACAAGAAATCATAACAAGATATCTAGAGGATTTGTACAGCCATACAAGTCATTTTTTTAGTTCAAGAACTGAAAATTAGAAAGTTCCTGCAGAAAACCACACTTGCAAGAACAGATAATTTCTTCAATTATCCCAAGATTTCACACTTAGCAAATCATAGTTGATATTAATAATAGCAGATAATAAGATGATCAGCACTTTTTATTTTATTAACTTTGACACTTTCTGATGAAAGAATTAATATTTACCAATCAATCTAATTTTGAAGTGAAGATTTCCATCCTGCTTAAAATACAGTATATATGACAAAATAATTTTTAGTATATTAGTTAGTGGAGTTTCTAGGGTCAAATATATCTCCCTAAAGAAATAATGTAACACCACACATAATACACAATGATAAATCACAGAGGACAGATAATGTAGTAGATGTACTTGCAGACCTATGTAAGATCATGGACACAAGACCCGTCGGGACCAGGCAACATGGAGAAAAACGCAGTGTGAAAGCACCCTTTACGACCACGCCAAATTTTTCAAATCTGACAGTTGTCACTTTATGTGGCAAATGCAATAACTCTGGAATGTTTCAACAAATCCCAGTGATTTTTTTTTTTTTTTTGTGACACATTATTCTCTATGGTAATGCTAAATTTAGGTCGATATGTTTTGTGGATGTTTATAAAACTATAGGAAATTTTTTTTAAAAATAGCAATTTTCAAACTTTTAATGATTATCCCGTTAATCAAAATACTCCTGCCACATAACAAAGTTAATAAATAATAAATAACATTTACCTCCTGTCTGCTTTACTTTGGCGCCATTTGTAAAATGGTTTTTTTTTGTATTTGCTAAGAAGATTTACAAATATAGCAGCAATTTTTCATTTTTTCAAACAAATTTGCAAAAAGTCTTGGTGTTATTCATATTCTCTGAAAAAAAGCAGAGAAAGCAAAAATTCTGTAAACTTTTTTAGCACAACTGTATTTAAGGGCTATGATGGGGTTCATACTAAATATAGGGTGTTTTATGGGGTTTAATACTGTATATAGAGAGGCTATGTCATGCTCACACTGTATATAGGGGGCTATGTGGGGTCTCATACTGTATATAGGGGCTATGTGAGAGCACATATTGTATCTATATACACTCTGCATATCGAGAGGCTATGTGGGACTCATACTGTATACAGGGGGCTACATGGTGGCTCGCATTGCATCTAGAGAGGCTATGTGGGTCTTATAATGTATATAGGGGTCTATGTGGGGCCTTATGCTATATATAGGGGGCTATGTGAGAGCTCATACTGTATGTAGAGAGAAAAAAGTACATCCTCTCACCCTTGAATTGTCCACAGCAGGTGCAGTTATCCACGAAGGTGCATGGAAAAGCGTTCAAGCCCGCATGCAAAGTTAATCCATAATGATGCAGCACATCTTCTTGATAATAAAAAACTTTTACTTTATTCAAATCCTCTTTAAAACATTGTTGGAGATCAAGACAGAATGGGATAGCTAGTCCCACATGAGAATAAAACTTTACGCGTTTCGACCCATAAATGGGTCTTAATTAATGAGTGAAAAAACAAAACTCCTGACTTGATTTCCTGCTCAGGAGAGGAAATGATATTTGTCAAACAGCTGATGAATAATCAATGTAAGGACACATACCAATCAATAAGGAACATCATACACACAAAAAAACACATATACTGTAGTAGTGGTCCTAGCTACTGTACAGTAGCTACTGATGCACTATAGAGGAGTGGTCCTATCTTTTGTACAGTGGCTACTGATGTACTATAAAGTAGTGGTCCTATCTTTTGTACAGTTTTCCTTGAAAAAATAGAAAAAAAAGGTGTCACTCACAGTTCTTAAAATCCAGACTTAATTAGTACAATGGTAAAACATCTTCAAACAGGAAGGATGAGGACAAGTGGATAAAGGATCGGACGACGGCCGCTTCATGCACCTGCGCTTCTACGGGTCCTGTGAGTTGTGGGGAGTGACGAGGTAGATATGCCTAATACAAGGTCAAGTACCTCCCCCTATCCCAACCTACCTGCAATCCAAAAGGCTGCTAATATCTATTAATACACGATTAGCCATATTCAGAAAACGCAGCAAACAGATTGAGAAAAATAGAAATAAATAAAAACAAATCATAGTTTGCGGTAACGTGAGAATCATACACAAAAACTAAAAAAAAAAACTCAAGCAAAAAAAAATCACAAAAACACAGACATATCCAATTTATCATTGAAACCTGTAGGCCCCAATGCTTGTGAATCTTACAAAAAGTGGCCGAATTGTACAAAAAATGTAGAAAAAAAAACCACACGGGCAAAACAATACATACTCAACATAATTCGTTCTGCAAGAAATAAAATCCTGTATTTTATGGAAAGTGGAACCTATTTTGAGAGTATTTCCCGTGGTATGTTGGAAACCAAAAGAACAATGGCCACATCTAAAATTCCCCCTTGGGATACCCGACCTGATCCAATCTTTATTGTCAGTCTTCATGCGGTTATGCACTGATATATACCGTAAACTCGTGCTCCGTCTACAAGTGTTTAGGGGGGCTCTCATCACTATATCAGAAATTTCTGTGTCTCGTTCCAAAAGGTGCGCCCCCTGGACATCTAGACCACATGTATTATAAGGTGACTTTACTGATTATATGCATTGATTTATTCATATGTGCCTCAGAATGCTATCAACCCTGAGGAGTGATAATGGTAGACTCTACCAACTGTGAATCAGTAGTGGTTGTATTTATAGGCTGCCTCTTTGTATTTTGGTGCGATAAATTAGAGAGGCCAGTGATTACCACATGTCCACCACTACATGATCGGGGAGAAGCGCCTCCTTCTTTGCACAGCATTTTTTTAGGGTTATGGTTTTGTGTTTTAATCCCTTTCACCTGTATCTGTAATTTTTTAAAAATAAAGCTTGTTATATTTTGAGTAATTTGGACCAAAATATCATCCTTTCTTTGTGTGTTGGTTTTGTAAACTATAGTGATGATAGGTCACATAGACCTCTATATTTATGGGTATCTGTCTTTAATACTGTGATATTGTGCAATGTGCGGATACGCCTTAGGCCGGGATCACACTAGAGAGTTTTATGGACGTATGAGAGGCGCAAAACAACGCATTGCACAATGACCAATGTTTCTCTATGGGGCAGCTCCTATCTGCCGTATATTTCTCGGCCGTATTTTACGGGTGAGAAAATCGCAGCACTGCAACTTCTTCCTGTATTGAGCGGTCACCATTACCGCTCATTACAGTAATGAATATGCGGCTCCACCTCTATGGAAGGTTGAGCCGCATATTCATTACTGTAATTAGCAGTACCATGTGACCGCTCAGTACAGGAAAAAGCTGCAGCGCTGGAAGAAGCAGGGACGTGCAGGGACCGCGCCAGGAGTAGGTGAGTATAATTACACAGCCCCCGCTCCCCCTCCCCTGCCGACCCCTGGGTATGACTCGAGTATAGGCCGAAAGGGGGACTTTCAGCCCCCAAAAATGGGCTGAAAATCTCGACATATACTCGAGTATATACGGTATATATATATATATATATATATGTCAGTATATATATATCAGTGAGACACACACATATATATATATTTAATATAGAGCTAGGGAATTTCTCAGAATATTTTCCCACGCTAGAGTTCATATGAGTTTATGCCAGCAGGGGGCGCAGCACCGCAAGTCTAGGTAGCTACGTTCCCCTGCATTCCATTCATTCCCCAGTTTTTACAGCCAGGGGCAGCTGCATTAGCAGGCTCCTGGTTGTAAAATTATCAGATGGATTTACATCATGGGACATGACTGTATGGCGGACAGGTATGGGATATTGCTGCTTTTTTATTTTAACTTTTTTTCAGAAGACAAGGATCATCATTTGGATTGAGCGTATAATAAAGCTATTACAACACCATGTGTATTTATTTCATTAACCCCTTCATGACCCAGCCTATTTTGACCTTAAAGACCTTGCCGTTTTTTGCAATTCTGACCAGTGTCCCTTTATGAGGTAATAACTCGGGAAAGCTTCAACGGATCCTAGCGGTTCTGAGATTGTTTTTTCGTGACATATTGGGCTTCATGTTAGTGGTAAATTTAGGTCAATAAATTCTGTGTTTATTTGTGATAAAAACGGAAATTTGGCCAAAATTTAGAAAATTTTGCAATTTTCACATTTTGAATTTTTATTCTGTTAAACCAGAGAGTTATGTGACACAAAATAGTTAATAAATAACATTTCCCACACGTCTACTTTACATCAGCACAATTTTGGAAACAAAATTTTTTTTTGCTAGGAAGTTATAAGAGTTAAAATTTGACCAGCGATTTCTCATTTTTACAACGAAATTTACAAAACCATTTTTTTTAGGGACCACCTCACATTTGAAGTCAGTTTGAGGGGTCTATATGGCTGAAAATACCCAAAAGTGACACCATTCTAAAAACTGCACCCCTCAAGGTGCACAAAACCACATTCAAGAAGTTTATTAACCCTTCAGGTGCTTCACAGCAGCAGAAGCAACATGGAAGGAAAAAATGAACATTTAACTTTTTAGTCATAAAAATGATCTTTCAGCAACAATTTTTTTATTTTCCCAATGGTAAAAAGAGAAACTGAACCACGAAAGTTGTTGTCCAATTTGTCCTGAGTACGCTGATACCTCATATGTGGGGTAAACCACTGTTTGGGCGCACGGCAGGGCTTGGAAGGGAAGGAGCGCCATTTGACTTTTTGAATTAAAAATTGGCTGCACTCTTTAGCGGATACCATGTCACGTTTGGAGAGCCCCCCGTGTGCATAAAAATTGGAGCTCCCCCACAAGTGACCCCATTTTGGAAACTAGACACCCCAAGGAACTTATCTAGATGCATAGTGAGCCCTTTAAAGGTGCTTCACAAATTGATCCGTAAAAATGAAAAAGTACTTTTTTTTCGCAAAAAAATTCTTTTAGCCTCAATTTTTTCATTTTCACATGGACAACAGGATAAAATGGATCCTAAAATTTGTTTGGCAATTTCTCCTGAGTACACCGATACCTCACATGTGGGGGTAAACCACTGTTTGGGCACATGGTAAGGCTCGGAAGGGAAGGAGCGCCATTTGACTTTTTGAATGAAAAATTATCTCCATCGTTAGCGGACACCATGTCGCGTTTGGAGAGACCCTGTGTGCTTAAACATTGGAGTTCTCCCACAAGTGACCCCATTTTGGAAACTGGACCCCCCAAGGAACTTATCTAGATGCCTAGTGAGCACTTTAAACCCTCAGGTGCTTCACAAATTGATCCGTAAAAATGAAAAAGTACTTTTTTTTCGCAAAAAATTTATTTTCGCCTCAATTTTTTCATTTTCACATGGGCAATAGGATAAAATGGATCCTAAAATTTGTTGAGCAATTTCTCCCGAGTACGCCGATACCTCATATGTGGGGGTAAACCACTGTTTGGGCACAAGGCAGGGCTCGGAAGGGAAGGCACGCCTTTTGACTTTTTGAATGGAAAATTAGCTCCAATTGTTAGCGGACACCATGTCGCATTTGGAGCGCCCCTGTGTGCCTATGCAATGGAGCTCCCCCACAAGTGACCCCATTTTGGAAACTAGACCCCCCAAGGAACTTATCTAGATGCATACTGAGCACTTTAAACCCCCAGGTGCTTCACAGAAGTTTATAATGCAGAGCCATGAAAATAAAAAATAATTTTTCTTTTCTCAAAAATGATTTTTTTAGCCTGGAATTTCCTATTTTGCCAATGGTAATAGGAGAAATTGGACCACAAATGTTGTTGTCCAGTTTGTCCTGAGTACGCAGATACCCCATATGTGGGGGTAAACCACTGTTTGGGCACTCGGCAGGGCTCAGAAGGGAAGGCACGCCATTTGGCTTTTTAAATGGAAAATTAGCTCCAATCATTAGCGGACACCATGTCGCGTTTGGAGAGCCCCTGTGTGCCTAAACATTGGAGATCCCCCACAAATGACCCCATTTTGGAAACTAGACCCCCAAAGGAACTAATCTAGATGTGTGGTGAGCACTTTGAACCCTCAAGTGCTTCACAGAAGTTTATAATGCAGAGCCATGAAAATAAAAAAAAAATTCTTTTCTCAAAAATGATTTTTTAGCCCGCAATTTTTTATTTTCCCAAGGGTAACAGGAGAAATTTGACCCCAAAAGTTGTTGTCCAGTTTCTCCTGAGTACGCTGATACCCCATATGTGGGGGTAAAACACTGTTTAGGCACATGCTGGGGCTCGGAAGTGAAGTAGTGACGTTTTGAAATGCAGACTTTGATGGAATGCTCTGCGGGCGTCACGTTGCATTTGCAGAGCCCCTGATGTGGCTAAACAGTAGAAACCCCCCACAAGTGACCCCATTTTGGAAACTAGACCCCGAAAGGAACTTATCTAGATGTGAGGTGAGCACTTTGAACCCCCAAGTGCTTCACAGAAGTTCATAACACAGAGCAGTGAAAATAATAAATACGTTTTCTTTCCTCAAAAATAATTTTTTAGCCCAGAATTTTTTAATTTTCCCAAGGGTAACAGGAGAAATTTGACCCCAATATTTGTTGTCCAGTTTCTCCTGAGTACGGTGATACCCCATATGTGGGGGTAAATTATTATTTGGGCACTTGCCGGGGCTCGGAAGTGAAGTAGTGACGTTTTGAAATACAGACTTTGATGGAATGCTCTACGGGCGTCACTGTTGTGAATTCTGTGGCAGAGCTCCCTCCTGTGGTCACAAGTGGTACTTCGGCTGATTCTCTCTATGAGCTTCCGTTGGTGGAGGAGAGTGGTACTGCGGCTTCTGAGTTTCCTTCCTCAGGTGATGTGGTGAAGTCGTTAGGTGCTGCTCTATTTAACTCCACCTAGTGCTTTGATCCTGGCCTCCAGTCAATGTTCTAGTATAGGACTTGCTTCCTCCTGGATCGTTCCTGTGGCCTGCTGCTCTGCATAGCTAAGTTCCGCTTTTGTTATTTTTGTTTGCTGCTTTTTTCTGTCCAGCTTGCTTGTTTGATTTTTCTTGCTTGCTGGAAGCTCTGGGACGCAGAGGGTGTACCTCCGTGCCGTTAGTCGGTACGGAGGGTCTTTTTGCCCCCTTTGCGTGGTTATTTGTAGGGTTTTGTGTTGACCGCAAAGTTACCTTTCCTATCCTCGCTCTGTTCAGAAAGTCGGGCCTCACTTTGCTAAAATCTATTTCATCTCTACGTTTGTCTTTTCATCTTATCTCACAGTCATTATATGTGGGGGCTGCCTTTTCCTTTGGGGTATTTCTCTGAGGCAAGGTAGGCTTATTTTCTATCTTCAGGCTAGTTAGTTTCTCAGGCTGTGCCGAGTTGCATAGGGAGCGTTAGGCGCAATCCACGGCTGCTTCTAGTGTGGTTGGAGAGGATTAGGGATTGCGGTCAGCAGAGTTCCCACGTCTTAGAGCTCGTTCTATGTTTTTGGGTTATTGTCAGGTCACTGTATGTGCTCTGACTTCTATGTCCATTGTGGTACTGAATTACCTGATCATAACAGTACTGGAGGCCCAAAGTACTAATGATTCTCAATAGAGGGAAAAAAGAAGTTCTGAGACCATTTTTTTTTCTCTGCACTGTGTTTTGCCTTTTTTTTCCCCTAGACATTTGGGTGGTTCAGGACACAGGTGTAGTGATGGACATTAAAGGTCTATCTTCATGTGTGGATCAGCACACGGCAAGAGTACAAAATATTCAAGACTTTGTGGTTCAGAATTCTATGTTAGAACCAAGAATTCCTATTCCTGATTTGTTTTTTGGAGATAGAACTAAATTTCTGAGTTTCAAAAATAATTGTAAACTATTTCTGGCTTTGAAACCTCGCTGCTCTGGTGACCCAGTTCAACAAGTTAGGATCGTTATTTCTTTTTTACGTGGCGACCCTCAGGACTGGGCATTTTCTCTTGCGCCAGGAGATCCTGCATTAAGTAATATTGATGCGTTTTTCCTGGTGCTCGGATTGCTGTACGATGAACCTAATTCAGTGGATCAGGCAGAGAAAAATTTGCTGGCTCTGTGTCAGGGTCAGGATGAGATAGAGGTATATTGTCAGAAATTTAGAAAGTGGTCCGTACTCACTCAATGGAATGAAGGTGCGCTCGCAGCTATTTTCAGAAAGGGTCTCTCTGAAGCCCTTAAGGATGTCATGGTGGGATTTATTATGCCTGCTGGTCTGAATGAGTCTATGTCTTTGGCCATTCAGATCGGTCGACACTTGCGTGAGCGTAAATCTGTGCACCATTTGGCGGTATTATCTGAGCATAAACTTGAGCCTATGCAGTGCGATAGGACTTTGACCAGAGTTGAACGGCAAGAACACAGATGTCAGAATGGGCTGTGTTTCTACTGTGGTGATTCCACTCATGCTGTCTCTGATTGTCCTAAGCACACTAAGCGGTTCGCTAGGTCTGCCACCATTGGTACGGTACAGTCAAAATTTCTTTTGTCCGTAACCTTGATTTGCTCTTTGTCATCTTATTC
The DNA here is from genome assembly GCF_032444005.1 of Ranitomeya imitator. Classification (NCBI taxonomy): domain Eukaryota; kingdom Metazoa; phylum Chordata; class Amphibia; order Anura; family Dendrobatidae; genus Ranitomeya; species Ranitomeya imitator. The sequence goes on from NC_091282.1 coordinate 1,114,140,544, forward strand.
TGTCATGGCATTTGTGGATTCAGGCGCTGCCCTGAATTTGATGGACTTGGAGTATGCTAGGCGTTGTGGGTTTTTCTTGGAGCTCTTGCAGTGTCCTATTCCATTGAGAGGAATTGATGCTATGCCTTTGGCCAAGAATAAGTCTCAGTACTGGACCCAGCTGACCATGTGCATGGCTCCTGCACATCAGGAGGTTATTCGCTTTCTGGTGTTGCATAATCTGCATGATGTGGTCGTGTTGGGGTTGCCATGGCTACAAGTCCATAATCCAGTATTAGATTGGAAATCCATGTCTGTGTCCAGCTGGGGTTGTCAGGGGGTACATGGTGATGTCCCTTTTCTGTCTATTTCGTCATCCACCCCTTCTGAGGTCCCAGAGTTCTTGTCTGATTACCGGGATGTATTTGATGAGCCCAAGTCCGATACCCTTCCTCCGCATAGGGATTGTGATTGTGCTATCGATTTGATTCCTGGTAGTAAATTCCCAAAAGGTCGACTGTTTAATTTATCTGTGCCTGAGCACGCCGCTATGCGGAGTTACGTGAAGGAGTCGTTGGAGAAGGGGCATATTCGCCCGTCATCATCGCCATTAGGAGCGGGGTTCTTTTTTGTGGCCAAGAAGGATGGTTCGCTGAGACCTTGTATAGATTACCGCCTTCTAAATAAGATCACGGTTAAATTTCAGTACCCCTTGCCGCTGTTATCTGATTTGTTTGCTCGGATTAAGGGGGCTAGTTGGTTCACCAAGATAGATCTTCGTGGTGCGTATAATCTAGTGCGTATTAAGTGAGGCGATGAATGGAAAACTGCATTTAATACGCCCGAGGGCCATTTTGAGTACCTAGTAATGCCATTCGGACTTGCCAATGCTCCATCAGTGTTTCAGTCCTTTATGCATGACATCTTCCGAGAGTACCTGGATAAATTCCTGATTGTGTACTTGGATGATATTTTGGTCGTCTCGGATGATTGGGAGTCGCATGTGAAGCAGGTCAGAACGGTGTTTCAGGTCCTGCGTGCTAATTCTTTGTTTGTAAAGGGATCAAAGTGTCTCTTTGGTGTTCAGAAGGTTTCATTTTTGGGGTTCATTTTTTCCCCTTCTATTATCGAGATGGACCCTGTTAAGGTCCAAGCCATCCATGATTGGACTCAGCCGACATCTCTGAAAAGTCTGCAAAAGTTTCTGGGCTTTGCTAATTTTTATCGTCGCTTCATCTGCAATTTTTCTAGTATTGCTAAACCACTGACCGATTTGACCAAGAAGGGTGCTGATGTGGTCAATTGGTCTTCTGCTGCTGTGGAAGCTTTTCAAGAGTTGAAGCGTCGTTTTACTTCTGCCCCTGTGTTGTGTCAACCAGATGTTTCGCTTCCATTCCAGGTCGAGGTTGATGCTTCTGAGATTGGAGCAGGGGCTGTTTTGTCGCAGAGAAGTTCTGGTTGCTCGGTGATGAAACCATGCGCCTTCTTTTCCAGGAAGTTTTCGCCTGCTGAGCGAAATTATGATGTTGGCAATCAAGAGTTGCTGGCCATGAAGTGGGCATTCGAGGAGTGGCGTCATTGGCTTAAAGGAGCTAAGCATCGCGTGGTGGTCTTGACTGATCATAAGAACTTGACTTATCTCGAGTCTGCCAAGCGGTTGAATCCTAGACAGGCTCGTTGGTCGCTGTTTTTTGCCCGTTTTGACTTTGTGGTTTCGTACCTTCCGGGCTCTAAAAATGTGAAGGCGGATGCCCTGTCTAGGAGTTTTGTGCCCGACTCTCCGGGTTTATCTGAGCCGGCGGGTATTCTCAAAGAGGGAGTAATTGTGTCTGCCATCTCCCCTGATTTGCGGCGGGTGCTGCAAAAATTTCAGGCTAATAAACCTGATCGTTGCCCAGCGGAGAAACTGTTTGTCCCTGATAGGTGGACGAATAAAGTTATCTCTGAGGTTCAATGTTCGGTATTGGCTGGTCATCCTGGAATCTTTGGTACCAGAGAGTTAGTGGCTAGATCCTTTTGGTGGCCATCTCTGTCACAGGATGTGCGTTCTTTTGTGCAGTCCTGTGGGATTTGTGCTCGGGCTAAGCCCTGCTGTTCTCGTGCCAGTGGGTTGCTTTTGCCCTTGCCAGTCCCGAAGAGGCCTTGGACACATATCTCTATGGATTTTATTTCAGATCTTCCCGTCTCTCAAAAAATGTCAGTCATTTGGGTGGTTTGTGATGGCTTCTCTAAGATGGTCCATTTGGTACCCTTGTCTAAATTACCTTCCTCCTCTGATTTGGTGCCATTGTTCTTCCAGCATGTGGTTCGTTTACATGGCATTCCAGAGAATATCGTTTCTGACAGAGGTTCCCAGTTTGTTTCGAGGTTTTGGCGAGCCTTTTGTGCAAGGATGGGCATTGACTTGTCTTTTTCCTCGGCTTTCCATCCTCAGACTAATGGCCAGACCGAACGAACCAATCAGACCTTGGAAACATATCTGAGATGCTTTGTTTCTGCTGATCAGGATGACTGGGTGTCCTTTTTGCCTTTGGCTGAGTTCGCTCTTAATAATCGGGCCAGCTCGGCTACCTTGGTTTCGCCATTTTTCTGCAACTCTGGGTTCCATCCTCGTTTCTCTTCAGGGCAGGTTGAGTCTTCGGACTGTCCTGGTGTGGATACTGTGGTGGACAGGTTGCAGCAGATTTGGACTCATGTAGTGGACAATTTGACCTTGTCCCAGGAGAAGGCTCAACGTTTCGCTAATCGCAGACGCTGTGTGGGTCCCCGACTTCGTGTTGGGGATTTGGTTTGGTTGTCTTCTCGTCATATTCCTATGAAGGTTTCCTCTCCTAAGTTTAAACCTCGTTTCATTGGTCCGTATAGGATTTCTGAGGTTCTTAATCCTGTGTCTTTTCGTTTGACCCTTCCTGATTCTTTCTCCATCCATAATGTATTCCATAGGTCATTGTTGCGGAGATACGTGGCACCTATGGTTCCATCTGTTGATCCACCTGCCCCGGTTTTGGTGGAGGGGGAGTTGGAGTATATTGTGGAGAAGATTTTGGATTCTCGTGTTTCAAGACGGAAACTCCAGTATCTGGTTAAGTGGAAGGGTTATGCTCAGGAAGATAATTCCTGGGTCTTTGCCTCTGATGTCCATGCTCCCGATCTTGTTCGTGCCTTTCATATGGCTCATCCTGGTCGTCCTGGGGGCTCTGGTGAGGGTTCGGTGACCCCTCCTCAAGGGGGGGGTACTGTTGTGAATTCTGTGGTAGAGCTCCCTCCTGTGGTCACAAGTGGTACTTCGGCTGATTCTCTCTATGAGCTTCCGTTGGTGGAGGAGAGTGGTACTGCGGCTTCTGAGTTTCCTTCCTCAGGTGATGTGGTGAAGTCGTTAGGTGCTGCTCTATTTAACTCCACCTAGTGCTTTGATCCTGGCCTCCAGTCAATGTTCTAGTATAGGACTTGCTTCCTCCTGGATCGTTCCTGTGGCCTGCTGCTCTGCATAGCTAAGTTCCGCTTTTGTTATTTTTGTTTGCTGTTTTTTTCTGTCCAGCTTGCTTGTTTGATTTTTCTTGCTTGCTGGAAGCTCTGGGACGCAGAGGGTGTACCTCCGTGCCGTTAGTCGGTATGGAGGGTCTTTTTGCCCCCTTTGCGTGGTTATTTGTAGAGTTTTGTGTTGACCGCAAAGTTACCTTTCCTATCCTCGCTCTGTTCAGAAAGTCGGGCCTCACTTTGCTAAAATCTATTTCATCTCTACGTTTGTCTTTTCATCTTATCTCACAGTCATTATATGTGGGGGCTGCCTTTTCCTTTGGGGTATTTCTCTGAGGCAAGGTAGGCTTATTTTCTATCTTCAGGCTAGTTAGTTTCTCAGGCTGTGCCGAGTTGCATAGGGAGCGTTAGGCGCAATCCACGGCTGCTTCTAGTGTGGTTGGAGAGGATTAGGGATTGCGGTCAGCAGAGTTCCCACGTCTCAGAGCTCTTTCTATGTTTTTGGGTTATTGTCAGGTCACTGTATGTGCTCTGACTTCTATGTCCATTGTGGTACGGAATTACCTGATCATAACATGTCACGTTGCGTTTGCAGAGCCCCTGATGTGACTAAACAGTAGAAACCCCCCACAAGTGACCCCATTTCGGAAACTAGACCCTGAAATGAAATTATCTAGATATGTGGTGAGCACTTTCAACCCCCAAGTGCTTCACAGAAGTTTATAACGCAGAGCCGTGAAAATAATAAATACGTTTTCTTTCCTCAAAAATAGTTTTTTAGCCCAGAATTTTTTATTTTCCAAAGGGTTACAGGAGAAATTGGACCACAAAAGTTGTTGTCCAGTTTCTCCTGAGTAAGCTGATACCCCATGTGTGGGGGTAAACCACTGTTTGGGCACACGTCAGGGCTCAGAAGGGAAGTAGTGACTTTTGAAATGCAGACTTTGATGGAATGGTCTGCGGGCGTCACGTTGCGTTTGCAGAGCCCCTGGTGTGCCTAAACAGTAGAAACCCCCCACAAGTGACCCCATTTTGGAAACTAGACCCCCAAAGGAACTTATCTAGATATGTGGTGAGCACTTTGAACCCCCAAGTGCTTCACAGACGTTTACAACGCAGAGCCGTGAAAATAAAAAATCATTTTTCTTTCCTCAAAAATGATGTTTTAGCAAGCAATTTTTTATTTTCTCAAGGGTAACAGGAGAAATTGGACCCCAGTAATTGTTGCGCAGTTTGTCCTGAGTATGCTGGTACCCCATATGTGGGGATAAACCACTGTTTGGGCACACGTCGGGGCTCGGAAGTGAGGGAGCACCATTTGACTTTTTGAATACAAGATTGGCTGGAATCAATGGTGGCGCCATGTTGCGTTTGGAGACCCCCTGATGTGCCTAAACAGTGGAAACCCCTCAATTCTAACTCCAACACACCCCTAAACCTTATCCCAACTGTAGCCGTAACCCTAATCACAACCGTAACCCCAACACACCCCTAACCCCAACACACCCCTAACCCTAACCCCAACACACCCCTAACCACAACCCTAACCCTAAGGCTATGTGCCAACGTTGCGGATTCGTATGAGATTTTTCAGCACCATTTTTGAAAAATCCGCGGGTAAAAGGCACTGCGTTTTACCTGCGGATTTACCGCGGATTGCCAGTGTTTTTTGTGCGGATTTCACCTGCAGATTCCTATTGAGGAACAGGTGTAAAACGCTGCGGAATCCGCACAAAGAATTGACATGCTGCGGAAAATACAACGCAGCGTTCCCGCGCGGTATTTTCTGCACCATGGGCACAGCGGATTTGGTTTTCCATATGTTTACATGGTACTGTAAACCTGATGGAACACTGCTGCGGATCCGCAGCCAAATCCGCACCGTGTGCACATAGCCTAATTCTAAAGGTATGTGCACACGCTGCGGAAAACACTGCGGATCCGCAGCAGTTTCCCATGAGTTTACAGTTCAATGTAAACCTATGGGAACCAAAAATCGCTGTACACATGCTGCAGAAAAACTGCACGGAAACGCAGCGGTTTACATTCCGCAGCATGTCACTTCTTTCTGCGGATTCCGCAGCGGTTTTACAACTGCTCCAATAGAAAATCGCAGTTGTAAAACCGCAGTGAAATGCACAGAAAAACCGCGGTAAATCCGCGATAAATCCACAGCGGTTTAGCACTGCAGATTTATCAAATCCTCTGCGGAAAAATCCGCAGAGGACCAGAATACGTGTGCACATCCCGAACCCTAACCCTACCCCTAACCCTACCCTTAACCCTAACCCTACCCCTAAACCTAACCCTACCCCTAACCCTACCCCTAACCCTACCCCTAACCCTAACCCTAACCCTACCCCTAACCCTACCCCTAACCCTAACCCTACCCCTAACCCTAACCCTAGTTCTTACCCCAACCTTAGTGGAAAAAAATTTTTTATTTTTTTTATTGTCCCTACCTATGGGGGTGACAAAGGGGGGGGGTCATTTACTATTTTTTTTATTTTGATCACTGAGATAGGTTATATCTCAGTGATCAAAATGCACTCTGGAACGAATCTGCCGGCTGCCATTTTGGAAGATGGCGGCGCCCAGGAAAGAAGACGAACGGACCCCGGGAGGCTAGGTAAGTATAAGGGGGGGAAATCAGGGCACGGGGGGGCGTCGGAGCACGGGGGGGTGGATCGGAGCATGGGGGGGTGGATCGGAACACGGGGGGGTGGATTGGAGCACGGGGTGGGGGATCGCTGTGTGGGGGGGTGGATCGGAGCACGGGGGGATCGCTGTGCGGGGGGGATCAGAGTGCGGGGGGGTTTGATTGAAGCACGGGGGGTGTGATTGGAGCACGGGGGGAGTGGACAGGAGGACGGGGGAGCGGAGCACAGGAAGGAGGGGAGCGGACCACAGATCGGGGGGCTCGGGGGGCGATCGGTGGGGTGGGTGCACATAAGTGTTTCCAGCCATGGCCGATGATATTGCAGCATCGGCCATGGCTGGATTGTAATATTTCACCAGTTTTTTAGGTGAAATATTACAAATCGCTCTGATTGGCAGTTTCACTTTCAACAGCCAATCAGAGCGATCGTAGCCACGGGGGGGTGAAGCCACCCCCCCTGGGCTAAACTACCACTCCCCCTGTCCCTGCAGATCGGGTGAAATGGGAGTTAACCCTTTCACCCGATCTGCAGGGACGCGATCTTTCCATGACGCATATGCTGCGTCATGGGTCGGAATGGCACCGACTTTCATGACGCAGCGTATGCGTCAAAGGTCGGGAAGGGGTTAAAATACTTTTTTCCTAATGTGTGTGTGTTTTTTAACCTTTTATTAATATTCGATTAATAATAGATAGGTGTTTTATTGACACCTCTCCATTATTAACCTGGCTTATTGTCACCTTACATTAGTATGGTGACATTAATCTCTTAGTTATTACCCCATATCCCACCACTACTCGGGAGTAGGAAGAGAGAGGCTAAGTGCCAGAATAGGCGCATCTTACAGATGTGCCTTTTCTGGGGTGGCTGGGGGCAGATGTTTTTAGCCAGGGGTTCAATAACCATGGTCCCTCTCTAGGCTATTAATAACTGCCCTCAGTCACTGGCTTTCCCACTCTGGCGCAGAAAATTGCGCGGGAGCCCAAGCCAGTTTTTTCCGTGATTTAACCCTTTATTTTAACACCTAGAGCTCCCAAATTTTGCAGACAGACTTCTAATATTAGTAGTGAGGAATATGTAAAAAAAAAAAAGGGATATGAAATGTTTACTGTATGTAAACCATGTCTCATATCCTGTCGGGTTAGATAAGGAGATAGCAATGGCCGGCAATTGAATTACCGGCTTTTCTGCTATCTAGCGCTGAATGAAATATAAATATATATATATACAGGTCCTTCTCAAAAAATTAGCATATAGTGTTAAATTTCATTATTTACCATAATGTAATGATTACAATTAAACTTTCATATATTATAGATTCATTATCCACCAACTGAAATTTGTCAGGTCTTTTATTGTTTTAATACTGATGATTTTGGCATACAACTCCTGATAACCCAAAAAACCTGTCTCAATAAATTAGCATATTTCACCCATCCAATCAAATAAAAGTGTTTTTTAATAACAAACAAAAAAACCAACAAATAATAATGTTCAGTTATGCACTCAATACTTGGTCGGGAATCCTTTGGCAGAAATGACTGCCTCAATGCGGCGTGGCATGGAGGCAATCAGCCTGTGACACTGCTGAGATGTTATGGAGGCCCAGGATGCTTCAATAGCGGCCTTAAGCTCATCCAGAGTGTTGGGTCTTGCGTCTCTCAACTTTCTCTTCACAATATCCCACAGATTCTCTATGGGGTTCAGGTCAGGAGAGTTGGCAGGCCAATTGAGCACAGTAATACCATGGTCAGTAAACCATTTACCAGTGGTTTTGGCACTGTGAGCAGGTGCCAGGTCGTGCTGAAAAATGAAATCTTCATCTCCATAAAGCATTTCAGCCGATGGAAGCATGAAGTGCTCCAAAATCTCCTGATAGCTAGCTGCATTGACCCTGCCCTTGATGAAACACAGTGGACCAACACCAGCAGCTGACATGGCACCCCACACCATCACTGACTGTGGGTACTTGACACTGGACTTCAGGCATTTTGGCATTTCCTTCTCCCCAGTCTTCCTCCAGACTCTGGCACCTTGATTTCCGAATGACATGCAAAATTTGCTTTCATCAGAAAAAAGTACTTGGGACCACTTAGCAACAGTCCAGTGCTGCTTCTCTGTAGCCCAGGTCAGGCGCCTCTGCCGCTGTTTATGGTTCAAAAGTGGCTTTACCTGGGGAATGCGGCACCTGTAGCCCATTTCCTGCACACGCCTGTGCACGGTGGCTCTGGATGTTTCCACACCAGACTCAGTCCACTGCTTCCTCAGGTTCCCCAAGGTCTGGAATCGGTCCTTCTCCACAATCTTCGTCAGGGTCCGGTCTCCTCTTCTCGTTGTACAGCGTTTTCTGCCACATTGTTTCCTTCCAACAGACTTACCATTGAGGTGCCTTGATACAGCACTCTGGGAACAGCCTATTTGTTGAGAAATTTCTTTCTGGGTCTTACCCTCTTGCTTGAGGGTGTCAATGATGGCCTTCTTGACATCTGTCAGGTCGCTAGTCTTACCCATGATGGGGGTTTTGAGTAATGAACCAGGCAGGGAGTTTATAAAAGCCTCAGGTATCTTTTGCATGTGTTTAGAGTTAATTAGTTGATTCAGAAGATTAGGGTAATAGGTCGTTTAGAGAACCTTTTCTTGATATGCTAATTTATTGAGACAGGTTTTTTGGGTTATCAGGAGTTGTATGCCAAAATCATCAGTATTAAAACAATAAAAGACCTGACAAATTTCAGTTGGTGGATAATGAATCTATAATATATGAAAGTTTAATTGTAATCATTACATTATGGTAAATAATGAAATTTAACACTATATGCTAATTTTTTGAGAAGGACCTGTATATATTGTGAGGCTGTGGCCTCTGATACAGCTAGGGGGCACTGTTTGTTCTCCCCAGAATGTGCATGCAGACGGATGAAGTCCATAGGTGTGCATGAGAGTCACGGATCTCCGGTCCGGGTTTTCCAGGTGGCTGAAGGTCACAGGTTTATGTGTGTTTAAAAACCCTGCAGTAAGGGGTATGGGTGTGTCAGGTGTCTGGCCAGGTCAGGCCAGGTGTGCGCGGTGCACGTCAGTGTCAGTCTGGTGTGTGCTGGTCTGCAGAGTGCATGGAGGCCAGCAGAGCCAGCACCCAGGGCAGCTGAATAGCCTGGCACACGCAGCGTGCACAGAGATGCAAGTCGTCCATGGTACTGGTCTTGGATGTGGACAGTCCTGTGCCTGGAGGTGGATGTCCTGTGCCCAGATGAGTCGGATGTGGACAGTCCTGTGCCCGGAGGTGGATGTCCTGTGCCCGAAAGAGGACTAGCATGTGCAACGATTGTAAACAGGTGGATATGGTGCCCGGCTGCTATCCGGAGGATATCCTGAACTTTGTATGACTGTGTGAGTAAAGAGTCTGTAAAGAGACTGTGATACAGCGATGCAGGACACCCACGAGAACTAGTCAGAGGAGGGCTGACATGTGTAGTGTCTGCAACATATGAGGCTGTGTGTATGGAGACGTATAGAGACTGTGAGATGGCGTGCAGTCACCCAGGGAAACTGGACAAGCGAAGTGTGGCCTGTTTAGGGACCGCAAATCTAAAGCCATGTGATATATATTGCTTTAAACTGGTCACTGATAATATCCACTGAAGTTATATGGATATATGTGAATTGGACTTTAATGCTGTGAAGAAACACATTAAAAGAGACTTTTGTGTTTGAATTTGTGGGTCACTGCTTCTTCACTGCGTACGATGCTACTGCAGCTTTACAATATATCTATATATATATACTGTATATATGTTTTCATGAATACTTGAGCCCATGGATCCATTCTATGTCCATTTTGCAAGCTGGCGGTATTTTAGTACGGATGCCATACGGATGACACACGGATAATTTTTGGAGAAAAAAATCGCATTCTCGCATTGAATACGGATCACTGTTCAGGAACTTTTCTGCGTATCTCGGCCGTAAAAAACGAACCGTATTTTCCTACGCTAAGTGTGACCCCAGCCTTCTAAGCTGTTATTTATTCGTTCCAAAAGGTGCCAATTTTTTCTAATCACAGAACAAATATAATTATCCATCAGTCCATATTTAAAGCGGAATACAAATCTATCATCCTTATTTTTTATCACATCATTCCCCACCTTGGAAATTGTCTGAGGTGGTTGACCTTTCTAGATGGAAAGATGGAAATCTGCAGAGACGGCTGTGGATGAGAAAACTCATCATGGGGTCGGACAAGATGAAGAAAAGAAGGAGAATGACTCCAGAGACGACGTCATCTATAAGGTACCTGGATGTAAATGTTATTTGTGATACTGACTAACTCTCATGCTTTTATTTATATTAGGAGCATTAAAGGGAATGTCCAGGTTTGTGATAAGTCTGCAGTCATTCTTTGTGACTGCAGACTTCTGAATTCTCAGACTGCGCACTGCACGCTGTCAGGATTCTCTCGTGCTGGTGATTTACATACGTGCGGTCATGTGCTGACTAGACACGTGTGGCCTCACTCAATGAACTGAGCGAGGCCGGTCACGTCTAGTCGGAATGTGGTCAGAAGTATACAAATCGCATGCTTGTGCTGACATGACGGAAAGGGAGAATCCTAAAAGTTTGCAGTGCATTAGTTGTGAGAATTCAGAAGCCTGCGATGTCAGGATTCAGCTCTGCAGGTTCCAGTAGTCGTCACATGGATACTTCACTCATATACGACTTTCATACTTGTGGTCCTGTGACAATGAGCTTCTCTTCTGCTTCTCTGTTTTTCACTGAGAATTGAGAACATTAGGCAGACGAGGTCGTTGGTACATGACTAAGTGCAAATCGCATATGTCCTTGGTGGGGGGGCGCCAAAATGAATTCTTGCCCCTGGTGCCAGAAAACCTAGATAAACCTCTGCCGGTATGCTACTGCGAACGGTGATTATCGGGTCCAGTGGAGGGATGTCTGTGCACAGGTAGTGAGGCAGGGACTGAGGGTGTGCACAGAGAATGGAGACCCGGAGACTGCCCATCCCAGTCTATGCCATGCCCTGGAGCCCTCATTATCATAGTAATATGTCAGTTAAAAGGAGTCTGTCACCCCAAAAATCGTATATGAGATAAGGCCACCAGCATCAGGGGCTTATCTACAGCATTCTGTAATGCTGTAGATAAGCCCCTGATGTATCCTGAAAGGAAAGAAAAACAAGTTAGATTATACTCACCATGGGGCAGTCCCGCTGCGGTCCAGGTTCCGATGGGCGTCACTGTGCGGGTCCAGCACCTCCCATCTTCATACGATCACGTCCTCTTCTTGTCTTCCTACCCCTGCTCCGGCGAAGGCGTACTTTGTCTGCCCTGTTGAGGGCAGAGCAAAGTACTGCAGAGCGCAGGCATCGGACCTCTCTGACCTTTCCCGGCTCCTGCACACTGCAGTACTTTGCTCTGCCCTCAACAGGGCAGATAAAATACGCCTGCGCCAGAGTCGCGGCAGGAAGACAAGAAGAGGACGTGATCGTATGAAGATAGGAGGCGCCAGACGGCGATGACCATCGGACCAGAACCGGACCGCAGCGGGACCGCCCCTGGGTGAGTATAATATAACCTGTTTTTCTTACCTTTCAGGATACATCGGCGGCTTATTTACAGCATTCTAGAATGCTGTAGATAAGCCCCTGATGCTGGTGGCCTTATCTCATATACGATTTTTGGGATGACAGACTTCCTTTAATAAATTGTTTTTCTAAAGCTTTATAGTATAGTTTTAGGTCAAGGTGGGATGGTTAGGGATGAGCTAGCAAAGTGCAGGGACAGGTAGTGATGGCTACTTGCGGACATGTGCGGCACTTGCGGTGAGACAATAACACTACTGGCAGCATTGTTTCCCATTGCTGCAAGTACCACATTTGCCGGATCGCAGCAAAACAGCAAGAGCTGCACATGTCCGCAAGTCCAATAGGGAATGAATGAGGCCGAACGCAGTGTTGCCGTAAGTGATCCATGACCGCGTATGGCCAATAAAGGATCCTTTCCGTAAAGCATCCCCCACCCCCAACTACCTTGCCCCTCTTAACCCCTCCATCTATTACCCAGGAAAACACACCACCACGTTAATTTCTTTTTGGATAATTTGGCCACAGCGGCCATTTTATTAACAAACAAATACATAAATAACAACATGTAAACAGTAAATATATAAAACCTCGAGGGGGGGGCTCTTGGAGCTAAAAAATCTGGCTCATAATAGGCAGAGAGCCTACCCAAAATTTTTACAAAAAACACGTATTTACCCTCAGCCGTAACCACCAGCTCGAGGGCACCATGTAACCCATTTCGGGCAAACCAACCACAAAGCTCCCGAGGTAAACACCCCGTCCAGAGCCCGTACCAAAAGCCAGATCAACCCTATCAGCATCATCACCAACTCCAAGAACCCCACCCCCCGCCAACGCCACTGTGACAATAATACAGAATGCTTGCCTTCAATAAATCAACAGAAAAGAAATATAATTCAAAAGACCCCTTTTTTTTTTTTTTTTTTTTACCTTAAGAATTGACGAACTCGCCGATCTTGCCTAAAGCTACGTTGCCTCATAGAACCGCTAAAACAGGGAGGGTGGGAGGGACTCACTTCGCCCGTCTAAGGTAACTGATCTCCCCTTTTCCCGCACTTTCCCAAGCCCCCACCTCCCTTTTTGCATAAATCCCCACCCCAAATCCTACTCTTCCAATCCCCGGGCTCCTTTACTCAATAACACCTTTATTTTTTAAAAGAAAACCTACTGCACTGCTCCCATGGCAACGCAGTCATGTGGGGGCCTCCTTTTAGCTGCGCCCCATACAGCCCCCCCTCTTTACGTGGCAGATGCGGAAAAACTGCCGGATCTGCTGCAAAAGGCTACCTTCCCATCAGCGATTTTTGCCAAAGTCACTGCCGATAGTGTCACACTCACCAATGGGGGAGGCAGCACTAAAAATGCCTAGGGCAGCAGAAAATCTAAATACGGCCCTGGCGCCGTCCACAGGGTGGCGCTCACAGCCAACCGGCATCAACAACCATAGAGATCTTCAATAGACCTCTGGTTGTCATGCCAATGCATCGCTGATCCCCGATCACGTGAAGGGGTCAGCGATGCGCTCATTTCCGGCCCGATGGCCGGAAGCGCTAGTTAAATGCCGCTATCAGCATTGACAACAGCATTTAACTAGTTAATGGCAGCGGGTGGATCGTGATTCCACCCTCCGCTATTGCGGGCACATGTCTGTTGTGAATTCTGCTCTTGGGCTCCCTCCGGTGGTTATGAGTGGTAGTGCTGCTGTCTTTGGATCGCAGCACTTATCAGGTGTGTCCACTTATTGCAATTTGGACTGGGCTATTTAGTCTTGCTTGATCCTTTAGTCAGTGCCAGTTGTCCATTGTTTTTGGAGGATTCACATCCCTGACTGGTCTCTCCTGTTTTGCTGTTCTTTTCAACAAAGATAAGTTCTGGCTTTGTTTTTGCTGTCCACATGCTGTGGGCCTTATAGTTCTGTGCATTTTCATGTTTTGTCTTGTCCAGCTTTGTCTGTGAAAGGATTTTTTGCAGCCAAGCTGTATCTCTGGAGATGCAGATATACCCTCCATGTCTTTAGTCAGATGTTCAGATGTGGAGATTTGTATTTTCTGTGGTGGACATTTTCTAGTGTTTTAATACTGACCGCATAGTACTCTGTCCTATTCTTTCTTTTTAGCTAGAAAGGCCTCCTTTGCTAATTCCTGATTTCAGTCTGCGTATGTAATTTCCCTCTCCTCTCACAGTCAATATTGGTGGGGGGCTGTCTATCCTTTGGGGATTTTCTCTGAGGCAAGATATTTTCCCGTTTCTATCTTTAGGGGAAGTTAGTCCTTAGGCTGTGTCGAGGTGTCTAGGGAGTGTTAGGTACATCCCACGGCTACTTCTAGTAGCGGTGCTAAGTTCAGGGTCTGCGATCAGTACAGGTACCACCTTCTCCAGAGTACGTCACATGCTGCTCCTAGGCCACCAGATCATAACAGTACAACTGGCCAACAATGAGTTAAACGCATCTCAGAAGAAGGGAAGGAAAGTGCTGAGCCATTTTTTTTTCTGTAGTCTGTTGTGTCTTTCCTTCCCTCTTTTCCTCTGGGTGGCTCAGGAGTTAGGCGCTGGCATGGAGGTTCAGGAATTTGTTTCTCGTGTGGACCAACTTGCTGCTAGAGTACAGGGTATTTCCGATTATATCGTTCAGACTCCGGTTTTAGAGCCTAGAATTCCAACTCCTGATTAGTTTTTTGGGGACAGGTCCAAATTTTTGAGCTTTAAAAATAACTGTAAACTGTTTTTTGCTCTGAAACCCCGTTCTTCTGGTGATCCCATTCAGCAGGTTAAAATTGTTATTTCCCTGCTGCGTGGTGATCCTCAGGATTGGGCATTTTCCCTGCAATCTGGGAATCCTGCTTTGCTTAATGTAGACACCTTTTTTCAGGTGCTAGGGTTATTGTATGATTAACCTAATTCAGTGGATCATGCAGAGAAGACCTTGTTGGCCCTGTGTCAGGGTCAAGAAGCGGCAGAATCGTATTGCCAGAAATTTTGAAAATGGTCTGTATTGACTAAATGGAATGAGGATGCCTTGGCGGCAATTTTCAGAAAGGGTCTTTCTGAATCCATTAAAGATATTATGGTGGGGTTCCCCACGCCTGCTGGTCTGAGTGATTCTATGTCTCTGGCCATTGAGATCGATCGGCGCTTGCGCGAGCGCAGAGTTGTGCACACTGTGGCGTTGTCCTCCGAGCGGAGCCCTGAGTCTATGCAGTGTGATAGGATTTTGTCTAGAGCTGAACGACAAAGATTCAGGCGTCAGAATAGGTTGTGTTTTTACTGCGGCGATTCTGCTCATGTTATTTCTGATTGCCCTAAGCGTACAAAGAGAAACGCTAGTTCTGTTACCATCAGTACTGTACAACCTAAATTTCTGTTATCTGTGACCTTGATCTGCTCATTATCGTCATTTTCTGTCATGGCATTTGTGGATTCAGGCGCCGCTCTGAACTTAATGGACTTAGAATTTGCCAGACGTTGTGGTTCCCCTTGCAGCCTTTGCAGAACCCTATTCCTTTAAGGGGCATTGATGCTACACGGTTGGCTAAAAATAAACCTCAGTTTTGGACACAGGTGACCATGTGCATAGCGCCAGCCCATCAGGAAGATTGTCATTTTCTGCTGTTGCATAATTTGCATGATGCTATTGTGCTGGGTTTTCCATGGTTACAGGTACATAATCCGGTGTTAGATTGGAAATCTATGTCTGTGACTAGTTGGGGTTGTCAGGGGGTTCATGGTCACGTTCCTTTGATGTCAATTTCCTCTTCTGAAATTCCTGAGTTTTTGTCAGATTTCCAGGATGTATTCGATGAGCTCAAATCCAGTTCCCTTCCACCGCATAGGGACTGTGATTGTGCTATTGACTTGATTCCAGGTTGTAAATTCCCTAAGGGCCGACTTTTCAACCTGTCTGTGCCAGAACATGCCGCCATGCGGAGCTATATCAAGGAGTCTTTGGAGAAGGGGCATATTCGGCCATCTTCTTCACCATTGGGAGCAGGTTTTTTTTTTGTTGCCAAGAAGGATGGCTCCTTGAGACCCTGTATTGAATATCGCCTCTTGAATAAGATCATTGTCAAATTTCAATACCCTTTGCCTTTGCTTACTGATTTGTTTGCAAGGATTAAGGGGGCTAGTTGGTTTACTAAGATTGACCTTCGAGGGGCATATAATCTTGTTCGTATTAAGCAGGGTGACGAATGGAAAACTGCATTTAATACGCCCAAAGGCCATTTTGAATACCTTGTGATGCCATTCGGACTCTCTAATGCCCCATCTGTGTTCCAGTCCTTCATGCATGATATCTTTCGGAGTTATCTTGATAAATTCATGATTGTATATTTGGATGATATTTTGATTTTTTCCGATGATTGGGAGTCTCATGTGAAACAGGTCAGGATGGTATTTCAGATCCTCCGTGATAATGCTTTATTTGTGAAGGGGTCTAAGTGCCTCTTTGGAGTGCAGAAGGTTTCTTTTTTGGGCTTCATTTTTTCTCCCTCATCTATAGAAATGGATCCGGTTAAGGTTCAGGCCATTCATGATTGGATTCAGCCCACATCTGTGAAGAGCCTTCAGAAATTCTTGGGCTTTGCTAACTTCTCCAGTGCGCTGATGTGACGATTTGGTCCTCCGCGGCTGTTTCTGCCTTTCAGGAGCTTAAACGCCGATTTACTTCTGCCCCTGTGTTGCGTCAGCCGGATGTTTCTCTTCCATTTCAGGTTGAGGTTGACGCGTCTGAGATTGGGGCAGGGACTGTTTTGTCTCAAAGGAATTCTGATGGTTCCTTGATGAAACCGTGTGCCTTCTTTTCTCGGAAGTTTTCGCCTGCGGAACGCAATTATGATGTCGGCAATCGGGAGTTGTTGGCTATGAAGTGGGCATTTGAGGAGTGGCGACATTGGCTTGAGGGGGCCAAGCACCGTATTGTGGTCCTGACCGATCATAAAAATCTGATTTACCTCGAGTCTGCCAAACGACTGAACCCTAGACAGGCTCGATGGTCCCTGTTTTTCTCCCGTTTTGATTTCGTGGTCTCGTATCTTCCAGGTTCTAAGAATGTTAAGGCTGATGCCCTCTCTAGGAGTTTTTTGCCTGATTCTCTTGGGGTCCTTGAGCCGGTCGGCATTCTGAAGAAAGGGGTGATTCTTTCTGCCATCTCCCCTGATTTACGACGGGTTCTTCAGGAATTTCAGGCTGATAAACCTGACCGCTGTCCAGTGGGGAAACTGTTTGTTCCTGATAGATGGACTAGTAAAATGATTTCTGAGGTTCATTGTTCTGTGTTGGCTGGCCATCCTGGGATTTTTGGTACCAAAGATTTGATTGGTAGGTCCTTTTGGTGGCCTTCTTTGTCGCGGGATGTGCGTTCTTTTGTGCAGTCCTGTGGGACTTGTGCGCGGGCCAAGCCTTGTTGTTCCCGTGCTAGTGGGTTGCTTCTGTCTTTGCCGGTCCCTGAGAGGCCTTGGACGCATATTTCTATGGATTTTATTTCAGATCTTCCGGTTTCCCAGAGGATGTCGGTTATCTGGGTGGTTTGTGATCGTTTTCTAAGATGGTTCATTTGGTACCTTTGCCTAAATTACCTTCCTCTTCTGATTTGGTTCCGTTGTTTTTTCAGCATGTGGTTCGTTTGCATGGCATTCCGGAGAATATTGTGTCCGATAGAGGTTCCCAGTTTGTTTCTAGGTTTTGGCGGGCCTTTTGTGCAAGGCTGGGCATTGATTTGTCTTTTTCTTCCGCATTTCATCCTCAGACAAATGGCCAAACCGAGCGAACTAATCAGACCTTGGAAACTTATTTGAGATGCTTTGTGTCTGCAGATCAGGATGATTGGGTGGATTTCTTGCCATTGGCCGAGTTTGCCCTTAATAATCGGGCTAGTTCTGTTACCTTGGTTTCGCCTTTTTTTTGTAATTTTGGTTTTCATCCTCATTTTTCTTCAGGGCAGGTTGAGCCTTCTGATTGTCCTGGTGTGGATTCTGTGGTTGACAGGCTGCAGCAAATTTGGGCTCATGTGGTGGACAATTTGGTGTTGTCTCAGGAGGAGGCTCAGCGTTTTGCTAACCGTTGTCGGTGTGTTGGTTCCCGGCTTCGGGTTGGGGATTTGGTCTGGTTGTCTTCCCGTCATGTTCCTATGAAGGTTTCTTCCCCTAAGTTCAAGCCTCGGTTTATTGGTCCTTATAGGATTTCTGAGATTATCAATCCAGTGTCTTTTCGTTTGGACCTTCCAGCCTCTTTTTCCATCCATAATGTTTTCCATAGATCTTTGTTGCGGAAGTATGTGGTGCCCGTTGTTCCCTCTGTTGATCCTCTGGCTCCGGTGTTGATTGATGGGGAGTTGGAGTATGTGGTTGAGAAGATTTTGGATTCTCGTTTTTTGAGGCGGAAGCTTCAGTATCTTGTCAAATGGAAGGGTTATGGCCAGGAGGATAATTCTTGGGTTGCTGCCTCCGATGTTCATGCTGACGATTTGGTTCGTGCCTTTCATTTGGCTCGTCCTGATCAGCCTGGGGGCTCTGGTGAGGGTTCGGTGACCCCTCCTCAAGGGGGGGTACTGTTGTGAATTCTGCGTTGACAACAGCATTTAACTAGTTAATGGCAGCGGGTGGATCGTGATTCCACCCGCCGCTATTGCGGGCACATGTCTGTTGTGAATTCTGCTCTTGGGCTCCCTCCGGTGGTTATGAGTGGTAGTGCTGCTGTCTTTGGATCGCAGCATTTATCAGGTGTGTCCACTTATTGCAATTTGGACTGGGCTATTTAGTCTTGCTTGATCCTTTAGTCAGTGCCAGTTGTCCATTGTTTTTGGAGGATTCACATCCCTGACTGGTCTCTCCTGTTTTTCTGTTCTTTTCAACAAAGATAAGTTCTGGCTTTGTTTTTGCTGTCCACAGGCTGTGGGCCTTATAGTTCTGTGCATTTTCATGTTTTGTCTTGTCCAGCTTTGTCTGTGAAAGGATTTTTTGCAGCCAAGCTGTATCTCTGGAGATGCAGATATACCCCCAATGTCTTTAGTCAGATGTGGAGATTTGTATTTTCTGTGGTGGATATTTTCTAGTGTTTTAATACTGACCGCATAGTACTCTGTCCTATTCTTTCTTTTTAGCTAGAAAGGCCTCCTTTGCTAATTCCTGATTTCAGTCTGCGTATGTCATTTCCCTCTCCTCTCACAGTCAATATTTGTGGGGGGCTGTCTATCCTTTGGGGATTTTCTCTGAGGCAAGATAGTTTTCCCGTTTCTATCTTTAGGGTAAGTTAGTCCTTAGGCTGTGTCGAGGTGTGTTAGGTACATCCCACGCCTACTTCTAGTTGCGGTGCTAAGTTCAGGGTCTGAGGTCAGTACAGGTACCACCTTCTCCAGAGTACGTCACATGCTGCTCCTAGGCCACCAGATCATAACACATGTCCCGGCTTTGATGAGGGCTCACCACCGAAACTCGCATCAAAGCAGGGGTTCTGACCTCAGATGTACTATCCTGTCCTAGGTCAGAAAGGGGTTAATTGTTTTTCTATTTTTCCTTTTTTTGGTCCTACTAGAACACTTAAATATGTGGTAGATCCTCTTGAATTCAACGTTATCATGGTTTCTTTAAACATTAATGCTATAGCCATGGTTCTGTAAGAAACCTTACAGACAATGAAGGCACAGCAGCACTATGTATAAGTTTAGGCCATGTGAAAATACTTAAAGTCATTAAAAACTAGTGTTGAGCATTCCGATACCGCAAGTATCGGGTATCGGCCGATATTTGCGGTATCGGAATTCCGATACTGAATTCCGATACTTCCCGCGTATCGGATACCGGAATCGGAAGTTCCCAGAATTCAAATTGAACGCAGCAGCCAATGAGGAATGAATGAAAGTGTGGGCACATCCTGTTTAGCATGGTGGGCATGTAAGTACTGGCAAGGCTTGGATTGGCTGCTGAAATGATGTCACTCTGCACTATAAAAAAGCGCTGCCGCCATTTTGCGCTCACTCTGCTGTGATTTCAGTTAGGGACAGGACGCTGTGTTCTAACTGAGGGCCAGTTGAGCTAGCTAATTGCTTTATTTTCCTTTCCAAAGGCTAATTTAGCAAAACGCTGTGTGTTCTTCACTGTTCACCTTGCTCTTGCCTTGCAGCGCTGTTTTAACAGCGTTCTGCAAGGTCTCTGTGTGTGTGTGTGTGTGTGTGCAGCTCACTCTGTAGTCTGTGTGCAGCCATATACCCGGTTGTATTCAGCTCAGGGGGGGTTCACACTGCCTCACACAGTTGTTCTTTTTTGCTCTTAGTGCAGCCTGCTGCACATTTTTTCTCAAATTTCCTATTAGTGTTTTTCCACCAGTCTCCAGCTCTATTGTGGAAAAACACTACATAGGATAACCTAGAGGGGGGTTTTTGGGCCTTGCAGCGCCGTTTACGGCTGTCTGCACGGTCTCCGTCTGAGCCCAGCTCGCCCTGTAGTCTGTGTGCAGCCATAGCCGGTTGGATTCAGCTCAGGGTTCGTTACTGGCTCATACCTTGAGAAAAATTTTCCTTTTTTTCAAATAGTGCAGCCTGTTTAAAATTTGAAAAAAAAAATTCCTATTAGTGTCTTTCCACTCGTATCCAGCTAAATAGTGGAAAAACACTATATAGGATAACCTAGAGGAGGGTTTTTTGGCCTTGCAGCGCCGTTTACGGCTGTCTGCACGGTCTCCGTGTGAGCCCAGCTCGCCCTGTAGTCTGTGTGCAGCCATAGCCGGTTGGATTCAGCTCAGGGTTCGTTACTGGCTCATACCTTGAGAAAAATTTTCCTTTTTTTCAAATAGTGCAGCCTGTTTAAAATTTGAAAAAAAAAAAAATTCCTATTAGTGTCTTTCCACCAGTCTCCAGCTCAATTGTGGAAAAACACTACATAGGATAACCTAGAGGTTTTTTTGGGGGCCTTGCAGCGCCGTTTACGGCTGTCTGCACGGTCTCTGTGTGAGCGCAGCTCGCCCTGTAGTCTGTGTGCAGCCATAGCCGGTTGGATTCAGCTCAGGGTGCGTTACTGCCTCATACCTTGAAAAACAATTTCCTTTTTTTCAAATAGTGCAGCCAGTTTAAAATTTGAAAAAAAAAATTCCTATTAGTGTCTTTCCACTTGTATCCAGCTAAATAGTGGAAAAACACTATATAGGATAACCTAGAGGAGGGTTTCTTGGCCTTGCAGCGCCGTTTACGGCTGTCTGCACGGTCTCCGTGTGATTTAAACTAGCTCTGTAGCCCGATCTGCACCAAAAAAAAGGTTAAGTTCACCAAACACAACTTACACTTGTGTAGGCCACATTTGAAAAATAATAAAGTTTAGTCCACAATTTACAACATTAGTGTTTCTTACACCTGTTAGGAGGAGCATTACAGGAATAAGCACACTAAGGCCTTAGTACTTTTCTGCTTATCTTTATCTGTCAACCAAGATGAAGAGGGCAGGGAGTAAGGCACGTGGGCGTGGGCGCGGAGCAGGGAGAGGAGCAGGGAGAGGACGTGGTGATTCTGTGCCTGCTGCGGGCGCCGGTGACTCGTCGTCACTCAGTTTCAGCAGGGAACAGTCCTTCATGCGCAGCTTTGTCGGAGAGCGCCGTGCACCGCTGCTGCGTGAAGACCAAATTGAAGCCGTTGTCGGGTGGATGGCAGCTAACGCCTCGGCATCGACTTCAGTTAGTGCCACATCCTCTCAGGCACAGAGCACTGGAGAGCAGCCATCTGTCTCTTCACCACCTGCCAAATTGGCCAGGCAGTCAGAGAGCCCAGGACAGGAGCCGTCTCTACTTCTGTTCTCTGAATCTCTTGGCTTGGAAACAGGGGGCCAGCCAAGCAGCATTGGAGAAATGGAAGAAGAGGCAGTGTGCAGTGATGCCCAACACCTTTTTCTCTCTGACTCTGAAGAGGCAGGTGGGCCAGTGCCTCCGGTGACCACAGCGCAGTACGCATCTGATGATGAAACTCAGGTGCCGCTTTCTCGTGCGTACTGTGCTGCTGAGACTACCCAGGAGGAGCAGTTGGTGGCAGAGGGTAGTGGAGATGATGAGGTCCTTGACCCATCGTGGCGTGAGGAACAGGAAGGTGGTGGGAGCAGCTCAGAGGAAGAGCTTCCTCTTACGGGCCAAAGAGGGAGAGGGAGGGGGAAGACTGCGGAGCCTGTAGCCTCCACTTTGGCACCCGTTAGGAGCCTGTCTCTTTCCAAAGCCAAAAAGGGCGCTCCCAAGACTTGCAGTGCCTGGTCCTTTTTTTACACAGTTGCAGATGACATTTGTTTTGTCAAATGCAAGCTGTGTCATCATAAAGTAAAAAGAGGGAAAAATGTCAGCAACCTCAATACCACAAATATGTGGAAACATGTGCGGACCAGGCACGCGGTGGAGTTACAGAAACACACTGAAGATGTAGGCCAACCAACAGCGGCAGCTACCACCTCTTCAGCTCGTGTTGCCTCTTCCTCCAGCTCACGCACAGCTGGTTTGGCTTCCTCCCAGAGACCTTGTGTAATTCCACCCACAGCACCACCTTCCCAGTCATCCTCACACTCCCAGTCTACTCTACAGCCATCGGTAGTACAGGCATGGGAGAAAAGGCGGGCATTCTCGGCCAACCACCCCCGAGCACAGGCTCTGAATGCAGGCATTGCCAAACTGTTGTCCCTGGAAATGCTCTCGTTCAGGCTGGTGGAGACTGACAGCTTCCGTGACTTGATGGCATTGGCAGTCCCACAGTACAAGGTGCCCAGCCGCTTTTACTTCAGCAGGCAGGCTGTCCCTGCCCTGCACAGGCATGTTGAGGCAAACATAAAACATGCGCTACTGAACGCCGTCAGTAGCAAGGTCCACCTCACCACCGATGCGTGGACCAGTCAGCATGGACAGGGGCGATATGTTTCCCTCACTGCCCATTGGGTTAATGTTGTTGAGCCAGGTACAGATCGTGCGAGTGGCGCAGGACGTGTCCTGCCCACTCCAAGGATTGCAGGAATCCAGTCTGTACGCATCGACTCCTCCTCTTACACCAGTTCCTCTGATTCCTCTCTGCAGGATCCGTCACAGTCCACCCCCACATGGACCCGTGAACGTTTACCTATGACCGACATGAGCACAGCCGTGGCCAAACGTCAGCAGGCCGTCTTGAAACTAGTTTCATTGGGGCATCGAAGCCACACAGCGCAGGAGCTCTGGAATGCCATAAAGCAGGAGAGCGATGTGTGGTTACTGCCAGCGAATCTCCAGCCAGGCATGGTAGTGTGTGACAATGGCCGAAATCTGGTGGCAGCTTTGGCCCTTGGCAACCTCACTCACATCCCATGTCTGGCACATGTGCTCAATTTGGTTGTGCAGAGTTTTCTGAGGGACTATCCGGATCTTGATGCCCTGCTGCACAAGGTCCGCCTAGAGTGTGCTCACTTGCGGCGTTCCAGCTTGGCCAGATCCCGCATTGCTGCTCTGCAGCGCCGATTCCGCCTTCCGGAACACCGCATCATATGTGACCTACCTACCCGGTGGAATTCCACGTTACATATGTTGGAGCGGTTGTGTGAGCAGCAGCAAGCAGTTATGGAGTACCAGCTGCATCAGGCGCAAAGAAGTCGCAGTCAGCGCCGATCAGACTTCACAACCACAGAGTGGGCCACTATGAAGGACGTCTGCCAGGTTTTGCGTCCTTTTGATTATTCCACGCGGATGGCAAGTGCAGATGATGCACTAGTCAGCATGACTGTCCCCCTTATCTGCCTGCTTCAGCAAACTTTGCAAGGGTTAAGGGATGATGTGGTGGAAGAGGTGGAGGATGAGGAGTCACCTTTTCCATCAGCTTCTGGAGAGTCAGCGCCACGTGGTTCCTCACAAAGGGGTACGCAGGGGCCAATTTGTGAGGAGGATGAGGAGGAGTCAATGGAGGAGGAAGAGCTCCGTCCAGAGGAGGGAGCGACACAATTGTCCAGTGGTCAGTGTGTACAGCGAGGGTGGGGTGATGACGAGCGGGCAGAGATCATGTCTCAAGCAGGGGACAGCGTTTCTGGGCCGGTTGGCACTCTGCAGCACATGGTGGATTTCATGCTGCAGTGCCTGAGAAACGACCGCCGCATCGACCACATTCTCAACATGCCTGATTATTGGGTGTTCACCCTCCTCGATCCTCGCTACCGGGACAACGTCCAAAACCTCATCCCTGCGTTGACCCGGGAGCGTAAATTGCGGGAGTACCACGACACACTGGTGAATTCCATCATCTTCTCCTGTCCAACTGAGAGGAGTGCTGCTAGTGCTTTACAAAGCAGCTCAGTGCGTCGAGGCAGTGGGGGAGGCTCTGCCCAAAGAGGGAGCAGAAGCAGTGCCTCTGCCCAAGGCAAGCCCAGTATGGCACAACTCTGGCACACTTTTGTGTGCCCGCCCCAAATGTCTACACCATCACCGGCGGCTCCAGTCAGCAGGAGGCAACGGTTCCGTCAGATGGTGACAGACTACATGGCTTGCCCTCTTACTGTACTCCCAGACGGCTCTTCCCCGTTCAAGTTTTGGGTCTCTAAGCTGGATACATGGCCAGAGCTAAGCCAGTATGCATTGGAGGTGCTGGCTTGCCCTGCGGCTAGTGTCTTATCGGAACGTGTCTTTAGTGCCGCAGGTGGTGTACTAACAGACCGTCGCATGCGACTATCCTCCGATAACGTTGACCGGCTTACTTTCCTGAAAATGAACCAGGCCTGGATCTCGCAGGAATTTGCCACTCCTCTGCCTGATTAAGTAATTGGGTGTCATCCAGGTCTCCTGCTGTGTTCATCTTTCTACCACCTGAACTGCTATTCCTGGGCTCCAACACCGCCAGTTGCGGCTCAGAAGTGCAGGCTGCACAGTAAAAACATACGACCCAGTGTTATTGGGTTTCAGTAACGTCAGCTGATCCCCAGCTGTGTAGCCGGCAATGTGTCCTGCGACCGCCACGCTGGCACAACAACCTAAATGTAAGGGAACCTGTCCCCCCCCCCCCCCCCGTCGTTTGTTACTGAAAGAGCCATCTTGTGCAGCAGTAATGCTGCACAAGGAAAAGGTAGCTCTTTTTTTTTAGCTCTTTGCACACGCAGAACTTAACACTTATAAAATGTGTTCACTGATACCGTTATACCGTCCCGGAGCTGGGACTTTCCTTCGTAATGTGACGCAGCACAGCCGTCATTCCTACCCCCTTGGTGCCATGCGCTGCCTCCTCAGCGTTGTTTTAAGCTGTCACGGAGCCTGCGCTGTTCTGTTATCCCTTGGGCATGCCCTATTTGCGCTGCCTGTCTTCTGACATAATTTGGTGTCAGGCTGGCTGCGCCTGTGCGGCCGCGGTGCCCGAGATCCCGCCTCGCAGTGTCTTCTGATTGAGTCACACTGCGGGCCTGGGATCCATGGGCATGCGCAGTGCATATCTTCCCCTCGGGCTCTCGCTCATTTCCCTCCGCCTTCTTTAGACTGTGCGCCGTCAGCTGATCCCTAGCATGCCACGGCCGTGACACCGCACAGTCTGAAGAAGAGGGAAGGAGGGGAGTGAGAGTCGAGGTTATGCACTGTGCATGCCCATGGTTCCAAGGCCCGCAGTGGGATTACGTTAGATGAGACTGCGAGGTGGGATCTGGAGCAGCGTGGACGCACAGGCACTGACAGCCTGACACCAAATTATGTCAGAAGACAGGCAGCGCTAATTGGGCATGGCCAAGGGCTAACAGAACAGCGCAGGCTCCGTGGCAGCTTAAAACAACGCTGAGGAGGCAGCGCACGGCATCAAGGGGATAGGAATGACAGCTGTGCTGTGTCCCATTACGAAGGAAATTCGCACCTCCGGAACGGTTTAACGGTATAAAGGGACACATTTTTAGTGTTTACTTCGGTGTTTGCAAGGAGCATAATTAAAAGAGCAACCTTTTCCTTTTGCATCCTTAGTGCTGCACAACATGGCTCTTTCAGCTACAAACGTCTTGGGGGGGGGGGTTAAAGGTTTCCTTTCAACTTGCTCCAATCAGGCTTCGGCCTACACTCTGTTCCTCTGCTCCTCCTGCTGTCCCTGGGCTCTAACACCGCCAGTTGGTGCCTGGAAGTGCTGTGTGCACAGTCAACAGTCGCTCCTCTGTTATTGGGGTTCAGTAACGTCAGCTGATCCCCAGCTGTGTGTGCGGCAATACCTCCAATCTGCTCCTCCTGCTGTCCCTGGGCTCTAACACCGCCAGTTGGTGCCTGGAAGTGCTGTGTGCACAGTCAACAGTCGCTCCTCTGTTATTGGGGTTCAGTAACGTCAGCTGATCCCCAGCTGTGTGTGCGGCAATACCTCCAATCTGCTCCTCCTGCTGTCCCTGGGCTCTAACACCGCCAGTTGGTGCCTGGAAGTGCTGTGTGCACAGTCAACAGTCGCTCCTCTGTTATTGGTGTTCAGTAACGTCAGCTGATCCCCAGCTGTGTATCCGGCAACGTGTCATGCGACCGCCACGCTGGCACAACTAAAATGTAAGGGGACCTGTCCCCCCCCCCCCTAGGCGTTTGTTACTGAAAGAGCCACCATGTGCAGCACTAATACTGCACAAGGGAAAGGTCGCTCTTGAAATTATGCTCCTTGCAAACGCTGAACTACACACTCATGTAATGTGTCCCCTCACACCGTCCAACCGTCCCGGAGGTGGGACTTTCCTTTGTAATGTGACGCAGCACAGCCGTCATTGCTACCCCCTTGGCACCGTGCGCTGCCTCCTTAGCGTTGTTTGATTCCGTCATGGACCCTGCGCTGTTATGTTATCCCTTGGCCATGCACAGTTTGCGCTGCCCGTCCTCTGACATCATTTGTTGTCGTCCTGGCTGCGCCTGTGCGTCCACGCTGCCCGAAATCACACCTCGCAGTGTCGTCTAATGTGATCCCACAGTGGGCCTGGTATCCATGGCCATGCGCAGTGCATATACTAGCCTCTCACTCCCCTTCTTCACGCTTCTTCAGACTAGGCGGCGTCAGCTGATCCCTAATAGCATGCCACGGCCGTGACGCCGCACAGTCTGAAGAAGCAGGAAGGAGGTGAGTGAGAGGCGATGATATGCACTGCGCATGCCCATGGATCCCTGGCCCGCAGTGGGACTACATTAGATGACACTGCAAGGTTGGATCTCGGGCAGCTTGGACGCACAGGCACTGCCAGCCTGACACCTACATGATGTCAGAAGACGGGCACCGCTAACTGTGCATGGCCAAGGGATAACATTACAGTGCGGGCTCCGTGACAGAACCAAACAACGTTGAGGAGGTGGTGCCCGGCACCAAGGGGGTTGGAATGACGGCTGTGCTGTGTCACATTACAAAGGAAAGTCCCACTTCCGGGATGGTTTGACGGTGTGAGGGGACACATTATATGAGTGTGTACTTCAGCGTTTGCAAGGAGCATAATTTTCGGAGCCACCATTTTCCATGTGCAGTATTACTGCTGTACAAGATGGCTCTTTCAGCAACAAATGCCTGGGGGGGGGGGTTAAAGGTTCCCTTTCAACTTGCTCCACTGCAGGCTTCGGCCTACACTCTGCTCCTCTTTGATTCCCTGGGTTTCAACACTGTCAGTTGCCACCTGGAAGTGTT
The DNA here is from genome assembly GCF_032444005.1 of Ranitomeya imitator. Lineage (NCBI taxonomy): Eukaryota > Metazoa > Chordata > Amphibia > Anura > Dendrobatidae > Ranitomeya > Ranitomeya imitator. The sequence goes on from NC_091282.1 coordinate 1,114,167,821, forward strand.
GTCTACACAGAAAAAAACACTAGGTGATGTGTCAGTGGGGTTCAGCACCGCCAGCTGTTCCCCTGCTGTGTAGTCGGCAACGTGTCCAGCACAAGCCACGCTGGCACAACAGAACAAAAGCTGCCACCAGTGCAGGCTTCGGCCTACACTCTGCTCCTCTCCTCCTCCTGCTGACCCTGGGCTCAAACACCGCTAGTTTTTGCCCGGAAGTGCTAGCTGCACAGAGAAAAACACCAGCCAATGTGTTAGTGGGGTTCAGCAACGCCAGCTGTTCCCCTGCTGTGTAGCCGGCAACGTGACCTGCAAACGCCATGCAGGCACAGGAACTGAAATTAAAAGGGAACCTGGCCCCACCCCCCCAGGTGTTTCTATGTATAACAGCCACCTAGTACAGCAGTACTGCTGCATTTGTACAAGGTGGCTGACTTTTTCTCCTTGCCCACGTGGAACTCAACACGTACAAAATGTGTCTCATTGAGACCATTCCACTGTCCCTGAGGTGTGACTTTCCTTTGTAATGATACGCAGCACCCCCCTTGGTAGCGTTTCCCGTCTTTTGTCATCATGGTTAGCTGGCTGCGCCTGTGCATCCGCCCTGCTAGAAACAACGCCCCTCGTTGTCATATTTATTTTGTCAGCGAGGGTGTGGTTTATGGGCACGAGCAGTGCATATGTTCGCCTGTCTTAACTCATCTCCTTCCGCCTTCTTCAGACTGTGCGGCCTCCTGGCCGTGGTAGGCGATAAGGGATCAGCTGAGGCCGCCCAGTCTGGAGCAGGTGTAAGGACATGTGTAAGCGGCAAACCTATTTACTGCACAAGGCCACGAATCCCAGCCACGCAGTGTGATTTTTTGAAAACACACTGTGGGTCTGGGATTCATGTCCATCGCTAACCGCAACGGCCGACATGAAATGAGGTCAGAAGACAGGAAGCGCTCACAGCGCATGGCCAAGGGATCACAATAGCGCAGACTCCTGTACAGCAAATAACAACGCTCAGGAATCTGCGCCCAGTACCTAGGTGCAAATTTTGACACCTGTGCTGCGTCTCGTTAAAAAGACAAGTCACGCCTCCACAACTGTTTGACAGTATAATGGGCTAAATAGTGTACGTGTTTTAGTCAGCGTGTGCAAGGAGCAAAACAAATAGAGCAACCTTTTACTTGTGCAGCATTAATGCTGCACAAGGTGTGGCTCTTGTACCTTGCAACACCTGAGGGGGGGGTTAAAGGTAACCTTTGAAATTGGTTCAACTAGGCTTCGGCCTACACTCTGCTCCTCTACTCCTCCTGCTGACCCTGGGCTCAAACACCGCTAGTTTTTGCCCGGAAATGCTAGCTGCACAGAGAAAAACACCAGCCAATGTGTTAGTGGGGTTCAGCACCGCCAGCTGTTCCCCTGCTGTGTAGTCGGCAACGTGTCCAGCACAAGCCACGCTGGCACAACAGAACAAAAGCTGCCACCAGTGCAGGCTTCGGCCTACACTTTGCTCCTCTCCTCCTCCTGCTGACCCTGGGCTCAAACAACGCCAGTTTCTGCCCGGACATGCTAGCTGCACAGAGAAAAACACCAGCCAATGTGTTAGTGGGGTTCAGCACCGCCTGCTGTTCCCCCGCTGTGTAGCCGGCATCGTGTCCAGCACAAGCCACGCTGGCACAACCGACCAAAAGCTGCCACCAGTGCAGGCTTCGGCCTACACTTTGCTCCTCTCCTCCTCCTCCTGCTGACCCTGGGCTCTAACACCGCTAGTTTTTGCCCGGACATGCAATCTGCACAGAGAAAAACACCAGTCAATGTGTCAGTGGGGTTCAGCAACGCCAGCTGTTCCCCTGCTGTGTAGCTTGCAACGTGACCTGCAAACGCCACGCAGGCACATGAACTGAAATTGAAGGGAGCCTGCCCCCCACCCACAGGTGTTTCTATGTATATCAGCCACCTTGTACAGCAGTACTGCTGCATTTGTACAAGGTGGCTGACTTTTTCTCCTTGCCCACGTGGAACTCAACACGTACAAAATGTGTCTCATTAGAGACCATTACAATGTCCCTGAGGTGTGACTTTCCTTTGTAATGACACGCAGCACCACCCTTGTTAGCGCTGCCCGTCTTTTGACATCATTGGTTAGCTGGCTGCGCCTGTGCATCTCCCCTGCTCGAAACAACGGCCCTCGGTGTCTTATTTTTTTGGACAGCGAGGGTGTGATTGATGGGCATGTGCAGTGCATATGTTTGCCTGTGTTCACTCATCTCCTTCCGCCTTCTTCAGACTGTGCGGCCTCCTGGCCGTGGTAGGCGATAAGGGATCAGCTGAGGCCGCCCAGTCTGGAGCAGGTGTAAGGACATGTGTAAGCGGCAAACCTATTTACTGCACAAGGCCACGAATCCCAGCCACGCAGTGTGATTTTTTGAAAACACACTGTGGGTCTGGGATTCATGTCCATCGCTAACCGCAACGGCCGACATGAAATGAGGTCAGAAGACAGGAAGCGCTCACAGCGCATGGCCAAGGGATCACAATAGCGCAGACTCCTGTACAGCAAATAACAACGCTCAGGAATCTGCGCCCAGTACCTAGGTGCAAATTTTGACACCTGTGCTGCGTCTCGTTAAAAAGACAAGTCACGCCTCCACAACTGTTTGACAGTATAATGGGCTAAATAGTGTACGTGTTTTAGTCAGCGTGTGCAAGGAGCAAAACAAATAGAGCAACCTTTTACTTGTGCAGCATTAATGCTGCACAAGGTGTGGCTCTTGTACCTTGCAACACCTGAGGGGGGGGTTAAAGGTAACCTTTGAAATTGGTTCAACTAGGCTTCGGCCTACACTCTGCTCCTCTACTCCTCCTGCTGACCCTGGGCTCAAACACCGCTAGTTTTTGCCCGGAAATGCTAGCTGCACAGAGAAAAACACCAGCCAATGTGTTAGTGGGGTTCAGCACCGCCAGCTGTTCCCCTGCTGTGTAGTCGGCAACGTGTCCAGCACAAGCCACGCTGGCACAACAGAACAAAAGCTGCCACCAGTGCAGGCTTCGGCCTACACTTTGCTCCTCTCCTCCTCCTGCTGACCCTGGGCTCAAACAACGCCAGTTTCTGCCCGGACATGCTAGCTGCACAGAGAAAAACACCAGCCAATGTGTTAGTGGGGTTCAGCACCGCCAGCTGTTCCCCCGCTGTGTAGCCGGCATCGTGTCCAGCACAAGCCACGCTGGCACAACCGACCAAAAGCTGCCACCAGTGCAGGCTTCGTCCTACACTTTGCTCCTCTCCTCCTCCTCCTGCTGACCCTGGGCTCTAACACCGCTAGTTTTTGCCCGGACATGCAATCTGCACAGAGAAAAACACCAATGTGTCAGTGGGGTTCAGCAACGCCAGCTGTTCCCCTGCTGTGTAGCTTGCAACGTGACCTGCAAACGCCACGCAGGCACATGAACTGAAATTGAAGGGAGCCTGCCCCCCACCCCCCCAGGTGTTTCTATGTATAACAGCCACCTTGTACAGCAGTACTGCTGCATTTGTACAAGGTGGCTGACTTTTTCTCCTTGCACACGTGGAACTCAACAAGTACAAAATGTGTCTCATTACAGACCATTACAATGTCCCTGAGGTGTGACTTTCCTTTTTAATGACACGCAGCACCCCCATTGTTAGCGCTGCCCGTCTCCTGACATCATTGGTTGGCTGGCTGTGCCTGTGCGTCCCCCCTGCCCGACACAACGCCCCCCGTTGTCTCATATATTTTGACTGCGAGGGTGTGATTGATGGGCACGAGCAGTGCATATGTTCCCCTGTTTTCACTCCCCTCCTTCCGCCTTCTTCTGACTGTGCGGCCTCATGGCCGCGGCATGCGATAAGGGATCAGCTGAGGCCGCCCAGTCTGAAGCAGGTGTAAGGACATGTGTGAGCGGCGAACATATTTACTGCACAAGGCCACGAATCCCAGCACTGCAGTGTGACTTTAGGAAAAGCCACTGTGGGTCTGGGATTTATGGCCATCGTTAACCGCACCGGCCAACATGAAATGAGGTCATGAGACGGCCTGCACTAACAGGGTATTGCCAAGGGATAACACAAGAGCGCAGTTTCCTGTACTGCAAATAACAACGGTAAGGAATCTGCGCACAGCACCTAGGTGTAAATTTGTACACCTGTGCTGCGTCTCCTTAAAAAGACTAGTAGTCACGCCTCCACTACTGTTTGACAGTATAATGGGCTAAATAGTGTACGTGTTTAATTCAGCGTGTGCAAGGAGCAAAATTAAATAGAGCAACCTTTGACTTGTGCATCATTAATGCTGTTCAAGGTGTGGCTCTTGTACCTTGCAACACCTGAGGGGGGGGTTAAAGGTAACCTTTGAAATTGGTTCAACTAGGCTTCGGCCTACACTCTGCTCCTCTACTCCTCCTGCTGACCCTGGGCTCAAACACCGCTAGTTTTTGCCCGGAAATGCTAGCTGCACAGAGAAAAACACCAGCCAATGTGTTAGTGGGGTTCAGCACCGCCAGCTGTTCCCCTGCTGTGTAGTCGGCAACGTGTCCAGCACAAGCCACGCTGGCACAACAGAACAAAAGCTGCCACCAGTGCAGGCTTCGGCCTACACTTTGCTCCTCTCCTCCTCCTGCTGACCCTGGGCTCAAACAACGCCAGTTTCTGCCCGGACATGCTAGCTGCACAGAGAAAAACACCAGCCAATGTGTTAGTGGGGTTCAGCACCGCCTGCTGTTCCCCCGCTGTGTAGCCGGCATCGTGTCCAGCACAAGCCACGCTGGCACAACCGACCAAAAGCTGCCACCAGTGCAGGCTTCGTCCTACACTTTGCTCCTCTCCTCCTCCTCCTGCTGACCCTGGGCTCTAACACCGCTAGTTTTTGCCCGGACATGCAATCTGCACAGAGAAAAACACCAGTCAATGTGTCAGTGGGGTTCAGCAACGCCAGCTGTTCCCCTGCTGTGTAGCTTGCAACGTGACCTGCAAACGCCACGCAGGCACATGAACTGAAATTGAAGGGAGCCTGCCCCCCACCCCCCCAGGTGTTTCTATGTATAACAGCCACCTTGTACAGCAGTACTGCTGCATTTGTACAAGGTGGCTGACTTTTTCTCCTTGCACACGTGGAACTCAACAAGTACAAAATGTCTCATTACAGACCATTACAATGTCCCTGAGGTGTGACTTTCCTTTTTAATGACACGCAGCACCCCCATTGTTAGCGCTGCCCGTCTCCTGACATCATTGGTTGGCTGGCTGTGCCTGTGCGTCCCCCCTGCCCGACACAACGCCCCCCGTTGTCTCATATATTTTGACTGCGAGGGTGTGATTGATGGGCACGAGCAGTGCATATGTTCCCCTGTTTTCACTCCCCTCCTTCCGCCTTCTTCTGACTGTGCGGCCTCATGGCCGCGGCATGCGATAAGGGATCAGCTGAGGCCGCCCAGTCTGAAGCAGGTGTAAGGACATGTGTGAGCGGCGAACATATTTACTGCACAAGGCCACGAATCCCAGCACCGCAGTGTGACTTTAGGAAAAGCCACTGTGGGTCTGGGATTTATGGCCATCGTTAACCGCACCGGCCAACATGAAATGAGGTCATGAGACGGCCTGCACTAACAGGGTATTGCCAAGGGATAACACAAGAGCGCAGTTTCCTGTACTGCAAATAACAACGGTAAGGAATCTGCGCACAGCACCTAGGTGTAAATTTGTACACCTGTGCTGCGTCTCCTTAAAAAGACTAGTAGTCACGCCTCCACTACTGTTTGACAGTATAATGGGCTAAATAGTGTACGTGTTTAATTCAGCGTGTGCAAGGAGCAAAATTAAATAGAGCAACCTTTGACTTGTGCATCATTAATGCTGTTCAAGGTGTGGCTCTTGTACCTTGCAACACCTGAGGGGGGGGTTAAAGGTAACCTTTGAAATTGGTTCAACTAGGCTTCGGCCTACACTCTGCTCCTCTACTCCTCCTGCTGACCCTGGGCTCAAACACCGCTAGTTTTTGCCCGGAAATGCTAGCTGCACAGAGAAAAACACCAGCCAATGTGTTAGTGGGGTTCAGCACCGCCAGCTGTTCCCCTGCTGTGTAGTCGGCAACGTGTCCAGCACAAGCCACGCTGGCACAACAGAACAAAAGCTGCCACCAGTGCAGGCTTCGGCCTACACTTTGCTCCTCTCCTCCTCCTGCTGACCCTGGGCTCAAACAACGCCAGTTTCTGCCCGGACATGCTAGCTGCACAGAGAAAAACACCAGCCAATGTGTTAGTGGGGTTCAGCACCGCCAGCTGTTCCCCTGCTGTGCAGCTTGCAACGTGACCTGCAAACGCCACGCAGGCACATGAACTGAAATTGAAGGGAGCCTGGCCCCCACCCCCAGGTGTTTCTATGTATAACAGCCACCTTGTACAGCAGTACTGCTGCATTTGTACAAGGTGGCTGATGTTTTCTCCTTGCCCACGTGGAACTCAACACGTACAAAATGTGTCTCTTTGAGACCATTCCACTGTCCCTGAGGTGTGACTTTCCTTTCTAATGATACGCAGCACCCCCCTTGGTAGCGCTTCCCGTCTTCTGACATCATTGGTTGGCTACTTGCGCCTGTTCGTCCGCCCTGCCTGAATAAAATGCTCCTCGTTGTCTTAATTATTTTGACTGCGAGGGTGTGATTGATGGGCACGAGCAGTGCATATCTTCGCCTGTCTTAACTCATCTCCTTCCGCCTTCTTCAGACTGTGCAGCCTCATGGCCGCGGCATGCGAGAAGGGATCAGCAGAGGCCGCCCAGTCTGAAGCAGGTGTAAGGACGTGTGTGAGCGGCCAAAATATTTACTGCTCAAGGCCACGAATCCCAGCACCGCAGTGTGGCTTTATGAAAAGACACTGTGGGTCTGGGATTTATGGCCATCGTTAACCGCACCGGCCAACATGAAATGAGGTCATAAGATGGGCAGCGCTAACAGGGCATTGCCAAGGGATAACACAAGAGCGCAGACTCCTGTACAGCAAATAACAACGCTCAGGAAGCTGCGCCAAGCACCAAGGCGTTATTTTGGACACCTGTGCTGCGTCTCATCAAAAAACCAAGTCACGCATCCACTACAGTTTGACTGTAGAATGGGGTAAATTGTGTATGTCTTTCATTCAGCGTGTGCAAGTAGACAAATTAATAGAGCAACCTTTCACTTGTGCAGCATTAATACTGCACAAGGTGTGTCTCTTGTACTTTGTAACACCTGAGGGGGGGGTTAAAGGTTTCCTTTGAAATTGGTTCAACTAGGCTTCGGCCTACACTCTGCTCCTCTCCTCCTCCTCCTGCTTCAACACGGGCTCTAACATCGCTAGTTTTTGTCCGCAAGTGCTAGCTGCACAGATAAAAACACACGCCATTGTGTTAGTGGGGTTCAGCAACGCCAGCTGTTCCCCCAGTGTGTAGCCGGCAAAGTGTCCTGCAAACGCAACGCAGACACAAAGCTGCCTCCAGTGCAGGCTTCGGCCTACACTCATCTCCCCCTGCTTACCCTTTGCTCCAACACCGCTAGTTGGGGCTCTAGGAAGACAATCTTTAATAGGCAAGGCAACGCATCCGGGTTCCAGCACCGCCAGCTGGTTCTCGGCAGTGTTCTTGTCACAGGTACTCCCTCGTGCCAAGCCTGGTTTCAGCACCGTCAGCTGTTTCCGGGTTGTGTCAACTTCACTGAGACGCCTATGCTTGCCCCGTCGTGGGGCGGTCGAGTTAGCCAACTCCAGGGTGCCTCCAGTTTAGGAGCTTCCTATGTGGGCTGCGTGAACTGGTAGTCAAGGCTGGTTCTGTAGTGCCAGTAGGCCCAGCTCCCCCTGTAGGACTGTTGGGGTTCGGTAACTGCGGCTGCCTCGCGGCCTAGCTGTTCTCTCCTCTCCTGTGGGCCTTGGGGTCCACCACCTGGTTCCAGCACCGTCAGCTGGTTCCGGGCCGAGCCTTTGGCTTAGGTGCCTCCTCCTGGGTATCCGAGTTCCGCCAACGCCAGGCGGTCCTTGGTAGTGCTTTTAAGCGCGGGCACCTACAGCTTAGCAACCGGGTTCCAGCACCGTCAGCTGGTCCTCGGTCGTGCCATTGGCTCTTGCACACTGGGGCAACGCATCCGGGTTCCAGCACCGCCAGCTGGTTCTCGGCAGTGTTCTTGTCACAGGTACTCCCTCGTGCCAAGCCTGGTTTCAGCACCGTCAGCTGTTTCCGGGTTGTGTCAACTTCACTGAGACGCCTATGCTTGCCCCGTCGTGGGGCGGTCGAGTTAGCCAACTCCAGGGTGCCTCCAGTTTAGGAGCTTCCTATGTGGGCTGCGTGAACTGGTAGTCAAGGCTGGTTCTGTAGTGCCAGTAGGCCCAGCTCCCCCTGTAGGACTGTTGGGGTTCGGTAACTGCGGCTGCCTCGCGGCCTAGCTGTTCTCTCCTCTCCTGTGGGCCTTGGGGTCCACCACCTGGTTCCAGCACCGTCAGCTGGTTCCGGGCCGAGCCTTTGGCTTAGGTGCCTCCTCCTGGGTATCCGAGTTCCGCCAACGCCAGGCGGTCCTTGGTAGTGCTTTTAAGCGCGGGCACCTACAGCTTAGCAACCGGGTTCCAGCACCGTCAGCTGGTCCTCGGTCGTGCCATTGGCTCTTGCACACTGGGGCAACGCATCCGGGTTCCAGCACCGCCAGCTGGTTCTCGGCAGTGTTCTTGTCACAGGTACTCCCTCGTGCCAAGCCTGGTTTCAGCACCGTCACCTGTTTCCGGGTTGTGTCAACTTCACTGAGACGCCTATGCTTGCCCCGTCGTGGGGCGGTCGAGTTAGCCAACTCCAGGGTGCCTCCAGTTTAGGAGCTTCCTATGTGGGCTGCGTGAACTGGTAGTCAAGGCTGGTTCTGTAGTGCCAGTAGGCCCAGCTCCCCCTGTAGGACTGTTGGGGTTCGGTAACTGCGGCTGCCTCGCGGCCTAGCTGTTCTCTCCTCTCCTGTGGGCCTTGGGGTCCACCACCTGGTTCCAGCACCGTCAGCTGGTTCCGGGCCGAGCCTTTGGCTTAGGTGCCTCCTCCTGGGTATCCGAGTTCCGCCAACGCCAGGCGGTCCTTGGTAGTGCTTTTAAGCGCGGGCACCTACAGCTTAGCAACCGGGTTCCAGCACCGTCAGCTGGTCCTCGGTCGTGCCATTGGCTCTTGCACACTGGGGCAACGCATCCGGGTTCCAGCACCGCCAGCTGGTTCTCGGCAGTGTTCTTGTCACAGGTACTCCCTCGTGCCAAGCCTGGTTTCAGCACCGTCAGCTGTTTCCGGGTTGTGTCAACTTCACTGAGACGCCTATGCTTGCCCCGTCGTGGGGCGGTCGAGTTAGCCAACTCCAGGGTGCCTCCAGTTTAGGAGCTTCCTATGTGGGCTGCGTGAACTGGTAGTCAAGGCTGGTTCTGTAGTGCCAGTAGGCCCAGCTCCCCCTGTAGGACTGTTGGGGTTCGGTAACTGCGGCTGCCTCGCGGCCTAGCTGTTCTCTCCTCTCCTGTGGGCCTTGGGGTCCACCACCTGGTTCCAGCACCGTCAGCTGGTTCCGGGCCGAGCCTTTGGCTTAGGTGCCTCCTCCTGGGTATCCGAGTTCCGCCAACGCCAGGCGGTCCTTGGTAGTGCTTTTAAGCGCGGGCACCTACAGCTTAGCAACCGGGTTCCAGCACCGTCAGCTGGTCCTCGGTCGTGCCATTGGCTCTTGCACACTGGGGCAACGCATCCGGGTTCCAGCACCGCCAGCTGGTTCTCGGCAGTGTTCTTGTCACAGGTACTCCCTCGTGCCAAGCCTGGTTTCAGCACCGTCAGCTGTTTCCGGGTTGTGTCAACTTCACTGAGACGCCTATGCTTGCCCCGTCGTGGGGCGGTCGAGTTAGCCAACTCCAGGGTGCCTCCAGTTTAGGAGCTTCCTATGTGGGCTGCGTGAACTGGTAGTCAAGGCTGGTTCTGTAGTGCCAGTAGGCCCAGCTCCCCCTGTAGGACTGTTGGGGTTCGGTAACTGCGGCTGCCTCGCGGCCTAGCTGTTCTCTCCTCTCCTGTGGGCCTTGGGGTCCACCACCTGGTTCCAGCACCATCAGCTGGTTCCGGGCCGAGCCTTTGGCTTAGGTGCCTCCTCCTGGGTATCCGAGTTCCGCCAACGCCAGGCGGTCCTTGGTAGTGCTTTTAAGCGCGGGCACCTACAGCTTAGCAACCGGGTTCCAGCACCGTCAGCTGGTCCTCGGTCGTGCCATTGGCTCTTGCACACTGGGGCAACGCATCCGGGTTCCAGCACCGCCAGCTGGTTCTCGGCAGTGTTCTTGTCACAGGTACTCCCTCGTGCCAAGCCTGGTTTCAGCACCGTCAGCTGTTTCCGGGTTGTGTCAACTTCACTGAGACGCCTATGCTTGCCCCGTCGTGGGGCGGTCGAGTTAGCCAACTCCAGGGTGCCTCCAGTTTAGGAGCTTCCTATGTGGGCTGCGTGAACTGGTAGTCAAGGCTGGTTCTGTAGTGCCAGTAGGCCCAGCTCCCCCTGTAGGACTGTTGGGGTTCGGTAACTGCGGCTGCCTCGCGGCCTAGCTGTTCTCTCCTCTCCTGTGGGCCTTGGGGTCCACCACCTGGTTCCAGCACCGTCAGCTGGTTCCGGGCCGAGCCTTTGGCTTAGGTGCCTCCTCCTGGGTATCCGAGTTCCGCCAACGCCAGGCGGTCCTTGGTAGTGCTTTTAAGCGCGGGCACCTACAGCTTAGCAACCGGGTTCCAGCACCGTCAGCTGGTCCTCGGTCGTGCCATTGGCTCTTGCACACTGGGGCAACGCATCCGGGTTCCAGCACCGCCAGCTGGTTCTCGGCAGTGTTCTTGTCACAGGTACTCCCTCGTGCCAAGCCTGGTTTCAGCACCGTCAGCTGTTTCCGGGTTGTGTCAACTTCACTGAGACGCCTATGCTTGCCCCGTCGTGGGGCGGTCGAGTTAGCCAACTCCAGGGTGCCTCCAGTTTAGGAGCTTCCTATGTGGGCTGCGTGAACTGGTAGTCAAGGCTGGTTCTGTAGTGCCAGTAGGCCCAGCTCCCCCTGTAGGACTGTTGGGGTTCGGTAACTGCGGCTGCCTCGCGGCCTAGCTGTTCTCTCCTCTCCTGTGGGCCTTGGGGTCCACCACCTGGTTCCAGCACCGTCAGCTGGTTCCGGGCCGAGCCTTTGGCTTAGGTGCCTCCTCCTGGGTATCCGAGTTCCGCCAACGCCAGGCGGTCCTTGGTAGTGCTTTTAAGCGCGGGCACCTACAGCTTAGCAACCGGGTTCCAGCACCGTCAGCTGGTCCTCGGTCGTGCCATTGGCTCTTGCACACTGGGGCAACGCATCCGGGTTCCAGCACCGCCAGCTGGTTCTCGGCAGTGTTCTTGTCACAGGTACTCCCTCGTGCCAAGCCTGGTTTCAGCACCGTCAGCTGTTTCCGGGTTGTGTCAACTTCACTGAGACGCCTATGCTTGCCCCGTCGTGGGGCGGTCGAGTTAGCCAACTCCAGGGTGCCTCCAGTTTAGGAGCTTCCTATGTGGGCTGCGTGAACTGGTAGTCAAGGCTGGTTCTGTAGTGCCAGTAGGCCCAGCTCCCCCTGTAGGACTGTTGGGGTTCGGTAACTGCGGCTGCCTCGCGGCCTAGCTGTTCTCTCCTCTCCTGTGGGCCTTGGGGTCCACCACCTGGTTCCAGCACCGTCAGCTGGTTCCGGGCCGAGCCTTTGGCTTAGGTGCCTCCTCCTGGGTATCCGAGTTCCGCCAACGCCAGGCGGTCCTTGGTAGTGCTTTTAAGCGCGGGCACCTACAGCTTAGCAACCGGGTTCCAGCACCGTCAGCTGGTCCTCGGTCGTGCCATTGGCTCTTGCACACTGGGGCAACGCATCCGGGTTCCAGCACCGCCAGCTGGTTCTCGGCAGTGTTCTTGTCACAGGTACTCCCTCGTGCCAAGCCTGGTTTCAGCACCGTCAGCTGTTTCCGGGTTGTGTCAACTTCACTGAGACGCCTATGCTTGCCCCGTCGTGGGGCGGTCGAGTTAGCCAACTCCAGGGTGCCTCCAGTTTAGGAGCTTCCTATGTGGGCTGCGTGAACTGGTAGTCAAGGCTGGTTCTGTAGTGCCAGTAGGCCCAGCTCCCCCTGTAGGACTGTTGGGGTTCGGTAACTGCGGCTGCCTCGCGGCCTAGCTGTTCTCTCCTCTCCTGTGGGCCTTGGGGTCCACCACCTGGTTCCAGCACCGTCAGCTGGTTCCGGGCCGAGCCTTTGGCTTAGGTGCCTCCTCCTGGGTATCCGAGTTCCGCCAACGCCAGGCGGTCCTTGGTAGTGCTTTTAAGCGCGGGCACCTACAGCTTAGCAACCGGGTTCCAGCACCGTCAGCTGGTCCTCGGTCGTGCCATTGGCTCTTGCACACTGGGGCAACGCATCCGGGTTCCAGCACCGCCAGCTGGTTCTCGGCAGTGTTCTTGTCACAGGTACTCCCTCGTGCCAAGCCTGGTTTCAGCACCGTCAGCTGTTTCCGGGTTGTGTCAACTTCACTGAGACGCCTATGCTTGCCCCGTCGTGGGGCGGTCGAGTTAGCCAACTCCAGGGTGCCTCCAGTTTAGGAGCTTCCTATGTGGGCTGCGTGAACTGGTAGTCAAGGCTGGTTCTGTAGTGCCAGTAGGCCCAGCTCCCCCTGTAGGACTGTTGGGGTTCGGTAACTGCGGCTGCCTCGCGGCCTAGCTGTTCTCTCCTCTCCTGTGGGCCTTGGGGTCCACCACCTGGTTCCAGCACCGTCAGCTGGTTCCGGGCCGAGCCTTTGGCTTAGGTGCCTCCTCCTGGGTATCCGAGTTCCGCCAACGCCAGGCGGTCCTTGGTAGTGCTTTTAAGCGCGGGCACCTACAGCTTAGCAACCGGGTTCCAGCACCGTCAGCTGGTCCTCGGTCGTGCCATTGGCTCTTGCACACTGGGGCAACGCATCCGGGTTCCAGCACCGCCAGCTGGTTCTCGGCAGTGTTCTTGTCACAGGTACTCCCTCGTGCCAAGCCTGGTTTCAGCACCGTCAGCTGTTTCCGGGTTGTGTCAACTTCACTGAGACGCCTATGCTTGCCCCGTCGTGGGGCGGTCGAGTTAGCCAACTCCAGGGTGCCTCCAGTTTAGGAGCTTCCTATGTGGGCTGCGTGAACTGGTAGTCAAGGCTGGTTCTGTAGTGCCAGTAGGCCCAGCTCCCCCTGTAGGACTGTTGGGGTTCGGTAACTGCGGCTGCCTCGCGGCCTAGCTGTTCTCTCCTCTCCTGTGGGCCTTGGGGTCCACCACCTGGTTCCAGCACCGTCAGCTGGTTCCGGGCCGAGCCTTTGGCTTAGGTGCCTCCTCCTGGGTATCCGAGTTCCGCCAACGCCAGGCGGTCCTTGGTAGTGCTTTTAAGCGCGGGCACCTACAGCTTAGCAACCGGGTTCCAGCACCGTCAGCTGGTCCTCGGTCGTGCCATTGGCTCTTGCACACTGGGGCAACGCATCCGGGTTCCAGCACCGCCAGCTGGTTCTCGGCAGTGTTCTTGTCACAGGTACTCCCTCGTGCCAAGCCTGGTTTCAGCACCGTCAGCTGTTTCCGGGTTGTGTCAACTTCACTGAGACGCCTATGCTTGCCCCGTCGTGGGGCGGTCGAGTTAGCCAACTCCAGGGTGCCTCCAGTTTAGGAGCTTCCTATGTGGGCTGCGTGAACTGGTAGTCAAGGCTGGTTCTGTAGTGCCAGTAGGCCCAGCTCCCCCTGTAGGACTGTTGGGGTTCGGTAACTGCGGCTGCCTCGCGGCCTAGCTGTTCTCTCCTCTCCTGTGGGCCTTGGGGTCCACCACCTGGTTCCAGCACCGTCAGCTGGTTCCGGGCCGAGCCTTTGGCTTAGGTGCCTCCTCCTGGGTATCCGAGTTCCGCCAACGCCAGGCGGTCCTTGGTAGTGCTTTTAAGCGCGGGCACCTACAGCTTAGCAACCGGGTTCCAGCACCGTCAGCTGGTCCTCGGTCGTGCCATTGGCTCTTGCACACTGGGGCAACGCATCCGGGTTCCAGCACCGCCAGCTGGTTCTCGGCAGTGTTCTTGTCACAGGTACTCCCTCGTGCCAAGCCTGGTTTCAGCACCGTCAGCTGTTTCCGGGTTGTGTCAACTTCACTGAGACGCCTATGCTTGCCCCGTCGTGGGGCGGTCGAGTTAGCCAACTCCAGGGTGCCTCCAGTTTAGGAGCTTCCTATGTGGGCTGCGTGAACTGGTAGTCAAGGCTGGTTCTGTAGTGCCAGTAGGCCCAGCTCCCCCTGTAGGACTGTTGGGGTTCGGTAACTGCGGCTGCCTCGCGGCCTAGCTGTTCTCTCCTCTCCTGTGGGCCTTGGGGTCCACCACCTGGTTCCAGCACCGTCAGCTGGTTCCGGGCCGAGCCTTTGGCTTAGGTGCCTCCTCCTGGGTATCCGAGTTCCGCCAACGCCAGGCGGTCCTTGGTAGTGCTTTTAAGCGCGGGCACCTACAGCTTAGCAACCGGGTTCCAGCACCGTCAGCTGGTCCTCGGTCGTGCCATTGGCTCTTGCACACTGGGGCAACGCATCCGGGTTCCAGCACCGCCAGCTGGTTCTCGGCAGTGTTCTTGTCACAGGTACTCCCTCGTGCCAAGCCTGGTTTCAGCACCGTCAGCTGTTTCCGGGTTGTGTCAACTTCACTGAGACGCCTATGCTTGCCCCGTCGTGGGGCGGTCGAGTTAGCCAACTCCAGGGTGCCTCCAGTTTAGGAGCTTCCTATGTGGGCTGCGTGAACTGGTAGTCAAGGCTGGTTCTGTAGTGCCAGTAGGCCCAGCTCCCCCTGTAGGACTGTTGGGGTTCGGTAACTGCGGCTGCCTCGCGGCCTAGCTGTTCTCTCCTCTCCTGTGGGCCTTGGGGTCCACCACCTGGTTCCAGCACCGTCAGCTGGTTCCGGGCCGAGCCTTTGGCTTAGGTGCCTCCTCCTGGGTATCCGAGTTCCGCCAACGCCAGGCGGTCCTTGGTAGTGCTTTTAAGCGCGGGCACCTACAGCTTAGCAACCGGGTTCCAGCACCGTCAGCTGGTCCTCGGTCGTGCCATTGGCTCTTGCACACTGGGGCAACGCATCCGGGTTCCAGCACCGCCAGCTGGTTCTCGGCAGTGTTCTTGTCACAGGTACTCCCTCGTGCCAAGCCTGGTTTCAGCACCGTCAGCTGTTTCCGGGTTGTGTCAACTTCACTGAGACGCCTATGCTTGCCCCGTCGTGGGGCGGTCGAGTTAGCCAACTCCAGGGTGCCTCCAGTTTAGGAGCTTCCTATGTGGGCTGCGTGAACTGGTAGTCAAGGCTGGTTCTGTAGTGCCAGTAGGCCCAGCTCCCCCTGTAGGACTGTTGGGGTTCGGTAACTGCGGCTGCCTCGCGGCCTAGCTGTTCTCTCCTCTCCTGTGGGCCTTGGGGTCCACCACCTGGTTCCAGCACCGTCAGCTGGTTCCGGGCCGAGCCTTTGGCTTAGGTGCCTCCTCCTGGGTATCCGAGTTCCGCCAACGCCAGGCGGTCCTTGGTAGTGCTTTTAAGCGCGGGCACCTACAGCTTAGCAACCGGGTTCCAGCACCGTCAGCTGGTCCTCGGTCGTGCCATTGGCTCTTGCACACTGGGGCAACGCATCCGGGTTCCAGCACCGCCAGCTGGTTCTCGGCAGTGTTCTTGTCACAGGTACTCCCTCGTGCCAAGCCTGGTTTCAGCACCGTCAGCTGTTTCCGGGTTGTGTCAACTTCACTGAGACGCCTATGCTTGCCCCGTCGTGGGGCGGTCGAGTTAGCCAACTCCAGGGTGCCTCCAGTTTAGGAGCTTCCTATGTGGGCTGCGTGAACTGGTAGTCAAGGCTGGTTCTGTAGTGCCAGTAGGCCCAGCTCCCCCTGTAGGACTGTTGGGGTTCGGTAACTGCGGCTGCCTCGCGGCCTAGCTGTTCTCTCCTCTCCTGTGGGCCTTGGGGTCCACCACCTGGTTCCAGCACCGTCAGCTGGTTCCGGGCCGAGCCTTTGGCTTAGGTGCCTCCTCCTGGGTATCCGAGTTCCGCCAACGCCAGGCGGTCCTTGGTAGTGCTTTTAAGCGCGGGCACCTACAGCTTAGCAACCGGGTTCCAGCACCGTCAGCTGGTCCTCGGTCGTGCCATTGGCTCTTGCACACTGGGGCAACGCATCCGGGTTCCAGCACCGCCAGCTGGTTCTCGGCAGTGTTCTTGTCACAGGTACTCCCTCGTGCCAAGCCTGGTTTCAGCACCGTCAGCTGTTTCCGGGTTGTGTCAACTTCACTGAGACGCCTATGCTTGCCCCGTCGTGGGGCGGTCGAGTTAGCCAACTCCAGGGTGCCTCCAGTTTAGGAGCTTCCTATGTGGGCTGCGTGAACTGGTAGTCAAGGCTGGTTCTGTAGTGCCAGTAGGCCCAGCTCCCCCTGTAGGACTGTTGGGGTTCGGTAACTGCGGCTGCCTCGCGGCCTAGCTGTTCTCTCCTCTCCTGTGGGCCTTGGGGTCCACCACCTGGTTCCAGCACCGTCAGCTGGTTCCGGGCCGAGCCTTTGGCTTAGGTGCCTCCTCCTGGGTATCCGAGTTCCGCCAACGCCAGGCGGTCCTTGGTAGTGCTTTTAAGCGCGGGCACCTACAGCTTAGCAACCGGGTTCCAGCACCGTCAGCTGGTCCTCGGTCGTGCCATTGGCTCTTGCACACTGGGGCAACGCATCCGGGTTCCAGCACCGCCAGCTGGTTCTCGGCAGTGTTCTTGTCACAGGTACTCCCTCGTGCCAAGCCTGGTTTCAGCACCGTCAGCTGTTTCCGGGTTGTGTCAACTTCACTGAGACGCCTATGCTTGCCCCGTCGTGGGGCGGTCGAGTTAGCCAACTCCAGGGTGCCTCCAGTTTAGGAGCTTCCTATGTGGGCTGCGTGAACTGGTAGTCAAGGCTGGTTCTGTAGTGCCAGTAGGCCCAGCTCCCCCTGTAGGACTGTTGGGGTTCGGTAACTGCGGCTGCCTCGCGGCCTAGCTGTTCTCTCCTCTCCTGTGGGCCTTGGGGTCCACCACCTGGTTCCAGCACCGTCAGCTGGTTCCGGGCCGAGCCTTTGGCTTAGGTGCCTCCTCCTGGGTATCCGAGTTCCGCCAACGCCAGGCGGTCCTTGGTAGTGCTTTTAAGCGCGGGCACCTACAGCTTAGCAACCGGGTTCCAGCACCGTCAGCTGGTCCTCGGTCGTGCCATTGGCTCTTGCACACTGGGGCAACGCATCCGGGTTCCAGCACCGCCAGCTGGTTCTCGGCAGTGTTCTTGTCACAGGTACTCCCTCGTGCCAAGCCTGGTTTCAGCACCGTCAGCTGTTTCCGGGTTGTGTCAACTTCACTGAGACGCCTATGCTTGCCCCGTCGTGGGGCGGTCGAGTTAGCCAACTCCAGGGTGCCTCCAGTTTAGGAGCTTCCTATGTGGGCTGCGTGAACTGGTAGTCAAGGCTGGTTCTGTAGTGCCAGTAGGCCCAGCTCCCCCTGTAGGACTGTTGGGGTTCGGTAACTGCGGCTGCCTCGCGGCCTAGCTGTTCTCTCCTCTCCTGTGGGCCTTGGGGTCCACCACCTGGTTCCAGCACCGTCAGCTGGTTCCGGGCCGAGCCTTTGGCTTAGGTGCCTCCTCCTGGGTATCCGAGTTCCGCCAACGCCAGGCGGTCCTTGGTAGTGCTTTTAAGCGCGGGCACCTACAGCTTAGCAACCGGGTTCCAGCACCGTCAGCTGGTCCTCGGTCGTGCCATTGGCTCTTGCACACTGGGGCAACGCATCCGGGTTCCAGCACCGCCAGCTGGTTCTCGGCAGTGTTCTTGTCACAGGTACTCCCTCGTGCCAAGCCTGGTTTCAGCACCGTCAGCTGTTTCCGGGTTGTGTCAACTTCACTGAGACGCCTATGCTTGCCCCGTCGTGGGGCGGTCGAGTTAGCCAACTCCAGGGTGCCTCCAGTTTAGGAGCTTCCTATGTGGGCTGCGTGAACTGGTAGTCAAGGCTGGTTCTGTAGTGCCAGTAGGCCCAGCTCCCCCTGTAGGACTGTTGGGGTTCGGTAACTGCGGCTGCCTCGCGGCCTAGCTGTTCTCTCCTCTCCTGTGGGCCTTGGGGTCCACCACCTGGTTCCAGCACCGTCAGCTGGTTCCGGGCCGAGCCTTTGGCTTAGGTGCCTCCTCCTGGGTATCCGAGTTCCGCCAACGCCAGGCGGTCCTTGGTAGTGCTTTTAAGCGCGGGCACCTACAGCTTAGCAACCGGGTTCCAGCACCGTCAGCTGGTCCTCGGTCGTGCCATTGGCTCTTGCACACTGGGGCAACGCATCCGGGTTCCAGCACCGCCAGCTGGTTCTCGGCAGTGTTCTTGTCACAGGTACTCCCTCGTGCCAAGCCTGGTTTCAGCACCGTCAGCTGTTTCCGGGTTGTGTCAACTTCACTGAGACGCCTATGCTTGCCCCGTCGTGGGGCGGTCGAGTTAGCCAACTCCAGGGTGCCTCCAGTTTAGGAGCTTCCTATGTGGGCTGCGTGAACTGGTAGTCAAGGCTGGTTCTGTAGTGCCAGTAGGCCCAGCTCCCCCTGTAGGACTGTTGGGGTTCGGTAACTGCGGCTGCCTCGCGGCCTAGCTGTTCTCTCCTCTCCTGTGGGCCTTGGGGTCCACCACCTGGTTCCAGCACCGTCAGCTGGTTCCGGGCCGAGCCTTTGGCTTAGGTGCCTCCTCCTGGGTATCCGAGTTCCGCCAACGCCAGGCGGTCCTTGGTAGTGCTTTTAAGCGCGGGCACCTACAGCTTAGCAACCGGGTTCCAGCACCGTCAGCTGGTCCTCGGTCGTGCCATTGGCTCTTGCACACTGGGGCAACGCATCCGGGTTCCAGCACCGCCAGCTGGTTCTCGGCAGTGTTCTTGTCACAGGTACTCCCTCGTGCCAAGCCTGGTTTCAGCACCGTCAGCTGTTTCCGGGTTGTGTCAACTTCACTGAGACGCCTATGCTTGCCCCGTCGTGGGGCGGTCGAGTTAGCCAACTCCAGGGTGCCTCCAGTTTAGGAGCTTCCTATGTGGGCTGCGTGAACTGGTAGTCAAGGCTGGTTCTGTAGTGCCAGTAGGCCCAGCTCCCCCTGTAGGACTGTTGGGGTTCGGTAACTGCGGCTGCCTCGCGGCCTAGCTGTTCTCTCCTCTCCTGTGGGCCTTGGGGTCCACCACCTGGTTCCAGCACCGTCAGCTGGTTCCGGGCCGAGCCTTTGGCTTAGGTGCCTCCTCCTGGGTATCCGAGTTCCGCCAACGCCAGGCGGTCCTTGGTAGTGCTTTTAAGCGCGGGCACCTACAGCTTAGCAACCGGGTTCCAGCACCGTCAGCTGGTCCTCGGTCGTGCCATTGGCTCTTGCACACTGGGGCAACGCATCCGGGTTCCAGCACCGCCAGCTGGTTCTCGGCAGTGTTCTTGTCACAGGTACTCCCTCGTGCCAAGCCTGGTTTCAGCACCGTCAGCTGTTTCCGGGTTGTGTCAACTTCACTGAGACGCCTATGCTTGCCCCGTCGTGGGGCGGTCGAGTTAGCCAACTCCAGGGTGCCTCCAGTTTAGGAGCTTCCTATGTGGGCTGCGTGAACTGGTAGTCAAGGCTGGTTCTGTAGTGCCAGTAGGCCCAGCTCCCCCTGTAGGACTGTTGGGGTTCGGTAACTGCGGCTGCCTCGCGGCCTAGCTGTTCTCTCCTCTCCTGTGGGCCTTGGGGTCCACCACCTGGTTCCAGCACCGTCAGCTGGTTCCGGGCCGAGCCTTTGGCTTAGGTGCCTCCTCCTGGGTATCCGAGTTCCGCCAACGCCAGGCGGTCCTTGGTAGTGCTTTTAAGCGCGGGCACCTACAGCTTAGCAACCGGGTTCCAGCACCGTCAGCTGGTCCTCGGTCGTGCCATTGGCTCTTGCACACTGGGGCAACGCATCCGGGTTCCAGCACCGCCAGCTGGTTCTCGGCAGTGTTCTTGTCACAGGTACTCCCTCGTGCCAAGCCTGGTTTCAGCACCGTCAGCTGTTTCCGGGTTGTGTCAACTTCACTGAGACGCCTATGCTTGCCCCGTCGTGGGGCGGTCGAGTTAGCCAACTCCAGGGTGCCTCCAGTTTAGGAGCTTCCTATGTGGGCTGCGTGAACTGGTAGTCAAGGCTGGTTCTGTAGTGCCAGTAGGCCCAGCTCCCCCTGTAGGACTGTTGGGGTTCGGTAACTGCGGCTGCCTCGCGGCCTAGCTGTTCTCTCCTCTCCTGTGGGCCTTGGGGTCCACCACCTGGTTCCAGCACCGTCAGCTGGTTCCGGGCCGAGCCTTTGGCTTAGGTGCCTCCTCCTGGGTATCCGAGTTCCGCCAACGCCAGGCGGTCCTTGGTAGTGCTTTTAAGCGCGGGCACCTACAGCTTAGCAACCGGGTTCCAGCACCGTCAGCTGGTCCTCGGTCGTGCCATTGGCTCTTGCACACTGGGGCAACGCATCCGGGTTCCAGCACCGCCAGCTGGTTCTCGGCAGTGTTCTTGTCACAGGTACTCCCTCGTGCCAAGCCTGGTTTCAGCACCGTCAGCTGTTTCCGGGTTGTGTCAACTTCACTGAGACGCCTATGCTTGCCCCGTCGTGGGGCGGTCGAGTTAGCCAACTCCAGGGTGCCTCCAGTTTAGGAGCTTCCTATGTGGGCTGCGTGAACTGGTAGTCAAGGCTGGTTCTGTAGTGCCAGTAGGCCCAGCTCCCCCTGTAGGACTGTTGGGGTTCGGTAACTGCGGCTGCCTCGCGGCCTAGCTGTTCTCTCCTCTCCTGTGGGCCTTGGGGTCCACCACCTGGTTCCAGCACCGTCAGCTGGTTCCGGGCCGAGCCTTTGGCTTAGGTGCCTCCTCCTGGGTATCCGAGTTCCGCCAACGCCAGGCGGTCCTTGGTAGTGCTTTTAAGCGCGGGCACCTACAGCTTAGCAACCGGGTTCCAGCACCGTCAGCTGGTCCTCGGTCGTGCCATTGGCTCTTGCACACTGGGGCAACGCATCCGGGTTCCAGCACCGCCAGCTGGTTCTCGGCAGTGTTCTTGTCACAGGTACTCCCTCGTGCCAAGCCTGGTTTCAGCACCGTCAGCTGTTTCCGGGTTGTGTCAACTTCACTGAGACGCCTATGCTTGCCCCGTCGTGGGGCGGTCGAGTTAGCCAACTCCAGGGTGCCTCCAGTTTAGGAGCTTCCTATGTGGGCTGCGTGAACTGGTAGTCAAGGCTGGTTCTGTAGTGCCAGTAGGCCCAGCTCCCCCTGTAGGACTGTTGGGGTTCGGTAACTGCGGCTGCCTCGCGGCCTAGCTGTTCTCTCCTCTCCTGTGGGCCTTGGGGTCCACCACCTGGTTCCAGCACCGTCAGCTGGTTCCGGGCCGAGCCTTTGGCTTAGGTGCCTCCTCCTGGGTATCCGAGTTCCGCCAACGCCAGGCGGTCCTTGGTAGTGCTTTTAAGCGCGGGCACCTACAGCTTAGCAACCGGGTTCCAGCACCGTCAGCTGGTCCTCGGTCGTGCCATTGGCTCTTGCACACTGGGGCAACGCATCCGGGTTCCAGCACCGCCAGCTGGTTCTCGGCAGTGTTCTTGTCACAGGTACTCCCTCGTGCCAAGCCTGGTTTCAGCACCGTCAGCTGTTTCCGGGTTGTGTCAACTTCACTGAGACGCCTATGCTTGCCCCGTCGTGGGGCGGTCGAGTTAGCCAACTCCAGGGTGCCTCCAGTTTAGGAGCTTCCTATGTGGGCTGCGTGAACTGGTAGTCAAGGCTGGTTCTGTAGTGCCAGTAGGCCCAGCTCCCCCTGTAGGACTGTTGGGGTTCGGTAACTGCGGCTGCCTCGCGGCCTAGCTGTTCTCTCCTCTCCTGTGGGCCTTGGGGTCCACCACCTGGTTCCAGCACCGTCAGCTGGTTCCGGGCCGAGCCTTTGGCTTAGGTGCCTCCTCCTGGGTATCCGAGTTCCGCCAACGCCAGGCGGTCCTTGGTAGTGCTTTTAAGCGCGGGCACCTACAGCTTAGCAACCGGGTTCCAGCACCGTCAGCTGGTCCTCGGTCGTGCCATTGGCTCTTGCACACTGGGGCAACGCATCCGGGTTCCAGCACCGCCAGCTGGTTCTCGGCAGTGTTCTTGTCACAGGTACTCCCTCGTGCCAAGCCTGGTTTCAGCACCGTCAGCTGTTTCCGGGTTGTGTCAACTTCACTGAGACGCCTATGCTTGCCCCGTCGTGGGGCGGTCGAGTTAGCCAACTCCAGGGTGCCTCCAGTTTAGGAGCTTCCTATGTGGGCTGCGTGAACTGGTAGTCAAGGCTGGTTCTGTAGTGCCAGTAGGCCCAGCTCCCCCTGTAGGACTGTTGGGGTTCGGTAACTGCGGCTGCCTCGCGGCCTAGCTGTTCTCTCCTCTCCTGTGGGCCTTGGGGTCCACCACCTGGTTCCAGCACCGTCAGCTGGTTCCGGGCCGAGCCTTTGGCTTAGGTGCCTCCTCCTGGGTATCCGAGTTCCGCCAACGCCAGGCGGTCCTTGGTAGTGCTTTTAAGCGCGGGCACCTACAGCTTAGCAACCGGGTTCCAGCACCGTCAGCTGGTCCTCGGTCGTGCCATTGGCTCTTGCACACTGGGGCAACGCATCCGGGTTCCAGCACCGCCAGCTGGTTCTCGGCAGTGTTCTTGTCACAGGTACTCCCTCGTGCCAAGCCTGGTTTCAGCACCGTCAGCTGTTTCCGGGTTGTGTCAACTTCACTGAGACGTCTATGCTTGCCCCGTCGTGGGGCGGTCGAGTTAGCCAACTCCAGGGTGCCTCCAGTTTAGGAGCTTCCTATGTGGGCTGCGTGAACTGGTAGTCAAGGCTGGTTCTGTAGTGCCAGTAGGCCCAGCTCCCCCTGTAGGACTGTTGGGGTTCGGTAACTGCGGCTGCCTCGCGGCCTAGCTGTTCTCTCCTCTCCTGTGGGCCTTGGGGTCCACCACCTGGTTCCAGCACCGTCAGCTGGTTCCGGGCCGAGCCTTTGGCTTAGGTGCCTCCTCCTGGGTATCCGAGTTCCGCCAACGCCAGGCGGTCCTTGGTAGTGCTTTTAAGCGCGGGCACCTACAGCTTAGCAACCGGGTTCCAGCACCGTCAGCTGGTCCTCGGTCGTGCCATTGGCTCTTGCACACTGGGGCAACGCATCCGGGTTCCAGCACCGCCAGCTGGTTCTCGGCAGTGTTCTTGTCACAGGTACTCCCTCGTGCCAAGCCTGGTTTCAGCACCGTCAGCTGTTTCCGGGTTGTGTCAACTTCACTGAGACGCCTATGCTTGCCCCGTCGTGGGGCGGTCGAGTTAGCCAACTCCAGGGTGCCTCCAGTTTAGGAGCTTCCTATGTGGGCTGCGTGAACTGGTAGTCAAGGCTGGTTCTGTAGTGCCAGTAGGCCCAGCTCCCCCTGTAGGACTGTTGGGGTTCGGTAACTGCGGCTGCCTCGCGGCCTAGCTGTTCTCTCCTCTCCTGTGGGCCTTGGGGTCCACCACCTGGTTCCAGCACCGTCAGCTGGTTCTCGGCAGTGTCTTTTGCTCTTGTACCTTCTGCTCCCCATCCTGGTTCCAGTACCGTCAGCTGGTTCCGGGCAGAGCCTTTGGCTTAGGTGCCTCCTTCTGGGTATCCAAGTTCCACCAATGTCAGGTGGTCCTTGGTAGTGCTTTCAGGCACGGGTACCTCCTGCTTAGTAACCGGGTTCCAGTAACGTCAGCTGGTCCTTGGTAGTTCCATTGGCTCTTGGACATTCGGCTACCCATCCGGGTTCCAGTACCGTCAGCTGGTTCTCGGCAGTGTCTTTTGCTCTTGTACCTTCTGCTCCCCATCCTGGTTCCAGTAACGTCATCTGGTTCCGGGCAGAGCCTTTGGCTTAGGTGCCTCCTTCTGGGTATCCGAGTTCCGCCAATGTCAGGCGGTCCTTGGTAGTGCTTTTTAGCACGGGTACCTCCTGCTTAGTAACCGGGTTCCAGTAACGTCAGCTGGTCCTCGGTAGTTCCATAGGCTCTTGAACCTTCGGGTAGCCATCCGAGTTCCAGTTCCATCAGCTGGTTCTTGGCATTTTCTCAGCCTTCTTGTACCTTCTGCTACATTTCCAAGTTGAAGACCCTAACGTCGACAACCCGGAAGACCACCCCGATGACGACGACCCGGAAGACCACCCCGATGACGACGACGACGACGACGGCGGAGACGACCACGGCTGAGACGACGACGGCGGAGATGACGACACTGGAGACGAAGACCCTGGAGACGACAACATGGAAGACCGAGAAGCAGAAGAACAAGAGGCTGCAGAACAAAGAGCAGAAGAACATTAAGCATAAGACTTAATATCAGAGCAAAAGATATTATCTAAATTATATGCAGAAGAAGACTAAGCAGTGTATGGGGGTGAGTCCGTTCCTCCTCGTGGTGCCCCTGGATAAAGCCTGATGCTGCAGGCCAAACTGAACGCGGACAAATGTAACTTTTGTGACTGGCAGAACGGAAGGTGTAATCTTCCAACTTTTATAGATAACAACTACGGGAATGCCTGTCACAAATGAGAATATGATGAAGAAGTAGAATAGGAAGAATAATAACAGTGGAATAAAAAGAATATGTAGAATAGGAAGAATAATAATAGTTGAAGAAAATGAATATGAAGAATGTAATAAAAAAAAAAAATAGGTAGAAGATGAAGAAGAAGATGAATAAGGTGAAGAAGTTGATGTCAAGGATGCTGATGATGATGAAGATGAAAGTGTGGGAAAAGAAAAAAAAAAAAGAAAAAAAAGAAGGGGAAGGGCGTGGAATAGTGAAACATCAATATCTGACAAAATAAAAAAAATTTACATACTCAATATCTTTTTCAATCCGAACGTCTTAAAAAAAAAAAAAAAACATGCTATTCTATTTGATTGGACTAATCCTCATTGCCTTTAATGTCTCCGCCACCTCCCCCATACATCCTACATTATTCTTAGTTGTTTTCCTTCAGGTAGAATGAACCTACAAGGAAAGAAAGGGTTTATTTTAATTCCGATATTTTGGTCCCATTGACTTGCATTGGGATCGGGTATCGGTATCGGCGATATCCGATATTTTTTGAATATCGGCCGATCCAAACCGATACCGATACTTTCCGATATCGGAAGGTATCGCTCAACACTATTAAAAACATTAAATCTAAATTTTAATACTCAAAAATGATGTACTTACAAAAATTAAGGTTCTTAGCGCATAAATTGGCCAATTCATGTATGCCCATCAACCACAACAAGGTAACCTCCCTCTGATGGGTCCCTGTTCTACTGTACATGCCACTCTCGTGCTATTAACCTACAGTTAAATGAACAGTTGTGCAGGCATGTACTACGGAGGACAGAGAATGAACTTCAATCCAATATTGCAGCCAGCATGCAGCCAGCGGGTAAGGAAAGGGTGAATCAAACACCCGATAACCCCACCTCTATGGCTGAAAATTGTTCCCTCCAAATTCAGGTGACAGAGTCCCTTTAAATATACTGAAAAAAACCATACCAGCACTTCCTAAGCGTGAACATGTGCAAGCTGCGAAGACTGCATTATATAGAAAAAGAAGGCACAGCAGCACTATATATAAGTTTAGGCCTTGTGAAAACACTGGAAACATTAAAAACATTAAATCTAGATTTTAATACTCAAAAATCTAACCAAATTCAAACCCAATTCTGATCAGAATAATGGGTCCAATTTTCTCACGCGTGAAAAAAATCTGAATGAGCCCTTAATAGAAAACAAAGTTTGTTTAAATTTTTTTTCTATTTTTCCTTTTTTTTATTTTACAAGTAGACTTGAATTTGTGCTAGATCCTCTTGAATGCAGCAACGTACGTTATCATGGTTTCTTTAAACATTGATGCTATAGCCATGCTTCTGTAGGAAACCTAACAGTCAATGTAAGTGCGATTGATTAATCTATTAGTCATTGAGCGCTGTCTGTTTTACTCACCAGAGAGATTCGCGTTCTCACATTTACAACGTTTTAAGTGGGAAGTGCACATCCAGCTCTACTACGTTCTTTCCAAGGAAGGCATTGTGTTTATTTTTCATTTTACTGTAAGATCCTGCAAACAAAAGGAATTGTGTTCATTTGGATAAAGCCACTCTCGCGTCATTTTCTGTACATCTGTTTGCAAGACAATAAAAAGGATTGGATTTACACAGTGCTGGGTCCAGAACAGGGCTTATCCGGCTATACCCTTGCCCTTCACATTTTGCTTTTCTTCTCATGGTAAAATGTAAACCTCTGTGGTTAATGACCTGTATCAAATATAAGTTACATCTGACACAGCCAAAGAGGGAAAAAGATTTCTGAACAGCTGTATGTCAAATAGAAAAAAAACGTCTTTCCCTCAAATCATTGCCCGTCGGTAAGTCAGCAGTGGAATCACAGCAGCATCAGCTGGCGAAGTAGAAAACTACAAGGCTCTGATACATTATACAATGTCTTCATCGCTTTCATTAGACCTGTCTTAATCAATGCACTCAGATGAGTAAACGCCGTTAGGGCATAATGTGCTGTGCGCATCCCAGAGGGAAGATTTCTCTTTTATGTCATTAAAGTGTTAGTAGTTGTGTTTTCATTATATGTCCTCTGTGACATTACGGAATAATCATATTTACTGGATATATAGCATTCTTCTGGCTGAAGAAATAAAAATTACAGCAGTTACATGAAAAGCTCTTCCATTATTCAATAACCCACTGACGATGTCAATTAAGGACAGTGACTAATAACCAGATCACAGTTTTCTCCACTACATTAAATATTTCCACAGAAAATGCACTGATATATAATAGAGCTAGGAATAAGATTCTAGACCCCAATGAAAAATCTATAACTTCCCCCCCACACACACACACACACTAAACCATTCACACAATAGTGGTGCCTCCACTACTCGGACAGCCCCTTCGGGCTTGTACTCACCTTCGGTGCTGGTGCCGTTTCAGCGGTGTCATCACTGGTTCTCTCGGGGATCGAATGACGCTGCTTCTGCCACTAGAACTGTAGAAAAAACATGGAACACACATCCAAAAATCATACGTTTATCTAAAGCCGCCAAGCAAAATTTACAAAACTGAACATATGGTTCTTAGTTTAACATTCTGATAAGACTGTGGGTCCCTAGCTTTAAAGGTGCAGTGTCATGTGCAAGCCACCATCACAGAGGCATCATACACTGAAAGAAGCAGCATGGTCTGTCCCCAGCACTCCTCCCATTTGGCACAGGCATTTTTACTTAGCAGGAAGCTGCGTGAGGGCATCCTCCTATTTTTGCTCTCAGTTCACAGTCAGAGAGGTTGTGGATTGTGCGTATTTTTTCTCCTTTCACTTGGTGTTGGTGCTGAGTAGCTGCCCAAGCGAGGTAGTCTTGGGCAAACTGAGGCTCCTGCTCGCTCTCGCACCCTACAGTCAAAACATGTCCCAGTTCCGGTGTGTTGCTGTGTGTGGGGTGCCTCTCACTGACTTGTAGCCCATAGGCCCTCACAGGCTCCAGGCTTTCATCTTCCAGAGTCTCTGCAGAAAACAATTCAGGGGACAGGGAATTCATAAAATCAATCAAATTTTTATTTGACAGCTTCTTTCTTGACAATTACGCATATAAGATGTGAGGTTTTTGGAACTCCTAGAGTGAACCTGCAGATCCACGACAACGAAATGTGGGAGTGGGACCCCCTGATGTGATCTTGAGAGACCAACTTGTAGCGGGCCAAAGAGAAGCTTTGCTTAAACAAGCTTTGCGGGAGCTCCTGCATACCAATTCGAGCACGACCTTCCTGGAGATCGGGGCTGAAGTGCACATGCGAGAGCAAGAGCAGGGGACTACAGCCTCGGCAGGGATGATTGGGAGCAGTGGGGTACCCGCCTCACCTGTGGTCAAGCTAGGATGGGCCAGAGAGATTCGGAAAGAAATACAGGAGATGCGGGAAAAGTGGTCTGGCCTCAGAAGAGTCCCCACTGTGGCTCCAAATCCACCCAAAGACAGGAATTACCCCGAGTCCTGTTTGCCCATTGTACCTCACCAGGAAATGGGACAATCCCAAGCAGAGAAACATCCGACTTGTTTCAAGTGTGGGGACGTTGGACACTATGCCTAAGGCTGTGCGAAATGGGAGCGGCCTCTTACTTGGCAGCCGTTAAACTAATGGGCTCTAAACGAAGAAAAAGAAACAGAAGTGCACTCACTGGTCTCTTGTGCGATAGTCCTTTATTAGAACATGTGCGGGCACACTTGGGGAGAACGTGGACAAAAAAATGACGGCCGTTTCGCGCTACCGCGCTTCTACATAGATGACTCTGTGGCTGAGCCGCCGAGGATGAGAGAAGGCAGTCCTGAAAGTTTAATTTCTGTGAGTCCCCTCGTATGGGCTGAAATGAATGGTCGAGCCGTATACTGCGTAGTAGATACCAGTTCACAGGTGACCAACATGCCGGAAGCATATTTCAGACATAATTTTTCTGAGGTGACATGGCCAGAGTGGGGCCCAGTAACCAAGCTGACGGCGGCTAATTAGTTGCCTATCCCAGTTGCAGGGGTGGTCTGGATGCAAATTACAATGTATGGCAAAGATGTGGGCTGGAAAGTAGTCGTGTTTACCACGGAAGAAAATGGCAACGGCCCTCCAGTGACTCTGGAGATGAATGTGCTGAAAGAACTCGGGACTCTCCTGATCATCGAGTCACCAGACGCTTTTCTGGACCAATGGAGCCCATGAACCCCCTAGAGGAAGGTGTTTCAACAATTGATACAGGTCGCCCAGGCCCAGGAAACGTCGAGTGAAGGGAAAGTTCTAGGAAAAGTGATAGTCCCTGCAGCTGCTAAAATCGTCCTTCCACCTGGCCAGACTGTGCTTACGTTGCCCGAGCTTGTACACACCCTCGAAGGAGTAGAAGTCCAGATAGAGCCAACCTTAATGGACCAGATACCCTCAGGACCCCTCTCACCGCAGCAGGTGCAACAGGTGGAAGCTGTACTGGAGCATTATCATGATGCCTTCGCATGTCATGAAGATGACTTCGGGTGCACTACAGTCATAACCTATGAAATACCCACAGGAATTGCCGCACCAATCTGGGAGAGAAACCAGCAGATACTGCCTCAGATGTACAAGAAGGTGGAACAATTGTTGGCACACATGCTTCAGAGTGGTGTCATACGTGGTTAGCTGCCATTGTCGTAGTCCAGAAGAAAGATGGGACCCTGCTTTTCTGTGTCAACTATACGCAACTGAATGCCTGTACAGTGTGGGACTCTTATGCCTTACCAAGAATTGAGGAGTCGCTATCTTCCTTGGGAAAGAAGTATTTCTCGTCCCTGGATCTGGCCAGTGGATACTGGCTGGTGCCCATGGGTTCATACTGCCCATGGGATTGTTTGAATTTAATCAGATGCCCTTCATCCTGACTAACGCTCCAGGGACGTTTCAACGATTGATGGAAAGGTGCTTGGAGGATCTGAATTTCAAAGCAACACTTATCTACCTAGGCGATATCATTGTCTATGCCGCCACCTTTGAAGAACACCTCTGGCAGCTGCAGCAAGTGTTGAGTCGACTACAGAAGCATGGCCTGAAAGTGAAGCCCCAAAAATGTCATCTTTTCGGGAAGCAAACAGAGTACCTGGGACACACCGTATCCGCTGAAGGGGTGAGACCTGCACGTGAGAAGATAGCGGTGGTACATGACTGGCCCACCCCGAAGACAGTGAAAGATGTTCGGGCCTTTCTGAGGCTGACTGGGTACTACCGGATGTTCATGAAGAATTTCACCCTTATCGCTAACCCGCTACTGGAACTACTAAAGGGAGTGCCGTCTGGTTCAAAGAATCAGATTATCCAGTGGGGAGACAGACAGGAAGAAGCCTACTGAGCTTTGAAGGTGGCCTTTACTGAGGCCCCAAAACTCGCCTATGTGGACTTCTCACAGCTGTGAGGGGCTGTGCTGTCGCAGATGCAGGAAGGGAAGGAATGAGTGATTGCCCACGCGAGCCGGTCCCGCCATGACTCAGAATGGAATCTGGAGAATTACAGTTCCTTTAAGTTGGAATTTCTGGCATTAGTGTGGGCGATGACCGCCGAAAAGTTTGCCAAATACCTGTCAGGATCCAAAGTCTTGCTGAGCACTGATAACACACCCCTGGCCCACCTTAAAAATGCAAAACTGGGGGCCATGGAGCAATAATGGGTGGCCCACATGACAAAATATCGGTACAAGATCGCATATCGAGCCACATTTGAGAACAAGCATGCCGATGCTCTGTCGAGAGTGACCCATAAACGACCTGGACCCGACTGAGATGAAAAGTTGGAGGCAGAAGAGGTTCCTGGCTTTCTGGACCTCGCCAGGTCATTTGCAGCAATGCAGGGACAGATGAGAAAGGCGTCTGGGGAGCAGGTGCTGAGGCGACCCCGTGATGACTTGGTACAACTCCAGCAGGAAGATAAGGAACATTTCCAGTTGAGATAGTGGGTGGCCCTGAAGCGACTTCCTATCTGGTACTCTGTCCCCAGAAACTCTGCAGATTCTAAGACAGTGGGAAAGACTCCAAGACGGCTTGCTGTATGGAAGAGTGCAGTTATTGCGAGAGTTTGGAGTCACCCAGCAAGTAGTACTCCAAGAGACGTTGATCCAAGTGGAGGCTACGGAGGCACATGAGAGAGGGGCCCACTTTGGTCCGGAGAAGACTTTCCAGTGGCTGCAGAAGCTGGTATATCACTCCCGACTAAAGACTGCAGTAGAGGAGGCCTGCCAGCGATGTCAGAGCTGTGAACTTGCCAAACCTCCGGAACAAAGAACTTGGGACCCACTGAGAGGTTTGCTGTGACGTGGCAGTGGCCTCACGCAGTTTGATCAGTATGTTAACCTAAAAACCTCATGTTCAGTTCAGTTTTGTAAATTGTTTGCCTAGATCAAAGCATGATTATTTTGATGTGCGATCTATGTCTTTTTTCTACAGTTCATCATATTGCTGTTGCTCTCTCACTTCTTATGGATGTATGTGATACGTCCAAAGGAGGGGGGTGCAAAGCTAGCACTGATTGGCTGCAGGGATTGTGTTACATAACAATGTCATGCGATCTCTGCATTATTCGAATGGTGCCGGCAATGGAGGTGAGTATAAGTGTTGTTATTTTACAAGGAGGAAATATAGGGAGTGAAACGGGGTTGTCCAAGTAGTGCCCCTTTGACAGTCACAGTAACCTGACTTCCCTTACAACAATAAGTGCCCATTTAATAATGTCCCGAGTCTCCCCCTGCACAGCTCCCCTCTATAGTGTAATGCAGCTCCAATAGGCAAACTCTAAATAGTATAATGTACCCCATAGGCAGACTATATAGTATAATGCACCCCCATAGGCACACTCTATATAGTAAATAATGCATCCCCATAGGCAGTCTCTATATAGTATAATGCAGCTTCCATAGGCAGACTCTATATTGTACAATGCACCCCCATAGGCAGACTGTAGATAGTATAATACACCCCCCCATAGGCAGACTCTATTTTGTATAATACACCCCCATAGGCAGACTCTACAGTATAATGCACCCCCCATAGGCAGACTCTGTATTGTATAATGAATCAACATAGGCAGACTCCATATTGTATAGTGCACCCCCATAGGCAGACTTTATAGTATAATGCACCCCCCATAGGCAGACTCTATATTGTATAATGCACCCTCATAGGCAGACTCTATAGTATAATGCACCCCCATAGGCAGACTCTATAGTATAATACACTCCCCATAGGCAGACTGCAGACTCTATATTGTATAATGCACCCATATTAATAAAATACAATACTCACCTCTCCTCCTAGTTCCCCCGCTGCTCCGAGCATCCGCAGATCTCCGGACAGCAGGCACCATGTAATGATGTCATCGCTCCCGCTGACATCAGATGCTGAGAGGGTAATGATGGGAGAGGGAGCTTGATGCTCCCACTCTCATTAATGTGGTCAACTGTATTAGCATGTAGTCAATATAGCTGAACTTGCGATGATGGGGGGCCACTGCTGCACTGGGCCCCCCTCCTGCTCAGGGGCCCCATAGTGGCTTGGTGGCAGTGCAGAGAGATCGATTCTCCCTACTCTGCCCCAGAGTGTAACTGCGTGGACATGCTGTGAACACCAATACAGTTACAGTAGCGTAGCTCTGGGTGGGCCCCTCAGAGCACAAGGGCCCAGAGCGACCACCCCATCTGCTCCCCCATTAAGCTCATTAAGCTACACTCCTGGGTGGTGGTGATATTAACTAATACCTTACATATTTTGAAATGTTCTTGTGCACTTTTTAAATTTTTACTTTTTGAGGTGCAGTTGGTCCCTGATGGCTTTGTAAGTTGTCACATCTCTTCACACGGGACACATTACACTTAGCACTGGGCAGCCCGCCACAGGGCGTTACTAATAGGCCATGATCCAGATGCTGTGCATTCTCTGTGTGAACACTGCTGCAGATTATTTATTTGCACTGGTGTGCCAAGCAGCCAATCTCTGATTGTAGGCTGGCTGTCTCATTTGGTATTGCCACACCTGTGCAGTCGCCATCTTTACGTGGGCCCGCTGCACCATGATAGTGCACTTGACTTGAGGCCTATACAGGTAAGCACCTTTGCCTGGTTTTTGTGGTGTTTTCTACAGTTACAGTAACATAGTAACATAGTAACATAGTTAGTAAGGCCGAAAAAAGACATTTGTCCATCCAGTTCAGCCTATATTCCATCATAATAAATCCCCAGATCTACGTCCTTCTACAGAACCTAATAATTGTATGATACAATATTGTTCTGCTCCAGGAAGACATCCAGGCCTCTCTTGAACCCCTCGACTGAGTTCGCCATCACCACCTCCTCAGGCAAGCAATTCCAGATTCTCACTGCCCTAACAGTAAAGAATCCTCTTCTATGTTGGTGGAAAAACCTTCTCTCCTCCAGACGCAAAGAATGCCCCCTTGTGCCCGTCACCTTCCTTGGTATAAACAGATCCTCAGCGAGATATTTGTATTGTCCCCTTATATACTTATACATGGTTATTAGATCGCCCCTCAGTCGTCTTTTTTCTAGACTAAATAATCCTAATTTCGCTAATCTATCTGGGTATTGTAGTTCTCCCATCCCCTTTATTAATTTTGTTGCCCTCCTTTGTACTCTCTCTAGTTCCATTATATCCTTCCTGAGCACCGGTGCCCAAAACTGGACACAGTACTCCATGTGCGGTCTAACTAGGGATTTGTACAGAGGCAGTATAATGCTCTCATCATGTGTATCCAGACCTCTTTTAATGCACCCCATGATCCTGTTTGCCTTGGCAGCTGCTGCCTGGCACTGGCTGCTCCAGGTAAGTTTATCATTAACTAGGATCCCCAAGTCCTTCTCCCTGTCAGATTTACCCAGTGGTTTCCCGTTCAGTGTGTAATGGTGATATTGATTCCCTCTTCCCATGTGTATAACCTTACATTTATCATTGTTAAACCTCATCTGCCACCTTTCAGCCCAAGTTTCCAACTTATCCAGATCCATCTGTAGCAGAATACTATCTTCTCTTGTATTAACTGCTTTACATAGTTTTGTATCATCTGCAAATATCGATATTTTACTGTGTAAACCTTCTACCAGATCATTAATGAATATGTTGAAGAGAACAGGTCCCAATACTGACCCCTGCGGTACCCCACTGGTCACAGCGACCCAGTTAGAGACTATACCATTTATAACCACCCTCTGCTTTCTATCACTAAGCCAGTTACTAACCCATTTACACACATTTTCCCCCAGACCAAGCATTCTCATTTTGTGTACCAACCTCTTGTGCGGCACGGTATCAAACGCTTTGGAAAAATCGAGATATACCACGTCCAATGACTCACCGTGGTCCAGCCTATAGCTTACCTCTTCATAAAAACTGATTAGATTGGTTTGACAGGAGCGATTTCTCATAAACCCATGCTGATATGGAGTTAAACAGTTATTCTCATTGAGATAATCCAGAATAACATCCCTCAGAAACCCTTCAAATATTTTACCAACAATAGAGGTTAGACTTACTGGCCTATAATTTCCAGGTTCACTTTTAGAGCCCTTTTTGAATATTGGCACCACATTTGCTATGCGCCAGTCCTGCGGAACAGACCCTGTCGCTATAGAGTCCCTAAAAATAAGAAATAATGGTTTATCTATTACATTACTTAGTTCTCTTAGTACTCGTGGGTGTATGCCATCCGGACCCGGAGATTTATCTATTTTAATCTTATTTAGCCGGTTTCGCACCTCTTCTTGGGTTAGATTGGTGACCCTTAATATAGGGTTTTCATTGTTTCTTGGGATTTCACCTAGCATTTCATTTTCCACCGTGAATACCGTGGAGAAGAAGGTGTTTAATATGTTAGCTTTTTCCTCGTCATCTACAACCATTCTTTCCTCACTATTTTTTAAGGGGCCTACATTTTCAGTTTTTATTCTTTTACTATTGATATAGTTGAAGAACAGTTTGGGATTAGTTTTACTCTCCTTTGCAATGTGCTTCTCTGTTTCCTTTTTGGCAGCTTTAATTAGTTTTTTAGATAAAGTATTTTTCTCCCTATAGTTTTTTAGAGCTTCAATGGTGCCATCCTGCTTTAGTAGTGCAAATGCTTTCTTTTTACTGTTAATTGCCTGTCTTACTTCTTTGTTTAGCCACATTGGGTTTTTCCTATTTCTAGTCCTTTTATTCCCACAAGGTATAAACCGCTTACACTGCCTATTTAGGATGTTCTTAAACATTTCCCATTTATTATCTGTATTCTCATTTCTGAGGATATTGTCCCAGTCTACCAGATTAAGGGCATCTCAGTAGCGTAGCTCTGGGTGGGCCCCTCAGAACACAAGGACCCGGTGCTACCACCCCTTCTGCTCCCCCCTTAAGCTCATTAAGCTACACTACTGGGGGTGAGGGTGATAGATGTCGTCCCCCTACCAGTCTGATACTGATAGTCTATCAAACACCTTCATTTGCACACCTTCAAAGATTAGTACATGTTCATATAGTGAAAACACCAAAAGGTGCACAACTCATAGCATGGATCAGGAATATCGTGTGACCAGACAACTTCTTTCATGCAAAAAAAAATTTACTTAAAAACTGTGGGTTTTATTGTTTATATATAGCGCTTACAGTTCATATACCCGTATTTTTCGCTTTATAAGATGCACATGACGGCTGCCATTTTCTTGAAGTCCTGTGCAGTAGACACAGGCGCTCATTAGATTATTCGCTCTCTAAACCGGAAACTCGCAGCCTGATCCCAGAAGTGCAATGGCACCAGCCTGCACTACGCCACCCGCATACCGCCGAACACCGCTAATAATGGCACCGACAGCCCCAGCTCCAGGCCTGCTCCATTGCCCCACTGGCGACCCTGCCTTCTACCAGTCTGCTCCGCAGCCGCTGCCGACCCCACGGTAATAAAGATTTTTTTCCGTATTATTTTCACTATTCGAAGTGTAAAATGCACCCCCATTCCCCCCCAAATTTGGAGGAAATGAAAGTGCGTCTTATAATCCAAAAAAAAAAGTATATTCTTGAAATAGTCTTTGCATTTAAAAATTACTTGTAAAATATATTACATTATTGTGTTACAGTCTGCATGTGGTAATATTCTGCCTGTATTGTAGCCCAGAGCAGGACTCAACGTTCTGCTTGATTGCTAGTGGAACCAACTAAAAATGTATTAAACAAGAAAAGAATGTGGGATGATGTAACTCAGTTTATAACTCAGTATCAGAAAAACATGAAATAATTTTCATCAAGCATTTAAAAATGCCACAATTAATAGTAAATGGAGGAAAATAATGGAAACTTTAGTTCTGTTACTGGATTTCCACAGCTATATCAACAGATAGTGACCACATAGTCATCTGACAACATACTCTCACCAATGTTACATTTATGACATATCTGACATAGGAGATTGTACGTGTTAATTAGCTCAGTGTACAAAAAGTATTTACCTACAATATTGCATCATAAGGTATATATCAACAGTACAAGTACACAATGCAGTAAAGTTCCATGTTTATGGCGCTTTCTCTGACATACATATGCCAGTACAATTTTACATTTCAGCATACACAACTTATCTTTTTTTAATTTACATAAAAAGTAATCTTTCACATCTTGTCATTTGATCCAATAAATATATGCAGCTACTAGAATACATTAGCATAAATATGGAAATGACTATACGCTGTTTACACGTGGGATAGGCCATTCGGATGAAGTTAATCAATTCACGGGCATATTCATATTAGTGCATAGTATGAAGAGAAAATTAGTAATGCCCATAGTAAATGCCCCATTTAATGGTTTACATCAGCCTCTATGTCTTTACAGCCATGACAATTACGACAATATAACATTTTACATTTGACAAGTTAATTAAAGTTCTCTCTTCATTTTAAGATCACATTGCATTGCCCAGTGAAACAGACATGTCCACTACCTCCATATTAGTGAATATAAAACGCTGGGCACATTTCTATGGTTTGGTTTGGTGAATAGCATTTCTGATACAATTATTTCCTTCTGTGAGTCTCTGAATTTATATATGTTTCTAATAATCAGTGTTTTCTTAATGCACATATTAGCACCCATATTATACAACTTATTTTTTTTACTTTTGATTAAGCCTTATTCATATGTATATGTTGTATCCATTTTTTACGGATACAGAACGTACCTATTATAATCTATAATGCTATTCATGTCCATTTTTTCAAGCAGCATGGATGACAAGGGCCAATACAAGTCTATGGGGTCTGTGAAAACATGTACTGCACACAAATCTCATCCGTGTACTGTCCATGTTTGATATTGATATAAAGTATAGGAGAAGCTTTGTCATTTATTTCTTTATCTATCTGTGAAAAACACTGAGGACACACTGATGATACACCAATGAGACACTGAGGGTAAAAAATGAACACACTGATGACTGTCACGAGCTGGTCACATCCTCCTGGAAGATCTGGGATAAGAAAATCCCTATGTATTGTGAAGTGCAGGTCTTCCATTTAGCCGGGTCTTCTGTGTATCATATTAAATGGATTTTATTTCTTTTGGTGCTGAAGAGGGTAATGACCCTTTCTATGCTGGTTAGAAACTTTCAGCTCCATCCCAGAGCTGTTCCTGACCTGGTCATTTCCTCTCCCTCTAAAATCTGGTCAGACCTTCTTTTCCTTGCCAGTAAGAGCTTTGCTTCTTAGCTCCTTGGAGACACTGTGCTGAATAGGAGATCGTTGTTGCTAGAAGAGATTTTTGCGTGATGTTTTTGGGTGTATGCTTTCCTCATTGTCCTATTCCCATTTGGTTTGTACATTCCTATCCTTCCCTATATACTGCTCTACCTTTTGTGAGTGTTTTGTATGTTTGTTGCTTCCTGTTATGCCTCTCTGTTTAACATGTTGATACACTAGCATTTCTCTCCCAGGCCTCCTGGGGGAGGGGACAGCTTACGTAATAACAGAGGAACAGTAAGGCTGGTGGCCCGACCCTCCTCACCTTTAGATGTACCTTTGGGAGCAGAGATAGTTAGGGCCCCAGTCCTAGAGATGGTTCCGGGCCACTTTTCCCAATCACGAACTAGTCACAGCATGACACTGCCACCCTGAAGACACGCTAACAACACACTGATGAAACACTGAGGATAAAAACGGACACACTGACGAAAATTCTCACACAGCGAGCAGTGACGTCAGTTCATCTATAAACTCCAGTCACCTTACTGACATCAACGCTCAACACTGAAGATGCATTTGGATGAGCAGCTCAGTGTCTCCTGGATGCCGAGCTGAGTGATCTCATTTAATGTGACCGCGCAGCAAAACAGCCAGATGTTGCTAATTTAAGCTCATCGCGGGACAAATATATTATTGGCGGGCAGGTGAGGATTTCTTTGTTTTTTTATTTTTCTTTGGATATTAATGAAGAGGGTTGGGCAGTTTTTATTTCAAATAAAGGACTATGTTTATGTGTGTTTATAACAATTAAAGGACAATGCTCTGAGTTTGTCTTTATTACATTTGACTATGGTGTTAGTAATGGGAGTGTTTTTTAGACTTCTCTCCATTACTAACCCCTAACCCCTGGGCTTGATATCAGCTGACATTACAAAGCTGACATCAACCCCAATACTATTACCCATCTTGCCACCGCACCAGTGCAAGTGGAAAGAGTAGAGGTTAAACGTCAGAATTGGTGCATAAAATGGGCCATTTCTGGGGCACCTGAGGGCTGATGTTCTTAGTCTGGGAAGGGGTCAATATCCATGGCCCCTTCCTATTAATATCTGCCTGCAGCTGTCTGCCTAGCCTTTGCTGATTATTAATTATAGGGGGACACCAGGTATTTTTGGGGGGAATCACCCCTTGTTAATAACGAGTAAAGGCTAAATAGACAGCTGTGAGCTAATATTAATAGCCTGTGAAGCTCCATGTTTATAACCCCCTTCCCAGACTATAAACATCAGCCCCCCGCTGTCAGCTTAACCTCAGCTGGTTAAGAATAATATGGGAGACTCCGCGCCATTTTTTCTTTTCTTTTTTAGCTAAATACATGCACTGTAAGCTACACACACACTGCAATGATTATATAATTATATTACATCTATCATATGTATATATAATATCACATGCATATCATATCATATGCATATCATATCATGTATATATGTACAGTTGTGTTCAATATGTTTACATACCCAGCAGAATGTTTGCTTTCTTGGCCTTTTTTTCAGAGAATATGAATGCTAACACCAAAACTATTCCACTCATGGTTAGTGGTTGAGTGAAGTCATTTATTGTCAAACTACTGTGTTTTCTCTTTTAAAATCATAATGACAACCCAAAACATCCAAATGAACCTGATCAAAAGTTCACATACCCCATTTCTTTAAACCGCCTATTGCCATCTTTAGCATCAATGACAGGTTGATGTCTTTTGTGGTAGTTGTGGATGAGGTTCTTTATTTTCTCAGATGGTAAAGCTGCCCACTCTTCTTGGCAAAAATTGTCCAGTTTCTGTAAATTCCTGGGCTTTCTAGCATGAACTACGTGCTTGAGATATCCCCAGAGTGGCTCAATGATATTGAGGTCAGGAGACTGAGATGGCCACTCCAGAACCTTCACTTTGTTCTGCTGTAGGCATATAGCATGGGCAATACATGATGTGGCCTTAAAACCTCTTTTGTACATTTTAAAACATTAGTACAGAGCAAGCAGCTTGCTTTAGATTGGGCAGTCGGAGGGAGGTAAGTCAGCTGTCAGGCACAGCCAGACTCACAGCAAAGAAGGCAAGCATATTTTATTATGATGCCTTCTTAATAGCTGAACCAGTGCTTATGTATTCAGTTAAGGAAGCACTAAGAGGGATTCCTCTCCTGGACCCCGCTGTCATGTGATCACTGGGTGTAGTGAGGGAACAGAAGCTGCTGGGTCCTTGGAGAGCCACTCAACTCTGCTATGCAGACAGGAGGCCGAATTTCCCATGTAGCTGGGGCTAATATAAAAATATTAAAATGCTTCCCAAAGGTGTTTTAAAAACTTAAGGGGAGCAAAGTGTGTGAAATAACGTAATTTTAAAAAGCAAGTAAAACTAAATAAATGAATTACATAAAACTAGACTTAAAAAAAGGCAAATTCAGTCGCTGTTTCTAGCCCCACCACGTCAAAAACAATATGTCCAATACATCATAAGTGTTAAATAGTTTTTTAGTGATCCACTGTAATTGTAAAAAATAAAAAACACATTGTGTTATTTTTCTTTACATTTTCCCTGATATCAGCAAATAAAAGTATATCAAAATGACATTAAAATTAACCCAACATATCACAAAAAAGTTAAAAAAAATTATTTCAATACCCGAACGAGAAAAAAGTGAGTCAATAAAAGCTAATGTACAGTTAAAACCTGAAAATGTGGCAGGTCATGATGGGGGGGTTGGCGGGAGCCCTCGTCATGAACTAGTTAAGTGCAGGGCAGACCAAAAAAAACTGAATGCATTAAAGGGACACTGTCACCTGAATTTGGAGGGAACAATCTTCAGCCATGGAGGCGGGGTTTTGGGGTTTTTGATTCACCCTTTCCTTACCCGCTGGCTGCATGCTGGCTGCAATATTGGGTTGAAGTTCATGCTGTGTCCTCCATAGTACACGCCTGTGCAAGGCAAGATTGCCTTGTGCAGGCATGTACTACGGAGGACAGAGAATGAACTTCAATCCAATATTGCAGCCAGCATGCAGCCAGCGGGTAAGGAAAGGGTGAATCAAAAACCCCAAAACCCCGCCTCCATGGCTGAAGATTGTTCCCTCCAAATTCAGGTGACAGTGTCCCTTTAAGCACTTCTCAATTACATCAACTGTATCAGGCAGAAATGATCTGACAAAATACGAACTGCACAAATTGGCAGATTTCACCAGGAAATTCAATTTGCAGCAAGGTTATTATCTATGAACTAGATGGTGGCCCGATTCTAACACATCGGGTATTCTAGAATATGTATGTAGTTTGTTTATGAAGATTTTAGAATAATACAATGAATACATAGAATTCGGCCAGGCGGGACCAATTAGCGAAGCATGGTTAAAATCCCGCACCAATTCACGGCCGGAGTGCGCCTGTCGTTGATTGTTCATGGCCGGCCACGTAGTATATAGCATAACCACGTAGTATATAGCACAGCCACGTAGTATATAGCAGCCAACATAGCATATAACACAGCCACGTAGTATATAACACAGCTCACGTAGTATAAAACAGCCCACGCAGTGTATAAAACAGCCCACGCAGTGTATAACACAGCCCACGTAGTGTATAACACAGCCACGTAGTATATAACACAGCCCATGTAGTATATTGCACAGCCACGTAGTATGTAGCACAGTCCACATAGTATATTGCACAGTTATGTAGTATATTGCACAGCCCACGTAGTATATTGCACAGCCACATAGTATATTTCACAGCCCACGCAGTATATTACCCAGCCATGTAGTATATTACATAGCCCACGTAGTATATAGCACAGCGACGTAGTATATAACCCAGCCCATGCAGTATATAACACAGTCACGTAGTCGCACATAGTGTATATAGCACAGCCAAGTAGTATATAACACAGCCATGTAGTATATTGCACAGCCACATAGTATATTGCACAGCCACGTAGTATATTGCACATTCCACGTAGTATATTGTAAAGTCCACTTAGTATATTGCACAGCCCACATAGTATATAACACAGCCACGTAGTATATTACACAGCCCACGTAGTATATAGCACAGCTGCGTAGTATATTGCACAGCCGACGCATTATGTAATACAGCCCATGCAGTATATAGCACAGCCCATGCAGTATATTACAGCCACGTAATAAATTGCACAGCCCACGTAGTATATTGCACAGCCGACATAGTATTTAGCACAGCGACGTAGTATATAACACAGCCCATGCAGTATTTAACACAGCCCACACAGTATATAGCACAACCCACTCAGTATATAGCAATGTGGGCACCATATCCCTGTTAAAAAAAGAATTAAAATAAAAAATCATTATATACTTACCCTCGGATGGCCCCCGGATCCAGCCCAGGCCTTTCCCGCTCCTTGTGCGCCGCTCTGGTCCCAAGCTGCAATAACACGTGGTTATGTAGCATTCTCGTGAGACTGCTACGTCATCTCCGGTCATTGCCGCAATGCATTCTGGGGACCTGAGTGGCGCGCGAGGAGCGGGAAAGGCCTGGGCTGGATCCGGGGGCCGTCGGAAGGTGAGTATATAATGATTTTTTTATTCTTTTGAATATTTTTAACATTATAAGTTTTTACTATTGATGCTGCATAGGCAGCATCAATAGTAAGAAGTTGGTCACACAGAGGATTAATGGCAGCGTTAACAGACTACCTTACACCGTGTTATGCCGTGGTGTAAGGCAGTCCTTTTAACGCTATGTGGGCGCTGACTGGGGGGGAGTATGGAGGGGGCACTGACTGCAGGGGAGTAGGGAAGGGCCAATTCACGGCCGGACTGTGCCCGTCACTGACGGCCGCGACCAATCAGCGATGTGGGATTTCCGTGACAGACAGACAGATGGAAGTGACCCTTAGACAATTATATAGTAGATGGAAATTTTCCTATTATGCTCTGTGCTTACTCGAGTAAAAAGAAAAAGAAAACTCGTGCTCACCTCTCCAATTGCCCATGCTGCTCCCTGCCCAGTATCTGTGCGTCCGTCTCACTGCATGCCTGGCCTAGTGTTCACTCTAGGGCTGGCTTATGGCTGTGAGCAGGCCCAGGTTTAACTGCTTATACACAAAGAACTCTGGGGCCTAACAGAGTCTGGATGCCGCACCCTAGATTGCACAGTGAGCTGGAGATGCGGCAGAGGACCAGTCGGTGGAAAGAGAATAGCGGTCAGCGAGTTGAGTGGCCTGCCAAAGGCTAAAAAAAAACACATTGCTCACATTTCCAGCCACCCACACTGCCCAATGCCCACTGCCTGGTTCTCTGTGCCTCTTGTCGCGCTACATTTTGGGGCCTGCATCTGGAAGTCCAAGCCCGGTATTCACTCAATACGAGGACTTCCGGCCACGAATTGGCCTTAGAGCAAGCACAGTAAATTTCAGGGCCTATTCGAGACATGGAGCACCGGCCCAGAGTGATCACCAGGCCAGAAATGCAGCACGACAGAAGAGCAGAGGACTGAACAGCAGGCAGAGAGCAGTGGGGATGGCCAGAAAGTTGAGTTGTTTGGGTTTGTTTTTGTTTTGTCTTTTTCCCTTTTGTCAGCTCTTTACTGTTTAACAAGATGCTGAATCTATGAGGAATGAATTACAAAAAAATCCATAATCTCCAGAATGCCAATATTTGTGAAATTTTAGTAGAATTCAATTCACCAATCTTTACTATCAGGCCTGCATTGGTTGGCAAAGTATTTTTAATCTCCAGATCGCTCCCTGCCTGCCTCTGATATATACACAATAGTTTTTATGCATTTATTTAAACATATATCCTCTGAATTCATAATACACTAGAACTGATATTCAGTAGTCTTCCATGTGTTTATCTGAGCAGTTAAAGGGATCAAGTCAGATAATTCATGCTTCCCATATCACTGACACCATTAAGCAGGCACAGACCTCTTATTACACAAGCAGCCATGTCTTACAGCAGTTCACAGAAAACATGAGCTGGGAATGAGGAGACCCCATTCATCTGATCAGGTCCTCGCTGGTTTCTCACCACCCAGTTACACTTGATTGACAAGTCTTTTCCTATTTTTGTATAAGCAGAAAATCTGTTGATCAACTGAACCGAGCGGAAAGAAGACAGCGGGGAGCTGCAACCTTGACTCTTCTCCCCGCTCCTGGCTCATCCTCAAACTATCTTTTCTAAAAAAATAAAAAAAACACTGTAATTCAGAGAGAAACATGGTTGTTTGTAATGAAAGAGCTTGCCCTGTTTTATCCTGGCTCAAATCTCCAGACAGGTTCCCTTTAAAGATAATGTGAGCTATTTTCCACAGGAATCAGGTCATATAAGCGAGACCATTACACTTTTTATATAACATAGCAGCACAAGTCTCCATCCTGCTGATTTTACAACTTAAAAAGCCCAAAATAGACCCTGAGTAAAAGGAAAACTTCACACTGAGAGGTGTAAAAGGATATAATCTAAAAGAGGTTAGCTCCTGTTAATTATACTTGTTATGTTAGTTCAGAAGTCTAATTGTGCTCATTTCGCGGTTTTTAAAATGCCC
Source organism: Ranitomeya imitator (assembly GCF_032444005.1). Classification (NCBI taxonomy): domain Eukaryota; kingdom Metazoa; phylum Chordata; class Amphibia; order Anura; family Dendrobatidae; genus Ranitomeya; species Ranitomeya imitator. Next base: position 1,114,211,566 of record NC_091282.1, read on the forward strand.
ATGTGGTCTGTCGATCTAGCCGAATTTGGCTGAAACACAAATAATCTGGCACAGACGTGAAACTGTCATTACCTGTTTCCCACTGGCTGGAGACATGTATCTGAATTAATGGCACATTATATGCAACTTTGTAGTTCCCAAAGTCTTCTGTGAGCCATAGAGCTCATGGCTTGGCAGTCCTTTACTGCCACATAAACAATGTCCTTTATTGTGTGCAACTACGGAAATGAAAGCAGCACAGTATACAAGGCATTGATCTGATACTTTAGTGCTCTACTTTTCAAACAAAAACTGCTTGTTTGTAACTAAAATAACATGAAATGTATCAGAAATATAGTCCAGACATTTCTAATCATATTAGAAATATCAAATCCCCTGATGGCATACTTAAAGCACCACTCCAGTGTTTTGTTTTATTTGAGCATTGGAGTGGTGCTACTAATCTAAATTCCCTGCCCCTAGTACCATGCTTGCCACACAATGTCTTCTTCTGTCCGGATGGTCTCCTGCAGTTTGTGACCATCCGGACTGCTCCAGTGTATGCTGGACAGACCAGAAGTCACAACTCAATGTAAGTCTATGAGAGCCAGAGCGAGTCCAGAACAAGGATCATAAGTTGTGGTCACAAGATGGCAGCTTGAGACCGGAGCGACGCTGGGAAAAGTGGAAGACGGGAGCTGATGAGTATAATTCTACGGACAGGGAACTTAGATTAGTGACACCACAATAGCACTGAAATAAAAAGAAATGCTGGATTGGTGCTTTAAATTACAGATTTCAATCTGAAAACAGCCTCTTCTCTGTTTATTGTAGTATCCGTTAGCAATTCTACAATAATTTTATACAAAGAAGCGAATGTGGAAGCTATGTCCCCACTTCCGGTCATGTGCAGTCTGCTGGTTTTGCCCCCCTCAACAGCCACGGTCTCTCATGTGGCCCCTTGGGAAAATTAATTTCCCTCTCCTGCACTACACTGTTACCAATGTTCTAGTTTTTCTAGTCTTTCACATTTTTTAGCCTATATATAATATATATATATATATATATATATATATATATAGATCTACTATATAATTGTCTAGAGGTCACTTCCGTCTGTCCTTCTGTCACGGTTATTCATTCGCTAAATGGTCACAGCAGCCATGACAGGCAGCTGGCGAGACCAATCAGCAACGGGCACAGTCCGGAAGAAAATGGCCGCTCCTTACTCCCCGCAGTCAGTGCCTGTCGCCCGCATACTCCCCTCAAGTCATCGCTAACTCAGGGTTAATGCCGGCGGTAACGGACTGCGTTATGCTGTGGGTAACGCACTCCGTTACCGCCGCTATTAACCCTGTGTGTCCCCAACTTTTTACTATTGACGCTGCCTTTGCGGCATCAATAGTAAAAAATGTAATGTTAAAAATAATAATAAAAAAAAAAACCTGCTTATACTCACCCTCCGTTGCAGATCGCGCCGGCCGCCATCTTCCGTTGCAGGTCCCGGTGGCAGAAAGACCTACCATGACGTCACGGTCATGTGACCGCGACGTTATCACAGGCCCTGCGTGACAAGGACCTGCCATGACGTCACGGTCATGTGACCGCGACGTCATCACAGGCCCTGCGTGCCTGCGCTACAAAGACCTGCCATGACGTTACGGTCATGTGACCGTGACGTCATCACAGGTCCTGCGCTAATACCAACCCTGGGACCGGAACCTGCCGTGGACTACAAGGACTCCCTCGGAAAGGTGAGTATATGTTTATTTTTTATTTTTTCACCTGTGACAAACCTGGCTGGGCAATATACTATGTGACTGGCCAATATACTATGTGGCTCTGTGCTGTATACTACTTCGCCGTGCAAAATACTACGTAGCTGGGCAATATACTACGTCACTGGGCAATATACTACGTGGCTGGGCAATATACTACGTGGCTGCGCAATATACTACATCACTAGGCAATATACTACGTAACTGGGCAATATACTACATGGCTGGGCAATATACTACGTCACTAGGCAATATACTACGTGGCTGGCCAATATATTATGTCACTGGGCAATATACTACGTGGTTGGGCAATATACTACGTGACTGGGCAATATACTACGTAGCTCGGCAATATACTACGTAACTGCAATCTACTACATGGCTGCGCAATATACTACGTCACTAGGCAATATACTACGTGGCTGGGCAATATACTACGTGGCTGGGCAATTTACTACGTGGCTGGGAAATATACTACGTGGCTGGGCAATATACTACGTGGCTGGGAAATATACTAGCTATATATATATACTAGCTATTGAACCCGTTCTACGCCCGGGTGGCGAGCATTTATATTGGTATATGGTCTCCATCATGTGCTGCTGCCATCCTGCGCCCGTTCTGTCATGTGCTGCTGCCATCCTGCGCCCGTTCTGTCATGTGCTGCTGCCATCCTGCGCCCGTTCTGTCATGTGCTGCTCCCATCCTACGCCCGTTCTGTCATGTGCTGCTCCCATCCTGCGCCCGTTCTGTCATGTGCTGCTCCCATCCTGCGCCCGTTCTGTCATGCGCTGCTGCCATCCTGCGCCCGTTCTGTCATGCGCTGCTGCCATCCTGCGCCCGTTCTGTCATGCGCTGCTGCCATCCTGCGCCCGTTCTGTCATGCGCTGCTGCCATCCTGCGCCCGTTCTGTCATGTGCTGCTGCCATCCTGCGCCCGTTCTGTCATGTGCTGCTGCCATCCTGCGCCCGTTCTGTCATGCGCTGCTGCCATCCTGTGCCCGTTCTGTCATGCGCTGCTGCCATCCTGCGCCCGTTCTGTCATGTGCTGCTCCCATCCTGCGCCCGTTCTGTCATGTGCTGCTGCCATCCTGCGCCCGTTCTGTCATGTGCTGCTGCCATCCTGCGCCCGTTCTGTCATGTGCTGCTCCCATCCTGCGCCCGTTCTGTCATGTGCTGCTCCCATCCTGCGCCCGTTCTGTCATGTGCTGCTCCCATCCTGCGCCCGTTCTGTCATGCGCTGCTGCCATCCTGCACCCGTTCTGTCATGCGCTGCTGCCATCCTGCGCCCGTTCTTTCATGCGCTGCTCCTATCCTGCCCCCGTTCTGTCATGCGCTGCTGCCATCCTGCGCCCGTTCTGTCATGTGCTGCTCCCATCCTGCTGCCATCCTGCGCCCGTTATGTCATGCGCTGCTGCCATCCTGCGCCCGTTCTGTCATGTGCTGCTCCCATCCTGCCCCCGTTCTGTCATGCGCTGCCGCCATCCTGCGCCCGTTCTGTCATGTGCTGCTCCCATCCTGCTGCCATCCTGCGCCCGTTATGTCATGCGCTGCTGCCATCCTGCGCCCGTTCTGTCATGTGCTGCTGCCATCCTGCGCCCGTTCTGTCATGTGCTGCTGCCATCCTGCGCCCGTTCTGTCATGCGCTGCTGCCATCCTGCGCCCGTTCTGTCATGTGCTGCTCCCATCCTGCTGCCATCCTGCGCCCGTTATGTCATGCGCTGCTGCCATCCTGCGCCCATTCTGTCATGTGCTGCTGCCATCCTGCGCCCGTTCTGTCATGTGCTGCTGTCATCCTGCGGCCCCGTTCTGTCATGTGCTGCTGCTATCCTGCGCCCGTTCTGTCATGCGCTGCTGCCATCCTGCGCCCGTTCTGTCATGTGCTGCTGCCATCCTGCGCCCGTTCTGTCATGTGCTGCTCCCATCCTGCGCCACTATTGTATTATATGCCCCCGTATGCTGCTGCCATATAAATAAAAAAAAAAAATACCATACTCACCTATCGTGCAGTGGAGCCGGAGTGTGTCTTCAAGAAAATGGTGCCGGAAAGCGCGGACTGCGCAGGCGCCGATTCCGGCAGCAGGAATCGGCGCCTGCGCAGTCCGCGCTTTCCGGCGCCATTTTCTTGAACACACACTCCGGCTCCTCTGCCTGTGACTGGACTCTGTCACAGCAGAGGAGCCGGGAGACGGAGCCGCACGCAGCGCTGGAACGGAGGACAGGTGAATATACTTACCCTCCCTCCTGGCGCGTCCACGGTCCCTGCCTCTCCGGTGGAGATCGCGGTATGCGTTCAGTGCTTACGCATACCGCGATCTCCTGGGAGCGTCACTCTGTGGGGGCCAGACTGCGCCGGCGCTTGCGCCAGAGCAGTCTATAAAGGCTTCAGACAGAGTGACGCTCCCAGCGTTATATTATAGATATATATATATATCTTAGTATGTGAATAAAAACACTAGCCACAAACAATATTAAGAACACAATGCAAGAAAGGTAATGTAAATAATATACCGGACTTATGTAAAAATGAGGGGGACCATCAGATCCAGATGTGGCAGGAGAGACACGTTACGCTTCTGCAGTGCAGCTTCCTCAGGGGTAAAAGTATACTGGAAACTTTGTCTCCTATATGTACACTTGAATAAATTAGTGCAAATGAACATATCTGTAAACAGTGTTCTGTTAGTAGTGTGACAAAGTCACTGGCAAAGTGCTAGAGGGGAGATACGTTTCATTGAGGCCATTTGTTCCGGTGATTTGAAAGCAGAAGTGTCCTCCAGAACACTGTGTTGAGAGGGCTTAAATGGCCATTTTACGGGCTGGGTTTTTGTGTACAACCATGGAGTGGGTAGGAGGTAGTGATGAGTGAATATACTCATTACTCCAGATTTCGCGAGCACGCTCGGGGGTCCTCCGAGTATTTTTTAGTGCTCGGAGAATTCGTTTTTATTGCCGCAGCTGAGTGATTTACATCTGTTGGCCAGCATAAGTACATGTGGGAGACTGTACCATTCTGTTTTAGATTGCCTGTTTTTGCCCGAAGGGCTCTGTTTATTTTCACTTTGCGTTAGTTTATGTCATATGTCTAATAAACCAATGGAAGATTTAAAGAGACAGTGTGTCTACCTCTGTGTGTCGCCGTGTGAGCCGATCTGCCCCAGTAGTCATATGAGCACAGCAGAGATTTAGCTAAATATAAAGGCCCCGATTCATCAAAGCAGAAAACTGAAGTAAAAAGCTTTGAAAAGTCACCTTTTTTTGCACAACATGAGGCTGTACAAACATATTTGTATTTTTGTCCAGTTCCAACAAAGTAGGAGCAGTTAGGGCTTGGGTCAGGACAGGAATATGATAACCCTCACTTGTCAAATTCATGATGAGCAGTGGCTTTCCTTATGCCATAATTCTTACTCCAGTCACTAACTGAAGTTAGATTTGTGTCCAGCCATCCCCGGAGGTGCACACCACTTCATGCCTCGTATGATTCGTTAAGAGTTGTGCACCTGTTAATGAATCAGGCAGCTCACGCTCCACAACACCCCCTCATAAACGCTGGTATTTCTTCATCAGGGCCACAGTATGTTACGTATGAAGAAAAATTCCAAGAGTCGGCAACTAAATAAAATCTTCAAAGCTTTATTTCAAAACATAGAATTACAGGTCATGGTGGTAGATGTCATAATTTTCAGACGCGTTTCAGGCATGGGCACAAGGGGGCATTCTTTGCGTCTGGAGGAGAGAAGGTTTTTCCACCAACATAGAAGAGGATTCTTTACTGTTAGGGCAGTGAGAATCTGGAATTGCTTGCCTGAGGAGGTGGTGATGGCGAACTCAGTCGAGGGGTTCAAGAGAGGCCTGGATGTCTTCCTGGAGCAGAACAATATTGTATCATACAATTATTAGGGTCTTTAGAAGGACGTAGATCTGGGGATTTATTATGATGGAATATAGGCTGAACTGGATGGACAAATGAGTATAGCAAACAAACCCATGACAAAATATTTAAAACAAGTGTGCAATAATTAGAGAAACGAGAGTATAGCATACACTAATACTGTAGATATACAACAGTGTCATATGTGTACCTTCACAATGCAAAGTTGGAACAGTAATACTAAGCGACAGATTATTGAAGCTGATATATGAACATAGTGTCATTTCTAAAAATCACAGTTCAACAGACAGTATCACACAGAAGAAGATCATAGCTTGGTAGAGAGTATCACACAGAAGAGAAGTAGATACATAGCTCAGCAGGCAGTACCACACAAGAGGGGATGAGGTGCCCAGCTCAGCTGAGTGTACCACACGGGAAAGGATTTATAATATGATAAAAATGTTTCCAAAAAAAAGCATACATTCCAAAACAATAACGTGACGGTTTTCAGTACCCCAAACATTTTCCCCCCAGTTTGTATCGCAAACCACAAACTAATAAGAGCTGGCATTCAATGAGGGGATTCTTTAATTGTGCGGGGTAAAAATATGTAATATGTGCCAATATGTGCACAAGACAAATAAGATCAATGACACAAAAAATATAATTTCCTTTATTAATTGCAACACCAAGTATGTGTGTACTATGAGCAATACTTGCAATGTGAAATATATATGCTGTACCAAACGCAAATTTAAAAAAAAAAAGAGGATTTCAGAACATATTATTATTATTATTATTATTATTATTATTATTATGGTACACTTGCAGAATGTAAACAATAAAATCAGAACATATTCAGGAGTTTTGAAAAATTTTCTAGAAATGCGTGAAGGAAACATTAAAGATCTTACTTTTTTAGGAGGTGAGAGGGTTAATTGTCCTGATATAGGTGGTAACTGAAGGGAAAAGCTGTTGCTTAGAGAAGCCTTTTGGAAAAGTGAGTTAGACACCAAACAGCCAGGGGGTATGAATTTTAGAAATGATGCTATGTTCAAAAATAAGCTCCAATATTCTGTCACTCAATAGTATTGCTGCAATTATGTATTGTGAAAGTACAAATATCAAACTGTTGTACTGTATCTCCACTTGTGCCTATTATATTTTACATCTTATGTTTCTCCTATTATGTGTGCAGAGCATACATAGAAATCATGGGGCCCCACACCAGATATTCTAATTGCCCCCCCCCCCAAAAAAAAAAATAATAATAATTGATGTGGTCACTAGGATTGAGCGACCTTTGCTTTTATAGGATCGGGTCGGGTTTCACGAAACCCGACTTTTTCAAAAGTCGGGTCGAGTGACATCGGCCGATCCTATAAAAAAGTCGGGGTCGGCCGAAACGCGAAACCTTCCATGGTTCCCAGGGTCTGAAGGAGCGGAAACTCTCCTTCAGGCCCTGCGATCCATATTTTAGTGTAAAATAAAGAATTAAAATAAAAAATATCGCAATACTTACCCTCTGACGCGCTTTGGTACTAACCGGCAGCCTTTCTTCCTTAGAATCAGCCTTCCAAGACCTTGCGGTGACGTCGCCGCGACGTCACCGAAGGTCCTTCCTAAGAATCAGCGCTTCCAGGACCTTCGGTGACGTCGCGGTGACGTCGCGGCTTGTGTTTGGTCACGCGGCCGCCCATGTGACCGCCGCGCGACCAATCAGAAGCCGCGACGTCACCGCAAGGTCTTGGAAGGCTGATTCTAAGGAAGAAAGGCTGCCAGTTAGTACCAGGGCGCGTCAGAGGGTAAGTATTGCGATATTTTTTATTTTAATTCTTTATTTTACACTTAAATCTGAATTCCGATACCAATTCCCGATATCTTAAACATATCGGGAATCGGTATCGGAATTCCGATTCCAAATTCAAAAGATCGCCGACTTCATGGCCGACCCCACACAGGGGTCGGGTCGGGTTTCATGAAACCCGACCTTGCCAAAAGTCGGCGACTTTTGAAATATTTCGACCCGTTTTGCTCAACCCTAGTGGTCACCTTACAATATCCAGCCTTTACATAGTAATTTTTCTCCTGCTGAAGTTCCAGCTTCCTCTTTTATTGTCCCCAAAAAGTATGATGCCAACAAAAGTACCCCCCAAACACAATATAGTGCCCCAGTAGTGAAGTCCTCCATGTTAGCCTCAACATGCACCATATAATGACCCTACTGTACCCCACCTTAACTCCCAAGGCAAAGTAGGGTGGCCCCAACACCCTAACTGTGATCCCCACACAGCCCTCCATACAGTATAATGGGCCTACATACCGTATAATAGCCCCACACTGTATAATGACCCACAATTGCCCTCCAAATAGTATATTGACCCCAAACAAACCTTCATACTATATAATTGGTTGCATACAGTATAATGCCCCCCACATAGCCCTCCGAATGTTGTGATGTCCCCACATAACCTTCCACATAATATAATGCGGCCCCCATAATCCACCATATAGTATAATGCGCCCCATAATCCTCCATATAGTATAATATGCCCTCATACCCTCCATATTGTATAAAGCACTCCCCAGGGTCCTAAATAAAATATAATGCACTTCCCAGTGTCCTCCATGCTATATAATGCCCCTTCCCCCCCCCCCCCGGGCCTCCGTACACTACAATGAACTCTCCCGTGGTCCTAAATAGAATATAATACTCTCCCCATGGTCCTTCATACAGTATAATGCACCCCCATGGTCCTCCATACAATATAATGCACCCCATGGTCCTCCATACAATTTAATGCATGCCCATGGTCCTCCACACAGTATAATGCACCCACATGTTCCTCCATATAATATAATGCACCCTCATTGTCCTCTACACAATATAATGCACTTCCCATGGCCCTCTATGCAGTATAATACACCCCATGGTCCTCCATACAATATAATGTACCCCCATGGTCTTCCATTCAATGTAATGCACCCCCAATGGTCCTCTATACAATATATGGCAACCCCCATGGTCCTCCATACTATATAACACACCCCATGGTCCTCCATACAATATAATGAACCCCGCATGGTCCTCCACACAATATAATGCCCCCCGTGGTCCTCCATACAATACAATGAACCCCCCATGGTCTGCCACACAATATAATGCCCCCGTGGTCCTCCATACAATCTAATGAACCCCCACGGTGCTCCATACAATATAATGAAACCCCATGGTCCTCCATACAATATAATGAACCCCCATGGTCCTTCAAACAATATAATGAACCCCCATGGTCCTCCATACAATATAATGCACTCCCCATGGTCCTATATTAAATATAATGAACCCCCCTAGTCCTCCATACTCTATTATGGCCACCAGTCACTGCTTTAAGTAAATAAATACAATACTCGCCTCTCCTCGCTGCACCTGATGCTTCGGTCTGCTGAGCCTGTGCTGTGAAGCGCCACACATGTCAGAACAGCGGGCGCACTGTAATGACGTCATCACGCCCGCTGCTCTGACACTTCAGACTCCGAGGCAGAATGATGGGGGAGCGTCTTCTTACACTCCCTCCTCCATCATTACTCACGCTAACTCATCGTATTTGACAGGGTCAACCTCTCAGATTCAACCAAATAATATTACACGCTCTACTTTTCAGTTTTTGAATTTCCACAAAAATTTAAAATAACCAATGAATTTCGCTCAACTTCACAATTGTGTGCCACTTGTTGTTGATTCTTCACCAAAAATTTACATTTGGCATCTTTATGTTTGAAGCATGATATGTGGGAAAAGGTTGAAAAGTTCCAGGGGGCCGAATACTTTCGACAGGCACTGTATATCTCTTACCACAATGTCTGCCATTTGCCCCACCCTGTTGCCTAATACTCAAAAATTTACAGCCTGAAGAAATCATGTTTGATTATTATCCAAATTAATTTTCTCCTTGGAAATGCTCTTATTTTATGACGTGGTTATGACTTTTATTCTTGATACTAACCATTTGGAAACAAAAAAGGAAATCTGACTGTCATGGCTTTGGTTTCCTACAGAGTAGATGTTGGCCCATAACTACCCACTATAGTAATACTGGCAACGGATGAACAGGAAAAAGGCTTCTGGACCATCTGTTAGCTACAAAACTGGGCTCATTGTTATAGAAATTGGTGAATATTACTTACAACAGCAAATTTCAATGAAATATTTAGCCAGTGCTTATGATGGGCTCCGTATGCCTAATTATAATTCATCCTATGCATTAGTTATTATAAATGTGTTTCTAACAAATATAAAGCGAGCATAAGCGCCAGCCTTTATCCATAAGCAGGGGCATGTAACCACAAGTAAATTGATTGCATGGCGTAAAAAGTTATCTCAGTAGTCTACAGTTCAATGTAGAACAGCAATTCTCCGAGACCATTTCACTCTTTCGTAATGCAGCGTTGTCAATAACAAACAAATCAATGCCTCATTTTTCTTTATAATGTAATTGTTGTGTATGCTGAACAATGCTTTGAGTACCACTGTGTCAATTACTCCCTCATTGATTCTGCTCCACAATGCATGCCTGGCATTGAATCCAAGAGTTTATCTAAGACTATGATAACCCACATCTTAATATTCTGCTCGTTTAAACAAAAGTGCTGCTTGTAAGTACCGAATAAATACAATGATCTTGATTTAGCAATACCAATCATTCGACTGCGTCTCACACATTATTCAATATTCTCACATCCCAGATGGGAACCTGAGTGACACTGCCATCATCCTTCCAGGAGTGTGGTCGAAAACGAATATTTATTTGACTCCTGTCAGTATATTTAATGCCAAAATATAATCTCATTTCTAATAGTCGTTAATTAAAAAGTCCCTAGAGTTATCTCACTATTCTATCTAACTGCTTTTTTTTTACCTATTTCCTGTTTGATGACGCTTCGTTTGAGAATTCCTAGTGCATGCTGGGATACTCAAACAAGTCGTCATCATGGGTCAGAGGCTGTGGTCACTGCTACAGCTTCTGTCCCTACCCTGATATGAAGGGTCATCAATGACGTCCGTTTCAAGGGCTGGGCTAGTTCCTGCCCTACTGAGCATGCATTGGTTGTCAAGTCCGAGGTTTGCTCAGTGCAAAGTTCTTTTTAATGCACAGTGACAGCTTACTTTCTTGCCGTCTTACCACTTGTGATAAGAACTTGCGAAGGAGAGCACTGTCACTGTGCATGTTGCGCAGTGACAAGATCCTACTGAGCATCTGTCAGAATTGACAATAATTAACAATAGAGCAGGGACTAGCCCAGGCACTGGAACAGACGCCATTGATGCCGCTTCATTTTCGGGTGGGAGCAGAGGCTGCGGCTGTGACTGCAACCTCTGCCCCTGTTGACGACTCATTTGAGTATCCCAGCATGCACTGGAAGCTCTCAAATGAAGCGTCATCAAAGAGGAAGTAGGTACAAAAAAGAAGCTAGTGGGGGAATGGTAGGGACTTTTTAATAAAAATATATTAGAAAAGAGATTATATTCTGATATTAAATAGACAGACATTTAGGATGCAGATAAATGTTGGTTTCGGATCACCCCTTAAAGGCCCCGACACCCATTAGGAAAAATCAAGCTCAACCCAACAATTTTAACAAGACTGGATGACTATGTTATGGCTATGGGGGTCTACCAATTCTCCCCCAACACGTGATGTTGGGGAAGAGAAGGATCTGGTTTCCAACACCCCCGTTAAGAATAAGTGTAGTGGAAGTGCACATAATCAACCTCTGCCCCATTCACATGGGGTTCTCCCGAGCTCCATTTTCAGAATTAATGGAGGTGATAGTGGTAAAACTGGGAGTGATCATAAAGTTTTTCTCTATCGTTTGGAAAAGGGATAACTTCTAATCTTGGTACGTACCCTTCAAAGGGAATCTGTCAGCAGATTTTTGCTATGTAATCTAACAGCAGCAATATGTAGGGACAGATATCCTGATTCCAGCAATGTTTCCCTTAGTTTACTCAGTGCAGAAGTTGTGGTGGAATCACAGTTTTGTTCAGTTGTTGAGCCCTTTGTATGACCCCTTCCCTACTAGAAGCTTCCTGTGTACTGTCGTTGGACTAGGAGGCATGAGGCAGTTTTTCCTCTAATGATACGCTCCTGCTGATAATACACTGATTGTATTGAAAAAGCAAAGCATAACTTAAGGTACCTTTACACTAAACGACTTACCAACGATCACGACCAGCAATACGACCTGGCCGTGATCGTTGGTAAGTCGTTGTGTGGTCGCTGGGGAGCTGTAACACAGACAGCTCTCCAGCGACCAACGATCAGGGGAACGACTTCGGCATCGTTGAAACTGTCTTCAACGATGCCGAAGTCCCCGAGTAACCAGGGAAAACATCGGGTTACTAAGTGCAGGGCCGCGCTTAGAAACCCGATATTTACCCTGGTTACCATTGTAAAAGTAAAAAAAAAAAAAAAACACTACATACTCACATTCTAATGTCTATCACGTCCCCCGGCGTCCACAGGGTTAAAACTGTTTTCGGCAGGAGCGCTGCTAATGCACGCGCTGCTGCCGAGAGTTTCCCTGCACTGACTGTGTCATCGCCGGCAGTAACAGCGGTGACGTCACCGCTGTGCTCTGCTTTACGGCCGGCGTTGACAGTCAGTGCATCTCGGCAGCAGCGCGTGCATTAGCAGCGCTCCTGCCGAAAGCAGTTTTAACCCTGTGGACGCCGGGGGACGTGACAGACATCAGAATGTGAGTATGTACTGTTTTTTTTTTTACTTTTACAATGGTAACCAGGGTAAATATCGGGTTACTAAGCGCGGCCCTGCGCTTAATAACCCAATGTTTACCCTGGTTACAAGTGAACACATCGCTAGATCGGCGTCACACACGCCGATCCAGCGATGACAGCGGGTGATCAGCGACCAAAAAATGGTCCTGACCATTCCCCAACGACCAACGATCTCCCAGCAGGGGCCTGATCGTTGGTCGCTGTCACACATAACGAAATCGTTAGCGGGAATCGTTGCTACGTCACCAAAAGCGTGACGTTGCAACGATATCGTTAACGATATCATTATGTGTGACTCCAGCTTTAGAAAGTGACAAATTACTGTAATCAGGGTCTCTACCCCTAGATTATGCAGCTTTCAGATAACAGCAAAAACCTGTTGCTAGATTTACAATTCTGACCAGTGTCACTTAATGTGGTAAAAACATTTCATTGGATCCCATTGATTCTGAGATCATTTTTTCAATACATATTGTAATTCATGATATTGGTAAAATTTGGTTGACATAACTTGCGTTTGTTTGTGAAATAATGAAAATAAAATTTACAAGCAACGTTTCTTTTTTTCCAACAAAATTTACAAAACCATTTTTTGGGGACCACATGACATTTGAAGTCACTTTGAGGGGTCTATATGATAGAAAATACCCAAATGTGACACCATTCTAAAAACTGCACCCCTCAAGGTGCTTAAAACCACATTCAAGAAGCTCATTAACCCTTCATGTGCTCCACAGGCACTGAAGCAACGTGGAAGGAAAAAATTATCCTTTACCTTTTTTCACAAAGATTTCATTTTACTTTATTTTTTTTTTATTTTCGCAAGGGAACAGGAGAAAATGTACATGAAAATTTGTTGTCAATTTGTCCTGCGCATGCTGATACCCCATATGTGGGGGAAAAATACTGCTTGGGTGCACAGCAGGGCTTGAAAGGAATGGAGCACTGTATGACACTTTGAATGTAAAATTGGCTGGAATTGAGAGCGGATGACATGTTGCGTTTGGAGACCCCCTGATGTGCCTAAACAGTGGAAACCCCCCACAAGTGACACTATTTTGGAAACTAGACCCCTCAAGGAACTTATCTATATGTGTCTTGAACACCTTGAACCCCGAGGTGACTCACAGAAAATTTTAACGTTGAACTGAGAAAATAAAAAAATCAATTTTTTTCCACAAAAATGTTATCTTAGCCCCAATTTTTTTATTTTCACAAGGGTAACAGGAGAAAATAGACCCAAAAATTGTTGTGCAATTTCCTCAGAGTATGCCGATACCACATATGTGGAGGAAAACAAATGTTTGGGCGCACGGTAGGGCTCAGAAGGGAAGGAGCACCATTTGATATTTTGAGCGCGAAATTGTCTGTAATCGATAGCGGACACCATGTCGTGTTTGGAAAGCCCCTGATGTGCCTAAACAGTGGAAACCCCCCACAAGTGACACCATTTTGGAAACTAGACCCCTCAAGGAATTTATCTACACTGTGTGCAGAATTATTAGGCAAGTTGTATTTTGATCATATGACACTTTTTATACATGTTGTCCTACTCCAAGCTGTTCAGGCTTGAGAGCCAACTACCAATTAAGTAAATCAGGCGATGTGCATCTCTGTAATCAGTTGTCTAATGACATTAAAACCCTATATAAGGTGTGCTTAATTATTAGGCAACTTCCTTTCCTTTGGCAAAATGGGTCAGAAGAGAGATTTGACGGGCTCTGAAAAGTCCAAAATTGTGAGATGTCTTGCAGAGGGATGCAGCAGTCTTGAAATTGCCAAACTTTTGAAGCGTGATCACCGAACAATCAAGCGTTTCATGGCAAATAGCCAACAGGGTTGCAAGAAGCGTGTTCGGCAAAAAAGGCGCAAAATAACTGCCCATGAATTGAGGAAAATCAAGCGTGAAGCTGCCAAGATGCCATTTGCCACCAGTTTTGCCATATTTCAGAGCTGCAACATTACTGGAGTAACAAAAAGCACAAGGTGTGTGATACTCAAGGACATGGCCAAGGTAAGGAAGGCTGAAAAACGACCACCTGTGAACAAGAAACATAAGATAAAACGTCAAGACTGGGCCAAGAAATACCTTGAGACTGACTTTTCAAAGGTTTTATAGACTGATGAAATGATAGTGACTCTTGATGGGCCAGATGGATGGGCCAGAGGCTGGATCAGTAAAGGGCAGAGAGCTCCACTCCGACTCAGACACCAGCAAGGTGGAGGTGGGGCACTGGTATGGGCTGGGATCATCAAAGATTAATTTGTGGGACCTTTGCGGGTTGAGGATGAGGTGAAGCTCAACTACCAGACCTACTGCCAGTTTCTGGAAGACAACTTCTTCAAGCAGTGGTACAGGAAGAAGTCGGTATCGTTCAAGACAAACATGATTTTCATGCAGGACAATGCTCCATCACATGCCTCCAGTAAAGGTCTCAAAGAAGAAAAAATAATTACATGGCCTCCTTGTTCACCTGATCTGAACCCCATAGAGAACCTGTGGTCCCTCATAAAATGAGAGATCTACAGGGAGGGAAAACAGAACACCTCTCGGAACAGTGTCTGGAAGGCTGTGGTGGCTGCTGTATGCAATGTTGATCGAAAACAGATCAAGCAGCTGACAGAATCTATGGATGGAAGGCAGTTGAGTGTCATCATAAAGAAAGGTGGCTATATTGGTCTCTCATTTTTGGGGGTTTTGTTTTTGCATGTCAGAAATGTTTATGTCTAAATTTTGTGCAGTTATATTGGTGAACTGGTGAAAATAAACAAGTGAGATGGGAATATATTTGGTTTTTATTAAGTTGCCTACTAATTCTGCACAGTAATAGTTACCTGCACAAACAGATATCCTCCTAAGATAGCCAAATATATAAAAAAAAACACTCCAACTTCAAAAATATTAAGCTTTGATATTTATGAGTCTTTTGGGTTGATTGAGAACATAGTTTTTGATCAATAATAAAAATAATCCTCTAAAATACAACTTGCCTAATAATTCTGCACACAGTGTAGATGTGTGGTAGGCACCTTGAACCCAAGGTGCTTCACAGAAATTTATAATGCTGAGCTGTGAAAATAAAAATTCATATTTTTACTACTAGCACTACTGTGTGGGCGCATATCAGGACTTAGAAAGGAAGGAGGGACGTTTAGAACTTTGATGAAATGGTCTGCGGGCGTCATATCATGTTTGAAGAGCCCCTGATGTGCCTTAACAGTGGAAACCCCTCACAAGTGACCCTATATTGGAACTGAACTAGTGTTTCCTGGTGTGTGAATTATTTAATGTAGTGGCATAAGTAAGTGTTGTACAGTGCATCAGGTTGTAATATGTGAGTTGTGTAGATTGCATCATGTTAGCTTACATGGGTAGTGTAGAATATATCAGGTTTGCATACGTGAGTTGTGTAGAGTGCATCCCGTTGGCATATGTGTGTTGTGTCTAGAGTGCATCAGGTTGGCATTTGTCAGTACGGTAGAGTGCATGAGGTTGGCATAAGTGGGTTGTGTAGCGTGTGTCAGGTTGCTATATGTGAGTTGTGTAGTGTACGTCAAGTATGCATACGTGAGTCGTGTAGTGTACGTCAGGTTGGCGCACGTGGGTTGTATAAGTCAGAAATGAATTTAGTAGTCCATGAATGGGTGGTACAGTTGGAAACATTCTTTTATACATAAGCAAGGTTTATCGGAGCAAATATCACATTAATAACTTCACCTTCTGTAACACACTCAGCACCTCTTTCGTGACCTTCCTTTCTCTATGCTTTGAGGGACCTCACAGAGGAAATGTTGGCCTGGTATGATATGAGCACCTTCAGTGCTGGAAATACTGGAATCTGCTACTTAATGAAATCCAAAGATTAGGGTCTTTATAACTACTAGTACATACCAGCACTTAGCGTTAAGGTACCTTCACACTGAAAAACTTAACAATGATATCGCTAGCGATTCGTGACGTTGCAGCGTCCTGGATAGCTATATCATTGTGTTTGACACGCAGCAGCGATCAGGATCCTGCTGTGACATCGTTGGTCGGAGCAGAAAGGCCAGAACTTTATTTTGTCGCTGGATCTCCCACAGACATCGCTAAATCGGCGTGTGTGATGCCGATTCAGCGATGACTTCACTGGTAACCAGGGTAAACATCGGGTTACTAAGCGCAGGGCTGCGCTTAGTAACCTGATGTTTACCCTGGTTACCAGTGTAAATGTAAAAAAAAAAAAACACTACATACTTACATTCCGGTGTCTGTCGCGTCCCCCGGCGTTCTGCTTCCCTGCACTGTATCAGGGCCGGCCGGCCGTAAAGCAGAGCACAGCGGTGACGTCACCGCTGTGCTTTACGGCCGGCGCTTACACAGTGCAGGAAAGCAGAACGCCGGGGGATGCGACAGACACCGGAATGTAAGTATGTAGTGTTTGTTTTCTTTTACATTTACACTGGTAACCAGGGTAAACATCGGGTTACTAAGCGCGGCCCTGCGCTTAGTAACCCGATGTTTACCCTGGTTACCCGGGGACTTCGGCATCGTTGGTCGCTGGAGAGCTGTCTGTGTGACAGCTCTCCAGCGACCACACAGCGACGCTGCAGCGATCGGCATCGTTGTCTAGATCGCTGCAGCGTCGCTAAATGTGACGGTACCTTTATACATTGCCGTCTATACAATGTGCATGCCAGCTTCTTATACCACACCTTGGCTTTTCTAATAGCACTGTATGTGCCTCCCAGATAGCTGTTTCCTCCCGGGTCGCAGCACCTAGCACGGCGTAACTTCATATTAAGGTAATGAATGTGCACTTCTCTGAGTGTGTTTGCGGTCTGGTTACAACACTCATTATTTGATATGTAAGAAATTTTATGTACATTTATTCCCACAGTGGGTTTCCCAATCCTGCTCATCACTTTTTGCAAGTATAAAAAATTGGGATGGTCTAAGGGTCTGCCTGCAATCATACTAGCCTTTAGTGTAGTGAATATCCCGGTCTTAATCACACCCCTAAATAGAATGTGTGTGTGCACATTGGTGTATTTACATATGGATTGAATTTGGGTATGATCTTTTTTCATGGAACATAATTCAATTAGGATGTCTCTCCAAGGATTACTGTCAGTCTAGCGGACAAAATTAAAATATATTATATTATACGATGCTTCTTTATTACGTGCAACACGAGATCATCATTGTGTGACATTTTTACGGTGAATAATGTTGTATTGATACGTTAAGGGGGACATGCTATATAATGTTCTCCTCTTTCTATTATTTATGTTTGCATTTATGCCATATCTGTTTATATGTGTTTCAGAGGGACATTTAATCTCTTTAAAAAGGCTTTTCAGCCGAAACGTTGAGATAAAGAAATTAATGATATGTCCAATCAAAGTGTGTAGAAAAAACATTTTTGGCGTAGCACCCCATCACTCTCCTTCTTGGTCAAATAGCCCTTACACAGCCTGGAGGTGTATTTGGGGTCATTGTCCTGTTGAAAAATAAATGATGGTCCAACTAAACACAAACCGGTTGGAATAGCATGCCGCTGCAAGAAGCTGTGGTAGCCATGCTGGTTCAGTATGCCTTCAATTTTGAATAAATCTCCAACAGTGTCACCAGCAAAGCACCCCCACACCATCACACCTCCTCCTCCATGCTTCACGGTGGGAACCAGGCATGTAGAGTCCATCCGTTCACCTTTTCTGCGTCGCACCAAGAAACGGTGGTAGGAACCAAAGATCTCAGGACAGATTTCAATTGGTCTAATGTCCATTCCTTGTGTTCTTTAGCCCAAACATGTCTATTCTGCTTGTTGCCTGTCCTTAGCAGTGGTTTCCTAGCAGCTGTTTTACCACAAAGGCCTGCTGCACAAAGTCTCCTCTTAACAGTTGTTGTAGAGATGTGTATGCTGCTAGAACTCTGTGTGGCATTGACCTGGTCTCCAATCTGAGCTGCTGTTAACCTGCGATTTCTGACTTGGATAAACTTATCCTCAGAAGCAGAGGTGACTCTTGGTCTTCCTTTCCTGGGTGGTCATCATGTGAGCCAGTTTCTTTGTAGCACTTGATGGTTTTTGCCACTGCCCTTGGGGACACTTTCAAAGTTTGCCCAAAGTTTCGGAATGACTGACCTTCATTTCTTAAAGTAATGATGGCCATTCGTTTTTCTTTACTTAGCGGCTTTTTTCTTGCCATAATACAAATTCTAACAGTCCATTCAGTAGGACTATCAGCTGTGTATCCACCAGACTTCTGCACAACACAACTGATGGTCCCAACCCCATTTATAAGGGAAGAAATCCCACTTATTAAACCTGACAGGGCACACCTGTGAATTGAAAACCATTTCCGGTGACTACCTCTTGAAGCTCATCAAGAGAATGCAAAGAGTGTGCAAATCAGTCATCAAAGCAAAAGGTGGCTACTTTGAAGAACCTAGAATATAAGACATAATTTCAGTTGTTTCACACTTTTTTGTTAAGTATATAATTCCACATGTGTTAATTCATAGTTTTGATGCCTTCAGTGTGAATGTACAATTTCCATAGTCATGAAAATACAGAAAAATCTTTAAATGAGTAGGTGTGTCCAAACTTTTGGTCTGTACTGTATATATATATATATATGTCATTGAGACACACATATATATATATACAGTGGGGCAAAAAAGTATTTAGTCAGTCAGCAATAGTGCAAGTTCCACCACTTAAAAAGATGAGAGGCGTCTGTAATTTACATCATAGGTAGACCTCAACTATGGGAGACAAACTGAGAAAAAAAAATCCAGAAAATCACATTGTCTGTTTTTTTTATCATTTTATTTGCATATTATGGTGGAAAATAAGTATTTGGTCAGAAACAAAATTTCATCTCAATACTTTGTAATATATCCTTTGTTGGCAATGACAGAGGTCAAACGTTTTCTGTAAGTCTTCACAAGGTTGCCACACACTGTTGTTGGTATGTTGGCCCATTCCTCCATGCAGATCTCCTCTAGAACAGTGATGTTTTTGGCTTTTCACTTGGCAACACGGACTTTCAACTCCCTCCAAAGGTTTTCTATAGGGCAGAGATCTGGAGACTAGGCCACTCCAGGACCTTGAAATGCTTCTTACGAAGCCACTCCTTCGTTGCCCTGGCGGTGTGCTTTGGATTATTGTCATGTTGAAAGACCCAGCCACATTTCATCTTCAATGCCCTTGCTGATGGAAGGAGGTTTGCACTCAAAATCTCACGATACATGGCCCCATTCATTCTTTCATGTACCCGGATCAGTCGTCCTGGCCCCTTTGCAGAGAAACAGCCCCAAAGCATGATGTTTCCACCACCATGCTTTACAGTAGGTATGGTGTTTTGATGGATGCAGCTCAGTATTCTTTTTCCTCCAAACACGACAAGTTGTGTTTCTACCAAACAGTTCCAGTTTGGTTTCATCAGACCATAGGACATTCTCCCAAAACTCCTCTGGATCATCCAAATGCTCTCTAGCAAACTTCAGACGGGCCCGGACATGTACTGGCTTAAGCAGTGGGACACGTCTGGCACTGCAGGATCTGAGTCCATGGTGGCGTAGTGTGTTACTTATGGTAGGCCTTGTTACATTGGTCCCAGCTCTCTGCAGTTCATTCACTAGGTCCCCCCGCGTGGTTCTGGGATTTTTGCTCACCGTTCTTGTGATCATTCTGACCCCACGGGGTGGGATTTTGCATGGAGCCCCAGATCGAGGGAGATTATCAGTGGTCTTGTATGTTTTCCATTTTCTAATTATTGCTCCCACTGTTGATTTCTTCACTCCAAGCTGGTTGGCTATTGCAGATTCAGTCTTCCCAGCCTGGTGCAGGGCTACAATTTTGTTTCTGGTGTCCTTTGACAGCTCTTTGGTCTTCACCATAGTGGAGTTTGGAGTCAGACTGTTTGAGGGTGTGCACAGGTGTCTTTTTATACTGATAACAAGTTTAAACAGGTGCCATTACTACAGGTAATGAGTGGAGGAAAGAGGAGACTCTTAAAGAAGAAGTTACAGGTCTGTGAGAGCCAGAAATCTTGATTGTTTGTTTCTGACCAAAAACTTATTTTCCACCATAATATGCAAATAAAATGATAAAAAAACAGACAATGTGATTTTCTGGATTTTTTTTTCTCAGTTTGTCTCCCATAGTTGAGGTCTACCTATGATGTAAATTACAGACGCCTCTCATCTTTTTAAGTGGTGGAACTTGCACTATTGCTGACTGACTAAATACTTTTTTGCCCCACTGTATATATATATATATATATATATATATATATATATTCATATTTCATACAGCGCTAGATAGCATAAAAGCCGGTAATTCAATTACTGGCTTTTGCTATCTCCTTATCAAACCCGACTGGTTATGAGACATGGTTACATACAGTAAACCATTTCATATCCCTTTTTTTTGCATATTCCTCATTAATAATGTTAGTAGAGTCTATGTGCAAAATTTGGGGGCTCTAGCTGTTAAAATAAAGGGTTAATTCACGGAAAAAACTGGCATGGGCTCCAGTGCAATTTTCTCCGCCAGAGTGGGAAAGCCAGTGACTGAGGGCAGATATTAATAGCCTGGAGAGGGTCCATTGTTATTGCCCCCCCGGCTAAAAACATATGCCCCCAGCCACCCCAGAGAAGGCACATCTGTAAGATGAGCCTATTCTGGCACTTAGCCTCTCTCTTCCCACTCCACTGTAGCGGTGGGATATGGGGTAATAAAGGGTTAATGTCACCTTGCTATTGTAAGGTGACATTAAGCCTGGTTAATAATGGAGAGATGTCAATAAGACACCTATCCATTATTAATCCAATAATATTAAATGGTTAATAATACACACGCAATAAGAAAAAAGGGCAAATCAGTACGCCTGCACCGGAGCCGCAACAGAAGCAAGGAGGATGACGACATCGTATGAAGATGGGAGGCACCGGACCCGGACCTGTGACGCCCATCGGACCCGAACCGCACTGGACCGCCCCTCCCAGGTGAGTATAATCTAACTTGTTTTTCTTATCTTTCAGGTTACATCGAGGGCTTATCTACAGCATTACAGAATGCTGTAAATAAGGCCCTAATAGCGATGGCCGCAGTTTATTGCGGTAAAATGAGGTGACAGATTCCCTTTAACAAAAACTCCACCATGTACAACCTCAATAACCATCAGTGTTGAGAAAACTAACTGTGTTTGCCCACTGTGGTATTCATTTTATTAATGAAGGTTATTGGATATGAACTTTCATCGTATGGCGTATGATGTATATGTGCACACTATTTTGATTATACACCTTTTATTGCAACTTACTATGTGTGATCAATATTTGAATTACAATTTGCAGTAAGTAGGCATTTGTGCATCTATTTCAGATTAGTGTGGATGGTATCTCACGGGATAAATACCGCATATGTTCATACTTTGTAGTGCAGAGACAGTTTTTCATTAAATTCCAAGTAATACATGTAGTAATACACCACCAGGGGTGTTTTGTTTTCAGATATGCCTTTGCATATTTATTATTTCCGCAAACTTACAGAATGGACAATTTTTTTCTCCATCTTTTCTTCATCCGAGAAAGTAAGATCACACCATGCTGACACTCTGATCAGAGTGTGATTTGCATCAACATCCTGATTATCTTGGATGAGAAAACTACGGTCGTCTACAACTGTCCTAATACTGTGTTCAGGATCAAGCTCTGGCATTACTCCCCATTTTCAAGAGCATTAATTTCTCATAAGAATGAATGAGCCCCAATCATCCAGTAAATTCTGATCTACGTGTGTGAAGAAACACAAACACTGCACTCATCTATGATATGTACAGTAAATCTAGCTCCAAAAGCAAAAAACATTTTAAAAAAAATATATAGGGTTAAAAATGTTGCTAGCGCGTTAATGTGGTAAGTACTATCTACGTGCAATCTAATTAAAGTCAGTAATTTTTACTTTCCAGAATTAAGGTGGCAAGAAGAGGTACTAACTTGTAAATTAATGGGCAGCAAATTATGGGACCTGATTTCATTCCATACCGTCGTCTTAATTTGGATTCACGGTTGTTTGCTGCATTCTTCCAGTCCTGGGCTTGGAGAATCTGCCCCTGGAGAACAAAATACTTCAAACACAGCGAGAGAGCTCATTTTTAATCCAAGCATGTCCCCCTGCCTATAGCACACAGCTGAAAACACAATATAAAAGCCTCGGCATTCGGCAACAATGAGGTCAAAGGATTGGATCTGAATATTCCAGCGTTTCTTAGTGGCGATTACTGTCCGGTATCAATACTTGTCAATCCGTTAATACCATTAGGCTTTCTCCACGTCCTCTGGGGACCACATATCTTGCTTGCAGAGAACAGCATCTGGGTAATAATTTACGGAATTCCACTTCTATGAAATAACCTGCTACAATTATTGATTTTACGTGATCTGCTAGTGGGAAAATGCGAAACTCAATATATTGATTACTTTGGGAGTTATTTTTTTTTCTAAAGTGCAACTTTGCTCCAGATCTAGAAAATAGAGATTAATCAAGAGGGCAGAAAGAACATTTGTAAAGATGTTCCTGAAACATCCCAGGAAAGGACACTTTCTGTCACACAAATTGGGTACTAGGTGATAAATGATTCCTTACAGGGAAGAAATTCTCTGCTCTGCACCAGGGACTAGGCAGACGCTGTCAGTCCGCCGCCTGCCTCTGCTAATAAGAAGCAAGAAGAAAGAAGGTCAAATGACTTATGATATTTGTTGCACGGCGGTGGTGATGTTTTATAGATGCCACCGCTTTGTACATATATAATGCATTTCTACATTTAAGAGCCGACTGACATTTCAGTCACTTAAACGGAGATATTTTGACAAGTGATGCATATAGTAAATGGGCGGCCTGTCTATTGAGGTGTATGAGATTTAATAGAAGAGTCTAAAGTCAATGCATTCTGGAAGACAAGACTAAGCTCCACACTCTCATGTTTGTTTTCGAAATTGCTTTGTCAAGCTAACAACAAAACGAGTGAAGAATATGAGCCCTTCTCCTTCTAGTCAAGAATTAAAAATGATCGAACATCCTGGATAAAAAAAAAAAAGGACAATAAATGATCCCATGATAACTGCAGTTTGAAGGAAAAGGAAAAGTCATTGAAAGTTTATACTTGAGCGATCATAATTCAGGCGCCGAGATACTATTAGGTTTTCTGAAACTTTTTGGCTTATGTTGTTATTACTCAATATAAAGTGTAATACAGTCAGCCATCTTTATTATAAATGATTACCCAAATAGGCATTTTAGATGCGAGCGTTTAGCGAAGTAATGATTAATGGAAAAATATGGGAGATGTTATTCATTATTAAGGTAAAGCGATAGATAGATAGATAGATAGATAGATAGATAGATAGATAGATAGATAGATAGATAGATAGATAGATAGATAGATAGATAGATATGGTATAGAGATAGATACAGGGGGTACGGAAAGTATTCAGACCCCTTTAAATTTTTCACTCTTTGTTTCATTGCAGCCATTTGGTAAATTCAAAAAAGTTCATTTTTTTCTCATTAATGTTCACTCTGCACCCCATCTTGACTGAAAATCAAATGTAGTAATTTTTGCAAATTTATTAAAAAAGAAAAACTGAAATATCACATGGTCATAAGTATTCAGACCCTTTGCTCAGTACTGAGTAGAAGCACCTTTTGAGCTAGTACAGCCATGAGTCTCCTTGGAAATGATGACGTTTTTCACATCTGGATTTGGGGATCCTCTGCCATTCTGACTATTCTCACATTCACTTTCAGGTCCCCTGGTAGTATGGATTGGTGGACATGCTTTTATATTCTGGGCACAGAAGAGAGCTAGCCAGAGGTCTTATACCGAGAACCTGTCCTTTAATTCTTCCTTTCTACAAGTTTTCTGGCACAGTTTCAGTGGAATGAAGTGGTTAAATTTAGTTATGGAACTCAATAAGATAGCTATTTATATTCCTTATGCTGATCTTATTATTTTTAATTTAGGTGGGAACGAACTGGGAAAAATTAAAATGTTGGATCTTTTGTCCTTAATAAGGAAGGATCTTTCCCATCTAAAGCTAGAGTTCCCTCAGTTTTGTTTTCTCCGAGATCCTTCCTAGATTGATCTGGTCTGGGTCTAATTTATTTTTCTAGAGAGAATTCGGAGAAGAGTCAGTAAAGGAATAGAGAGTTTTATATATTTGCTTAATGGTTTTTCTTTTCTTTTAGGCAGGTGGATTTAGAGGGTTTTACTCCTGGCATTTATAGACGTGATATGGTTAGTGATGAGCGAACGTGCTCGACACTACTCGTAACTCGCCCGAGTATCACTATGCTCGGTGTACTCGGCGAGCAGCAGGCATTTCCGGGATTATTCGGCGGTAACTGGTGTCTCCACCCAGCGTTTTTGGCAGACTTTAGAGACCCAATCACGGTACAGGGATTGTCTGCCAGGCCATGAAACACCGCAGCCATCTCTATTGTGGTAGTGCAGTCATTGCCTTGGCCGCACAGCATCATTCCGAGTATAAGAGACCTGGCGCAGCCCTGCTCACCGCATTCTGTTCCTGATTCAGCGAGAGTAGGGAGAGCTGCTGGCGAGATTGGGTCAGAATCATGGTTTTTAGAGGTAGTGTAGGTCTGCAACTCTTACATCCACAACTCCTGAGAAACCAACAGTCCTTTTTAGGGCTAATTCATGGGTCCCGATATTGCAGCACTAGGCAGGCAGGGCACAGCATATCCACATCAGTGCAAGGCCTGCAGGCACTGTATGTGCGTCCATTGCTCCCACTGCATCCTTCCCAAAGCTCCATAACTGTCTGCTGCTGCAGCTGCAGCTTCGTTGCTATATACCTTTTTTTTCCTTCCAAAAATTCACCCCCCCAAAAAAAAAATATACAGTCTATTTTGTCAGACTGAGGCCTGTTGAAAAATCCTAGTTTGTCAGGCATACGTAGCATAGCTGTGTGTGCTAGCCTTGTGCCACTTTTTTTTATTTTTCTTTGTGTTTTAAATTCACCGAAAAAGGCCTCATATACGTGCGTGCTCCAACTTTGGGCATTGTAGGCCGGTGGACCCCTTTTTTTTGCTGTTTGAGACTCTAATTCTATACAGCACTATTTAGTTTCCAAAATTACAAAAAGGCCACATATTTGCCAGTGTGGTATTTCCGTCACAGCCCTCATATATCTGCGTGCTCCAAGTTTGTGCATTGTAGGCCGGTGGACCCCTTTTTTTGCTGTCTGATATTCTAATTCTATACAGTATTTTGCATCTCTTAAAAACAAGGCCACATATTTTACAGTTGACTAACCCCCCACGCTCCTTTTCCCGCTCCTTTACCCTCCACTCCTTTCCGTCAGTTACGCTAGCCCCTCCCTTTGTACTCCTCCCAACTAAATGTTTGTTTTCCTTTTCATTACTACAATGTACCTGATGGTTATTTGAATAATTCTTTCATAAAAATCTATTGTTGAAAAAAAGAAGCGGACAATATCTGAGCCTGGAATTTGTAGGCTGATAAGTTTAATCTGTACTGTAGGCAACATCTTTGAGGGTTTTCTAGGAGATGCTATCCTGGAGTATCTCAATAAGAATAACTTCATCTCCCAATATCAGCATATGTCTATGAGGAGTCTGTCCTGCAAACTAATCTGATAAGATTCTAGGAGGAAGTAAGTTCCAGGTTTGACCAGGGAAACAGTGGATGTTGCCTATCTGGACTGCCCCTGGAGAACAAAATACTTCAAACACAGCGAGAGAGCTCATTTTTAATCCAAGCATGTCCCCCTGCCTATAGCACACAGCTGAAAACACAATATAAAAGCCTCGGCATTCGGCAACAATGAGGTCAAAGGATTGGATCTGAATATTCCAGCGTTTCTTAGTGGCGATTACTGTCCGGTATCAATACTTGTCAATCCGTTAATACCATTAGGCTTTCTCCACGTCCTCTGGGGACCACATATCTTGCTTGCAGAGAACAGCATCTGGGTAATAATTTACGGAATTCCACTTCTATGAAATAACCTGCTACAATTATTGATTTTACGTGATCTGCTAGTGGGAAAATGCGAAACTCAATATATTGATTACTTTGGGAGTTATTTTTTTTTCTAAAGTGCAACTTTGCTCCAGATCTAGAAAATAGAGATTAATCAAGAGGGCAGAAAGAACATTTGTAAAGATGTTCCTGAAACATCCCAGGAAAGGACACTTTCTGTCACACAAATTGGGTACTAGGTGATAAATGATTCCTTACAGGGAAGAAATTCTCTGCTCTGCACCAGGGACTAGGCAGACGCTGTCAGTCCGCCGCCTGCCTCTGCTAATAAGAAGCAAGAAGAAAGAAGGTCAAATGACTTATGATATTTGTTGCACGGCGGTGGTGATGTTTTATAGATGCCACCGCTTTGTACATATATAATGCATTTCTACATTTAAGAGCCGACTGACATTTCAGTCACTTAAACGGAGATATTTTGACAAGTGATGCATATAGTAAATGGGCGGCCTGTCTATTGAGGTGTATGAGATTTAATAGAAGAGTCTAAAGTCAATGCATTCTGGAAGACAAGACTAAGCTCCACACTCTCATGTTTGTTTTCGAAATTGCTTTGTCAAGCTAACAACAAAACGAGTGAAGAATATGAGCCCTTCTCCTTCTAGTCAAGAATTAAAAATGATCGAACATCCTGGATAAAAAAAAAAAAGGACAATAAATGATCCCATGATAACTGCAGTTTGAAGGAAAAGGAAAAGTCATTGAAAGTTTATACTTGAGCGATCATAATTCAGGCGCCGAGATACTATTAGGTTTTCTGAAACTTTTTGGCTTATGTTGTTATTACTCAATATAAAGTGTAATACAGTCAGCCATCTTTATTATAAATGATTACCCAAATAGGCATTTTAGATGCGAGCGTTTAGCGAAGTAATGATTAATGGAAAAATATGGGAGATGTTATTCATTATTAAGGTAAAGCGATAGATAGATAGATAGATAGATAGATAGATAGATAGATAGATAGATAGATAGATAGATAGATAGATAGATAGATAGATATGGTATAGAGATAGATACAGGGGGTACGGAAAGTATTCAGACCCCTTTAAATTTTTCACTCTTTGTTTCATTGCAGCCATTTGGTAAATTCAAAAAAGTTCATTTTTTTCTCATTAATGTTCACTCTGCACCCCATCTTGACTGAAAATCAAATGTAGTAATTTTTGCAAATTTATTAAAAAAGAAAAACTGAAATATCACATGGTCATAAGTATTCAGACCCTTTGCTCAGTACTGAGTAGAAGCACCTTTTGAGCTAGTACAGCCATGAGTCTCCTTGGAAATGATGACGTTTTTCACATCTGGATTTGGGGATCCTCTGCCATTCTGACTATTCTCACATTCACTTTCAGGTCCCCTGGTAGTATGGATTGGTGGACATGCTTTTATATTCTGGGCACAGAAGAGAGCTAGCCAGAGGTCTTATACCGAGAACCTGTCCTTTAATTCTTCCTTTCTACAAGTTTTCTGGCACAGTTTCAGTGGAATGAAGTGGTTAAATTTAGTTATGGAACTCAATAAGATAGCTATTTATATTCCTTATGCTGATCTTATTATTTTTAATTTAGGTGGGAACGAACTGGGAAAAATTAAAATGTTGGATCTTTTGTCCTTAATAAGGAAGGATCTTTCCCATCTAAAGCTAGAGTTCCCTCAGTTTTGTTTTCTCCGAGATCCTTCCTAGATTGATCTGGTCTGGGTCTAATTTATTTTTCTAGAGAGAATTCGGAGAAGAGTCAGTAAAGGAATAGAGAGTTTTATATATTTGCTTAATGGTTTTTCTTTTCTTTTAGGCAGGTGGATTTAGAGGGTTTTACTCCTGGCATTTATAGACGTGATATGGTTAGTGATGAGCGAACGTGCTCGACACTACTCGTAACTCGCCCGAGTATCACTATGCTCGGTGTACTCGGCGAGCAGCAGGCATTTCCGGGATTATTCGGCGGTAACTGGTGTCTCCACCCAGCGTTTTTGGCAGACTTTAGAGACCCAATCACGGTACAGGGATTGTCTGCCAGGCCATGAAACACCGCAGCCATCTCTATTGTGGTAGTGCAGTCATTGCCTTGGCCGCACAGCATCATTCCGAGTATAAGAGACCTGGCGCAGCCCTGCTCACCGCATTCTGTTCCTGATTCAGCGAGAGTAGGGAGAGCTGCTGGCGAGATTGGGTCAGAATCATGGTTTTTAGAGGTAGTGTAGGTCTGCAACTCTTACATCCACAACTCCTGAGAAACCAACAGTCCTTTTTAGGGCTAATTCATGGGTCCCGATATTGCAGCACTAGGCAGGCAGGGCACAGCATATCCACATCAGTGCAAGGCCTGCAGGCACTGTATGTGCGTCCATTGCTCCCACTGCATCCTTCCCAAAGCTCCATAACTGTCTGCTGCTGCAGCTGCAGCTTCGTTGCTATATACCTTTTTTTTCCTTCCAAAAATTCACCCCCCCAAAAAAAAAATATACAGTCTATTTTGTCAGACTGAGGCCTGTTGAAAAATCCTAGTTTGTCAGGCATACGTAGCATAGCTGTGTGTGCTAGCCTTGTGCCACTTTTTTTTATTTTTCTTTGTGTTTTAAATTCACCGAAAAAGGCCTCATATACGTGCGTGCTCCAACTTTGGGCATTGTAGGCCGGTGGACCCCTTTTTTTTGCTGTTTGAGACTCTAATTCTATACAGCACTATTTAGTTTCCAAAATTACAAAAAGGCCACATATTTGCCAGTGTGGTATTTCCGTCACAGCCCTCATATATCTGCGTGCTCCAAGTTTGTGCATTGTAGGCCGGTGGACCCCTTTTTTTGCTGTCTGATATTCTAATTCTATACAGTATTTTGCATCTCTTAAAAACAAGGCCACATATTTTACAGTTGACTAACCCCCCACGCTCCTTTTCCCGCTCCTTTACCCTCCACTCCTTTCCGTCAGTTACGCTAGCCCCTCCCTTTGTACTCCTCCCAACTAAATGTTTGTTTTCCTTTTCATTACTACAATGTACCTGATGGTTATTTGAATAATTCTTTCATAAAAATCTATTGTTGAAAAAAAGAAGCGGACAATATCTGAGCCTGGAATTTGTAGGCTGATAAGTTTAATCTGTACTGTAGGCAACATCTTTGAGGGTTTTCTAGGAGATGCTATCCTGGAGTATCTCAATAAGAATAACTTCATCTCCCAATATCAGCATATGTCTATGAGGAGTCTGTCCTGCAAACTAATCTGATAAGATTCTAGGAGGAAGTAAGTTCCAGGTTTGACCAGGGAAACAGTGGATGTTGCCTATCTGGACTTTTCAAAGGTATTTGATACGGTGCCACACTAAAGTTTGTTCACACTTTATGTACCAATGGGTGCAGGGGACAATATGTGTAACTGGTTTAACAATTGGCTCAGTGATAGGAAGCAGAAAGTTAACAGTGGGGTGCCACAGGGATCAGTAATGTCAGGAATGGACATATTGCCGGTACATCTGCATCGGGGTCCAGAGTTGGAGGAGTCCTGCAACAATGGCGCACACCCAGTTGAAATGTATTGTGATACAGGGAACCCACTGGCTCCATGCGCTGCCATGTACGCCACTGGCCAATCAGAGGCTGGCAGCTGTCATCGGAGTGCCCCTGACTGGGGGAACATGGCAGTGACATCATGTGCCATGGCTCGCATACCAAAGATCATGTGTAGAAGATGCCTTCTCACCAACTAGACTGGGGGATGGTTCCTGCAATAACGTGCTGCTGCTCTTCAGTGTGTGGAAGCTTCGTAACTCCGCATCCTCCTGTGAGGCTTGCTGGTTGTAGGTAACAATCATGCTGACTGGCTGAGGCTTCATCTTTTTTTTTCATCCCTCACGTGCATAACGTGAATGTGAAAAAAAAGAGGTCACGTGGGACTCATGGGAGAAGGGGGGCGGCTTTGCACAGCGGAAGATACTAGGAGATGGCCCGGTGTAGGTACCAGCCCATCTGGCAATTACCAGAATGCATATGTGAATAGGTGCAAGCTGCTATGACTGCAATATATACAAACCCAAAAATACAGCAGCACTCTGTAAGCTCTAAGATGTATGCAAGCATTGACTGTATGAAATCCGGACCTCATTACTGCTATATAGAACATAGTTCTAAATATGAATCTACTTGCCGCATATTAAAGAGCAGCTAGAATTCAGCCCAGGAGAGGCATGTTCGATCAATACAAGGTTTAGAGTCCCATCAAAGAAAAGTCATCTTGTCGCGGTTGGTGAATTCTCATGAATTGTCCAATTTATGCACTAAGTACCTTAATTGTTATAATTATGTTCTAAATAGTAGTAATGCAGTCCAAATTCCATTAAGTAAAGGTGATATATCTCACAATAAATCATATGCAGATGCAGATGTGCCGTACCTGTTACAGATTGTGATGCGGCCACTGGAGAATTAAATATCGCTATCATTACTGAGTATCACTGAACAATTATTAGGTGACCGGCCTGGGGACATATGCTCCCCTGCCCCCTGGCCCAAAATAAAACTTATTAATACTATGTATGCAGGTAAACAGTGTTTCTGGTGATGGCAGCTTCCTTTGAAATGCATGTTCTAATGTATCCTTAAGGCTACTTTCACACTAGTCCGTCGGTACGGGCCGTCGCAAACCGTCGGCACGACGTACCGACGGACAGTGTGATTGATTAGCACAAAGTGGGCAGCGGATGCAGTTTTACAACGCATCCGCTGCTCATTGTGAGTTCCAGGGAGGAGGGGGCGGAGTTTCGGCCACGCATGCGCGGTCGAAAATGGCGGACCCGACGCACAAAAAAAGTTACATGGAAGGTTTTTTTGTGCGTCGTGGCCGCCAAAAACACGACGCATCCGTCACACGATGCGTCGCTAATGCAAGTTTATGGAGAAAAAGCGCATCCTGCGGACAACTTTGCAGGATGCGTTTTTTCTCCAAAACGACGCATTGCGACGTCCGTCACACGATGCTAGTGTGAAAGTAGCCTATTAGATGGTACATTGAGATTTTCTTTTAAATGGTTGTTGTTATGGAAAGAGAAATTGCAAAAAAGTGCACAAAACAGAAAAAATGTTATTTTCTACCAGTTGTCTGACATTCCAAAAACAGTAACAAATTAATAGCAACACTGGAAAATAACACTTCACTGTTCTCAGCGGTAATACATTTCCTTACAGTTCTATATTAAGCCAAAACATTAACAGCAGCACAATAAATTATCCAGGTTTGGGGTTGACGAATAATTCGAGGGATTCACATTTTTAAAAGAATCAATTGAAAATATATTTTTTAACCCCTTCCCGACCCATGACGCCACGTAGGCGTCATGAAAGTCGGTGCCAATCCGACCCATGACGCCTATGTGGCGTCATGGAAAGATTGCGTCCCTGCAGATCGGGTGAAAGGGTTAACTCCCATTTCACCCGATCTGCAGGGACAGGGGGAGTGGTAGTTTAGCCCAGGGGGGGTGGCTTCACCCCCCCATGGCTACGATCGCTCTGATTGGCTGTTGAAAGTGAAACTGCCAATCAGAGCGATTTATAATATTTCACCTAGTATAACTGGTGAAATATTACAATCCGGCCATGGCCGATGCTGCAATATCATCGGCCATGGCTGGAAACACTAATGTGCCCCCACCCCACCCCACCGATCGCCCCCCCAAGCCACCGATCTGTCCGGTACACTGCTCCGGCTCCCCTCCGTCCTGTGCTCCGCTCCCCCCGTGCTCTTGTCCGCTCCCCCCGTGCTCCAATCACCCTCCCCGTGCTCCAATCACCCCTCCTGCACTCCGATCCACCCCCCCGTGCTCCGTTCCACCCCCCGTGCTCCGTTCCACCCCCCGTGCTCCGTTCCACCCCCCCCGTGCTCCGTTCCACCCCTCCCGCGCTCCGATCCACCCCCCCATGCTCCGATCCACCCCCCCCGTGCTCCCCCCACCCCATCATACTTACCGATCCTGCCGGGGTCCGTCCGTCTTCTCCCTGGGCGCCGCCATCTTCCAAAATGGCGGGCGCATGCGCAGTGCGCCCGCCGAATCTGCCGGCCGGCAGATTCGTTCCAAAGTGCATTTTGATCACTGAGATAGATTATATCTCAGTGATCAAAATAAAAAAAATAATAAATGACCCCCCCCCCTTTGTCACCCCCATAGGTAGGGACAATAAAAAAATAAAGAATTTTTTTTTTCCTACCAATGTTAGAATAGGGTTAGGGCTAGGGTTAGGGGTAGGGTTAGGGGTAGGGTTAAGGTTAGGGTTAGGGTTAGGGCTAGGGTTAGGGTTAGGGCTAGGGTTAGGGCTAGGGCTAGGGTTTCGGTATGTGCACACGTATTCTGGTCCTCTGCGGATTTTTCCGCTGCGGATTTGATAAATCCGCAGTGCTAAACCGCTGCGGATTTATGGCGGATTTACCGCGTTTTTTCTGCGCATTTCACTGCGGTTTTACAACTGCGATTTTCTATTTGAGCAGTTGTAAAACCGCTGCGGAATCCGCAAAAAGAAGTGACATGCTGCGGAATGTAAACCGCTGCGTTTCCGTGCAGTTTTTCTGCAGCATGTGTACAGCGATTTTTGTTTCCCATAGGTTTACATTGAACTGTAAACTCATGGGAAACTGCTGCGGATCCGCAGCGTTTTCCACAGCGTGTGCACATACCTTTAGAATTAGGCTATGTGCACACGGTGCGGATTTGGCTGCGGATCCGCAGCGGATTGGCCGCTGCGGATTCGCAGCAGAGTTCCATCAGGTTTACAGTACCATGTAAACCTATGGAAAACCAAATCCGCTGTGCCCATGGTGCGGAAAATACCGCGCGGAAACGCTGCGTTGTATTTTCCGCAGCATGTCAATACTTTGTGCGGATTCCGCAGCGTTTTACACCTGTTCCTCAATAGGAATCCGCAGGTGAAATCCGCACAAAAAACACTGGAAATCCGCGGAAAATCCGCAGGTAAAACGCAGTGCCTTTTACCCGCGGATTTTTCAAAAATGATGCTGAAAAATCTCACACGAATCCGCAACGTGGGCACATAGCCTTAGGGTTAGGGTTGGAATTAGGGTTGTGGTTAGGGTTGTGATTAGGGGTGTGTTGCGGTTAGGGTTGTGACTAGGGTTATGGCTACAGTTGGAATTAGAGTTAGGGGTGTGTTGGGGTTAGTGTTGGAGGTAGAATTGAGGGGTTACCACTGTTTAGGCACATCAGGGGTCTCCAAACGCAACATGGCGCCACCATTGATTCCAGCCAATCTCGTATTCAAAAAGTCAAATGGTGCTCCCTCAATTCCGAGCCCCGACGTGTGCCCAAACAGTGGTTTACCCCCACATATGGTGTACCAGCATACTCAGGATAAACTGCGCAACAATTACTGGGGTCCAATTTCTCCTGTTACCCTTGTGAAAATAAAAAAATGCTTGCTAATCATTTTTGAGGAAAGAAAAATGATTTTTTATTTTCACGGCTCTGCGTTGTAAACGTCTGTGAAGCACTTGGGGGTTCAAAGTGCTCACCACATATCTAGATAAGTTCCCTGGGGGGTCTAGTTTCTAAAATGGGGTCACTTGTGGGGGGTTTCTACTGTTTAGGCACACCAGGGGCTCTGCAACCGCAATGTGACGCCCGCAGACCATTCCATCAAAGTCTGCATTTCGAAAGTCACTACTTCCCTTCTGAGCCCCGGCATGTGCCCAAACAGTGGTTTACCCCTACATATGGGGTATCACCGTACTCAGGAGAAACTGGACAACAACTTTTGGGGTCAAATTTCTCCTGTTACCCTTGGGAAAATAAAAAATTGCAGGCTAAAAATCATTTTTGAGAAAATAATTTTTATTTTTTTATTTTCATGGCTCTGCGTTATAAACTTCTGTGAAGCACTTGGGGGTTCAAAGTCCTCACCACACATCTAGATTTGTTCCTTTGGGGGTCTAGTTTCCAAAATGGGGTAATTTCTGGGGGATCTCCAATGTTTAGGCACACAGGGGCTCTCCAAACGTGACATGGTGTCCGCTAATGATTGGAGCTAATTTTCTATTTAAAAAGCCAAATGGCATACCTTCCCTTCCGAGCCCTGCCGTGCGCCCAAACAGTGGTTTACCCCCACATATGAGGTATCAGCGTACTCAGGACAAACTGGACAACAACATTTGGCATCTAATTTCTCCTATTACCCTTGGAAAAATAGGAAATTCCAGGCTAAAAAATAATTTTTGAGGAAAGAAAAATTATTTTTTATTTTCATGTCTCTGCGTTATAAACTTCTGTGAAGCACCTGGGGGTTTAAAGTGCTCAATATGCATCTAGATAAGTTCCTTGGGGGGTCTAGTTTCCAAAATGGGGTCACTTGTGGGGGAGCTCCAATGTTTAGGCACACAGGGGCTCTCCAAACGCGACATGGTGTCCGCTAACAATTGGAGCTAATTTTCCATTCAAAAAGTCAAATGGCGCACCTTCCCTTCCGAGCCCTGCCGAGTGCCCAAACAGTGGTTTACCCCCACAAATGAGGTATCGGCGTACTCGGGAGAAATTGACCAACAAATTTTAGGATCCATTTTATCCTGTTGCCCATGTAAAAATGAAAAAATTGAGGCTAAAAGAATTTTTTTGTGAAAAAAAGTACTTTTTCATTTTTACGGATCAATTTGTAAAGCACCTGGGGGTTCAAAGTGCTCACTATGCATCTAGATAAGTTCCTTGGGGCGTCTAGTTTCCAAAATGGGGTCACTTGTGGGGGAGCTCCAATTTTTAGGCACACGGGGGCTCTCCAAACGTGACATGGTGTCCGCTAAAGAGTGGAGCCAATTTTTCATTCAAAAAGTCAAATGGCGCTCCTTCCCTTCCAAGCCCTGCCGTGCGCCCAAAAAGTGGTTTACCCCCACATATGAGGTATCAGCGTACTCAGGACAAATTGGACAACAACTTTCGTGGTTCAGTTTCTCCTTTTACCATTGGGAAAATAAAAAAATTGTTGCTAAAAGATAATTTTTGTGACTAAAAAGTTAAATGTTCATTTTTTCCTTCCATGTTGCTTCTGCTGCTGTGAAGCACCTGAAGGGTTAATAAACTTCTTGAATGTGGTTTTGAGTACCTTGAGGGGTGCAGTTTTTAGAATGGTGTCACTTTTGGGTATTTTCAGCCATATAGACCCCTCAAACTGACTTCAAATGTGAGGTGGTCCCTAAAAAAAATGGTTTTGTAAATTTCGTTGTAAAAATGAGAAATCGCTGGTCAAATTTAAACCCTTATAACTTCCTAGCAAAAAAAAATTTTGTTTCCAAAATTGTGCTGATGTAAAGTATACATATGGGAAATGTTATTTATTAACTATTTTGTGTCACATACAGTTAGGTCCATATATATTTGGACAGAGATAACATTTTTCTAATTTTGGTTATAGACATTACCACAATTAATTTTAAACCAAACAATTTAGATGCAGTTGAAGTTCAGACTTTCATCTTTCATTTGAGGGTATCCACATTAAAATTGGATGAAGGGTTTAGGAGTTTCAGCTCCTTAACATGTGCCACCCTGTTTTTAAACGGACCAAAAGTATTTGGACAGATTCAATAATTTTAAATAAAATGTTCATTTTTAGTACTTGGTTGAAAACCCTTTGTTGGCAATGACTGCCTGAAGTCTTGAACTCATGGACATCACCCGACGCTGTGTTTCCTCTTTATTGATGCTCTGCCAGGCCTTCACTGCGGTGGTTTTCAGTTGCTGTTTGTTTGTGGGCCTTTCTGTCTGAAGTTTAGTCTTTAACAAGTGAAATGCTGCTCAATAGGGTTGAGATCAGGTGACTGACTTGGCCATTCAAGAAAATTCCACTTATTTGCTTTAATAAACTCCTGGGTTGCTTTGGCTTTATGTTTTGGGTCATTGTCCATCTGTAGTATGAAATGACGACCAATCAGTTTTGCTGCATTTGGCTGGATCTGAGCACACAGTATGGCTCTGAATACCTCAGAATTCAGTCGGCTGCTTCTGTCCTGTGTCACATCATCAATAAACACTAGTGACCCAGTGCCACGGACAGCCATTCATGCCCAAGCCATCACACTGCCTTCGCCGTGTTTTACAGATGATGAGGTATGCTTTGGATCATGAGCTGTACCACGCCTTCACCATACTTTTCTCTTTCCATCATTCTGGTAGAGGTTGATCTTGGTTTCATCTGTCCAAAGAATGTTCTTCCAGAACTGTGCTGGCTTTTTTAGATGTTTTTTAGCAAAGTCCAGTCTAGCCTTTTTATTCTTGATGCTTATGAGTGGCTTGCACCATGCAGTGAACCCTCTGTATTTACTTTCATGCAGTCTTCTCTTTATGGTAGATTTGGATATTGATACGCCGACCTCCTGGAGAGTGTTGGTCACTTGGTTGGCTGTTGTGAAGGGGTTTCTCTTCACCATGGAGATTATTCTGCGATCATCCACCACTGGTGTCTTCCGTGGGCGGCCAGGTCTTTTTGCATTGATGAGTTCACCAGTGCTTTCTTTCTTTCTCAGGATGTACCAAACTGTAGATTTTGCCACTCCTAATATTTTAGCAATTTCTCGGATGGGTTGTTTCAGTTTTCGCAGCTTAAGGATGGCTTGTTTCACCTGCATGGAGAGCTCCTTTGACCACATGTTAACTTCACAGCAAAACCTTCCAAATGCAAGCACCACAACGCAAATCAACTCCAGGCCTTTTATCTGCTTAATTGAGAATTACATAATGAAGGGATTGCCCGTACCTATCTATAAAATAGCCTTGGAGTCAATTGTCCAATTACTTTTGGTCCCTTTAAAAACAGGGTGGCACATGTTAAGGAGCTGAAACTCCTAAACCCTTCATCCAATTTTAATGTGGATACCCTCAAATGAAAGCTGAAAGTCTGAACTTCAACTGCATCTGAATTGTTTTGTTTAAAATTAATTGTGGTTATGTCTATAACCAAAATTAGAAAAATGTTGTCTCTGTCCAAATATATATGGACCTAACTGTAACTCTCTGGTTTAACAGAATAAAAATTCAAAATGTGAAAATTGCGAAATTTTCAAAATTTTGGCCAAATTTTCGTTTTTTATCACAAATAAACGCAGAATTTATTGACCTAAATTTACCACTAACATGAAGCCCAATATGTCACGAAAACACAATCTCAGAACCGATAGGATCCGTTGAAGCGTTCCTGAGTTTTTACCTCATAAAGGGACACTGGTCAGAATTGCAAAAAATGGCAAGGTCTTTAAGGTCAAAATAGGCTGAGTCATGAAGGGGTTAAAGATTCACGCTCTTTCATATCCAGTTTGCTCAGCACTGTGCCAGATGGGGGCCGGAGGCATTAATTGTGCACTATTGTAGCTACACCTGGTACATACAATACATGTAAAGCTTTCCTTGTCAATAGCAAGACAATCCTAATGTTACCTGATCTCTGGTAGATAACTCTAATAAAGAAAAAACTTTTACTCAGGCCAAATAAATTATACAATAATTTTATTATTAATGCAAGTAAAGTATATAAGCAAATATCATAAAAACATAAGGAGATAGCACAGATGAGAAGAAAGGTGGGTACACCTGGAAAAAGAGTATGGATATCCTAAACAAACAGCTATAGTAGAATAAATAATGCATATCAATGGTAGATATAGTAATCCATAAGATCATCTACATTATATAGTAATAAATATATATATAAAACATAGCATGGTATAATGTATAATACATAATATTAAATATAGTGAGAAAATGAGAAGCAAGGCAAAGAACAAGGGACTACATCAAATGTGTAACTCAGATCTCACTTAAATGTACTGTATAAACTGTACACACAGGCATGTCTACATCTAAAATCATCCACCTAGGATTAACCATTGATTAAGTTTGTTTCTGCAGATGAAAATAATATACAATGATCACAGGTATATAAGTGTACATGCAGGAACCCATCACAGCCAACGCACGTTTTGCATTTAAAGGGAACCTGTCAGCAGATTTTGAATCTATAAGATGTGGGCACTAGGGTTGAGCGAAACGGGTCATTCATTTTCAAAAGTCGCCGACTTTTGCGGGGTCGGCCATGCGGTACGCGACTTTCACGCCAAAGTCGCGTTTCAATGATGCGAAAAGCGCCATTTCTCAGCCAATGAAGGTGAACGCAGAGTGTGGGCAGCGTGATGACATAGGTCCTGGTCCCCACCATCTTAGAGAAGGGCATTGCAGTGATTGGCTTGCTGTCTGCGGCGTCACAGGGGCTATAAAGGGGCGTTCCCGCCGACCGCCATGTTACTGCTGCTGATCTGAGCTTAGGGAGAGGTTGCTGCCGCTTTGTCAGAAGCAGGGATAGCGTTAGGCAGGGTCCATTAGCCCCCAAACCGCTTGTGCTGTAGCGATTTTCACTGTCCAACACCACCTTCGGTGTGCAGGGATAGTGGAAGCTACATTTTTTTTTTTCCTCAGCACTGTAGCTCATTGGGCTGCCCTAGAAGGCTCCCTGATAGCTGCATTGCTGTGTGTACGCCGCTGTGCAAACTAACTGCTTTTTTCAAAGCACAAATCCTCTTGTTCCTTCCTTTCTGCACAGCTATCTTTTTTGTTTATCCACACTTTTTATTTCATTTGTGCATCAGTCCACTCCTTATTGCTGCCTGCCATACCTGGCTGAGATTACAGCAGGGAGATAGTAATTGTAGGACAGTCCCTGTTTTTTTTTTTTTTGTGGGAGATTAAGATTGGCATTTCTGCTAGAGTGCCATCCCTGTGTGTGCCATCTCTCACTCAGTGGGCCATAGAAAGCCTATTTATTTTTTGCTTGATTTGGGTTCTAAAATCTACCTGAAAAAATCAATAAATCAATCAGTGGGAGAAAAATATTGGCCTCTGGGCTTGTGTGCCACTACTGACTCCTGTGTGTGCCATCTCTCACTCAGTGGGCCATAGAAAGCCTATTTATTTTTTTGCTTGATTTGGGTTCTAAATTCTACCTGAAAAAATCAATAAATCAATCAGTGGGAGAAAAATATTGGCCTCTGGGCTTGTGTGCCACTCCTGACTCCTGTGTGTGCCATCTCTCACTCAGTGGGCCATAGAAAGCCTATTTTTTTTTTGCTTGATTTGGGTTCTAAATTCTACCTGAAAAAATCAATAAATCAATCAGTGGGAGAAAAATATTGGCCTCTGGGCTTGTGTGCCACTCCTGACTCCTGTGTGTGCCATCTCTCACTCAGTGGGCCATAGAAAGCCTATTTATTTTTTTTATTTGGTTTCTAAATTCTCCCTGAAAAAAATCATTTTATTTTATTTGGTTTCTAAATTCTTCCTGAAAAAATCATTTTATTTTATTTTGTTTCTAAAGTCTCCCTGAAAAAAAAAATAAAAAAAAAAAACAGTGGGAGATTAATATTGCCCTTTCTGCTTGTGTGCCAGTCTTGACTCCTGGGTGTGTCATCTCTCTCTCTCTCTCTCAAATAGTGGGCCATAGAAAGCCTATTTTTTTTTTTGCTTGATTTGGGTTCTAAATTCTACCTGAAAAAATCAATAAATCAATCAGTGGGAGAAAAATATTGGCCTCTGGGCTTGTGTGCCACTCCTGACTCCTGTGTGTGCCATCTCTCACTCAGTGGGCCATAGAAAGCCTATTTATTTTTTTTATTTGGTTTCTAAATTCTCCCTGAAAAAAATAATTTTATTTTATTTGGTTTCTAAATTCTTCCTGAAAAAATCATTTTATTTTATTTTGTTTCTAAAGTCTCCCTGAAAAAAAAAAAAACAGTGGGAGATTAATATTGCCCTTTCTGCTTGTGTGCCAGTCTTGACTCCTGGGTGTGTCATCTCTCTCTCTCTCTCTCAAATAGTGGGCCATAGAAAGCCTATTTATTTTTTTGCTTGATTTGGGTTCTAAATTCTACCTGAAAAAAATCAATAAATCAATCAGTGGGAGATAAATATTGGCCTCTGGGCTTGTGTGCCACTCCTGACTCCTGTGTGTGCCATCTCTCACTCAGTGGGCCATAGAAAGCCTATTTATTTTTTTTATTTGGTTTCTAAATTCTCCCTGAAAAAATCATTTTATTTTATTTGGTTTCTAAATTCTTCCTGAAAAAATCATTTTATTTTATTTTGTTTCTAAAGTCTCCCTGAAAAAAAAAAATGGGAGATTAATATTGACATTTGTGCTTGAGTGACAGTCCTGCGTGTGTGGCATCTCTGTGATTTGGTGCCACAGAAAACAGAGTGTGTAACATTGTGCCTGATTTTTCATGCGGTCTCACCAACCTGTAAAGGGATATCGAAATCATACTGAAGTTATAGCTCACCGTGTAAGTTGTTTGACAGCAACAAATAAAGTTACTTTGGTTAAGTTTTTAAAACAATGAGGAAGTCTGGTGCAAGAGGTCGTGGCCGTGGGCGTTCATTGTCAGCTGGTAATGATGGTAGTGGTAGTGGAGCATCAGGTGGTCGTGGGAAAAAAAATATTCCACCTAAGTCTGGAGCTGTGGAGCCAGGTTCGTCGTCTGGCTACACAAGGCCTCGAACGCTCTCTTTTCTGGGAGTAGGAAAACCGCTTTTAAAGCCGGAGCAGCAACAGCAAGTTTTGGCTTACCTTGCAGACTCAGCCTCTAGCTCTTTTGCCTCCTCTTCTGAAACTGGTAAATGTAAAAGCAGCGCGTCATTTGTCCATGTTCACGGTCAGGGACAAGTCGCTTCCTTGTCCTCTTCAGCAAAAACAACAACAAGAGAGAAGGATGCAGCAGGCGACACAACGGGTTACTCCATGGAGCTCTTTACACATACCGTCCCTGGCTTAGAAAGTGAAACAGTTAACAGGCCATGCCCATTACAAGTAGATTCTGACATGGAGTGCACTGATGCACAGCCACAGCCAGACTACTATACTGGTCCTTTGACTCAGACCACAACATTGCCCTCTCAGGGTACTGATCCACAATCAGACCCTGATGAGACTATGTTGCCCCGTCACGAATGCTATACCACCGACCAACACGGTGACACAGACGAAGTTGCACACGAGGTAGAAGAGGAGGTAATAGATGACCCAGTTGTTGACCCCGATTGGCAGCCATTGGGGGAACAGGGTGCAGGCGGCAGTAGTTCTGAAGCGGAGGTGGAGGAGGGGCCGCAGCAGGCATCAACATCGCAACAGGTTCCATCTGCCGGGCCCGTATCTGGCCCAAAACGCGTGGCAAAGCCAAAACCTGTTGGAGGACAGCGTGGCCATCCGGTTAAAGCTCAGTCTGCAATCCCTGAAAAGGGATCCGATGCTAGGAAGAGTGCAGTCTGGCATTTTTTTAAACAACATCCAATTGATCAGCGCAAAGTCATCTGTCAAAAATGTTCAACTAGCTTAAGCAGAGGTCAGAATCTGAAAAGTCTCAATACAAGTTGCATGCATAGACATTTAACCACCATACATTTTCAAGCCTGGACTAACTACCAAACGTCCCTTAAGGTTGTAGCACCCTCGGCCAATGAAGCTAGTCAGCAACGCAACATCCCTTCCGTCACTGTAAGGCCACCATTTTCCGCACCACCGGCAGTATCTGTGCAGGTTTCTTTGCCAGCGAAAAGCAGTCAGGGTCAGGGAATCACCAGTTTTGTAGGAGGAAATATTGCATCTAGGGCACCGGCGGAAACAATACCGTCTCCAACCGTCTCTCAGTCTGCCATGTCCACCGGCACACCTGCTAGTTCCACGATCTCCAGCTCTCCAGTCCAGCTCACCCTACATGAGACTCTGGTTAGAAAAAGGAAGTACTTATCCTCGCATCCGCGTACACAGGGTTTTAACGCCCACATAGCTAGACTAATCTCGTTAGAGATGATGCCCTACCGGTTAGTTGAAAGCAAAGCTTTCAAAGCCCTGATGGAGTACGCTGAACCACGCCACGAGCTACCCAGTCGACACTTTTTTTCCAGAAAAGCCATCCCAGCCCTGCACCAGCATGTTAAACAGCACATCGTCCATGCACTCAGGCAATCTGTGAGTACAAAGGTGCACCTGACTACAGATGCATGGACCAGTAGGCATGGCCAGGGACGTTACGTGTCCATCACGGCACACTGGGTGAATGTGGTGGATGCAGGGTCCACAGGGGACATCAATTTCGGGACAGTTGTGCCTAGCCCACGGTCTAGGAAACAGTTGGCTGTAGGCGTTCGCACCCCCTCCTCCTCCTCCTCGTCCTCCTGCAGAAGCGAGAGCTCTTCCACAGACCGCAGTCGCCCAACCACTCCATCGGCAGCTGACACTGTTGCACACCAGTTGTCCCATTATGGGCCAGCTACTGGCAAGCGTCAGCAGGCTGTATTGGCTATGAAGTGTTTGGGCGACAACAGACACACCGCGGAAGTTCTGTCCGAGTTCTTGCAGCAAGAAACGCAGTCGTGGCTGGGCACAGTAGATCTTGTGGCAGGCAAGGTAGTGAGTGATAACGGAAGGAATTTCATGGCTGCCATCTCCCTTTCCCAACTGAAACACATTCCTTGCCTGGCTCACACCTTAAACCTGGTGGTGCAGTGCTTATTGAAAACTTATCCTGGGTTCTCCGACCTGCTCCTCAAAGTGCGTGGACTTTGCTCACATATCCGCCGTTCGCCCGTACACTCCAGCCGTATGCAGACCTATCAGCGGTCTTTGAACCTTCCCCAGCATCGCCTAATCATAGACATTGCAACAAGGTGGAACTCAACACTGCACATGCTTCAGAGACTGTGCGAACAGAGGCGGGCTGTTATGTTTTTGTGGGAGGATACACATACACGGGCAGGCAGTAGGATGGCAGACATGGAGTTGTCAGGTGTGCAGTGGTCGAAGATACAAGACATGTGTCAAGTCCTTCAGTGTTTTGAGGAATGCACACGGCTGGTTAGTGCAGACAACGCCATAATAAGCATGAGCATCCCCCTAATGTGTCTGCTGATGCAAAGTTTGACGCACATAAAGGATCAGGCGTCTGCACCAGAGGAAGAGGAAAGCCTTGATGACAGTCAGCCATTGTCTGGTCAGGGCAGTGTACAGGACGAGGTAGCGGGCGAAGAGGAGGTGGAGGACGAGGAGGATGATGGGGATGAGTATATTTTTAATGAGGAAGCTTTCCCGGGGGCACAGGAAATTGGTTGCGTGGCAAGGCCGGGTTCTGGTTTTTTGAGGGACACAAGTGACGTAGATTTGCCTGAAACTGCCCCTCAACCAATCACAACCGCAGATTTGACAACTGGAACTTTGGCCCACATGGCGGATTATGCCTTACGTATCCTCAAAAGGGACACACGCATTACTAAAATGATGAACGATGACGATTACTGGTTGGCCTGCCTCCTTGATCCTCGCTATAAAGGCAAATTGCAAAATATTATGCCACATGAGAACTTGGAACTAATATTAGCAACCAAACAATCAACTCTTGTTGACCGTTTGCTTCAGGCATTCCCAGCACACAGCGCCCGTGATCGTTCTCACACGAGCTCCAGGGGGCAGCAGACCAGGAGTGTTAGGGGTGCACACATCAGAAGTGGCGTTGGACAGAGGGGTTTTCTGACCAGGTTGTGGAGTGATTTTGCTATGACCGCAGACAGGACAGGTACTGCTGCATCAATTGAAAGTGACAGGAGACAACATTTGTCCAGTATGGTTACAAACTATTTTTCATCCCTTATCGATGTTCTCCCTCAACCGTCATTCCCATTTGATTACTGGGCATCAAAATTAGACACCTGGCCAGAATTGGCAGAATATGCATTGCAGGAGCTTGCTTGCCCGGCAGCTAGTGTCCTATCAGAAAGAGTATTCAGTGCTGCAGGTTCAATATTAACCGAAAAAAAGACTCGTCTGGCTACCCAAAATGTTGATGATCTAACATTCATTAAAATGAACCACAACTGGATTTCGAATTCTTTTGCCCCACCTTGCCCGGCCGACACCTAGCTTTCCTATGAAAAGCTCTTGACTGTGGACTACTGTGAATTACTTTTCTAATGTCTAATTTGCTGCAGCTGATTGTCCAGCATACGACATGTTTACACCTCCCTAAATGGCCAAACTCCCCACACGGGGCCGTGGTATCGCGACTTGGCGCAAGCACCCGTGAGAGTGCTGTTTGTCTGAAGAGGTGGGTGTGCCCGCTTTTGGTCGACAGCACTGCCACTGGGTCCCTCATAGTACAATAAAGTGTCTCTGGCGGTGGTGGTGCGCACCCAACGTCAGACACACTGTTGTAACATGAGGGGCCCTGGGCCTGTACCGCCGGCCACAAGAGAGTTCACCCACCCCCA
This sequence comes from Ranitomeya imitator, assembly GCF_032444005.1. Classification (NCBI taxonomy): domain Eukaryota; kingdom Metazoa; phylum Chordata; class Amphibia; order Anura; family Dendrobatidae; genus Ranitomeya; species Ranitomeya imitator. The sequence goes on from NC_091282.1 coordinate 1,114,256,358, forward strand.
GGTCAAACATTGCTCTACCACTTCCACAGTTATCTCTCACACTTCCACCAATGTTTAGTCTATGCGCTGACATCCTTCCATTCCTGCCACTGACAATACCATTGTGTTGACATGTATGATGGTACTTAACATAGTCAGGGGCAGTGTCCTCTATTTACCACAGTAAATACTTTGCGCTAAATTAGTAGGTCTGAAACTACGCAGAGGATCCCACCCCTGTACCTAATGATTGCACCCTTTAGTGTTTTCGTTTTGTTTTAATGCGAGACATTCACATTTAATTATTGTTTTGGACTACTAACTGGCAGACACTCATTACAATCGGCCTCCGCTGACCAGACCACTGCTGCCCATGTACCCCTGGAACCAATTTTAAATTGCCTACAGCCAGCCCAATTTATTATGTTAGGCCTTCGAAGCCTGTCTGCGGTCCCTATTTCCACTAGGCCTCCACTGACCAGGCCACTGCTGCCCGTGTACCCCTGGAACCAATTATAAAGTGCCTACAGCCAGTCCAATTTTATTATGTTAGGCCTTTGAAGCCTGTCTGCGGTCCCTCCTTCCACTAGGCCTCCACTGACCTGTGTACTGCTGCCCGTGTACCCCTGGAACCAATTATAAAGTGCCTACAGCCTGTCCAATTTTATTATGTTAGGCCTTTGAAGCCTGTCTGCGGTCCCTCCTTCCACTAGGCCTCCACTGACCTGTGTACTGCTGCCCGTGTACCCCTGGAACCAATTATAAAGTGCCTACAGCCTGTCCAATTTTATTATGTTAGGCCTTTGAAGCCTGTCTGCGGTCCCTCCTTCCACTAGGCCTCCACTGACCTGTGTACTGCTGCCCGTGTACCCCTGGAACCAATTTTAAATTGCCTACAGCCAGCCCAATTTATTATGTTAGGCCTTCGAAGCCTGTCTGCGGTCCCTCCTTCCACTAGGCCTCCACTGACCAGACCACTGCTGCCCGTGTACCCCTGGAACCAATTATAAAGTGCCTACAGCCTGTCCAATTTTATTATGTTAGGCCTTTGAAGCCTGTCTGCGGTCCCTCCTTCCACTAGGCCTCCACTGACCTGTGTACTGCTGCCCGTGTACCCCTGGAACCAATTTTAAATTGCCTACGGCTAGCCCAATTTATTATGTTAGGCCTTCGAAGCCTGTCTGCGGTCCCTCCTTCCACTAGGCCTCCACTGACCAGACCACTGCTGCCCGTGTACCCCTGGAACCAATTATAAAGTGCCTACAGCCTGTCCAATTTTATTATGTTATGCCTTTGAAGCCTGTTTGCGGTCCCTCCTTCCACTAGGCCTCCACTGACCTGTGTACTGCTGCCCGTGTACCCCTGGAACCAATTTTAAATTGCCTACAGCCAGCCCAATTTATTATGTTAGGCCTTCGAAGCCTGTCTGCGGTCCCTCCTTCCACTAGGCCTCCACTGACCAGACCACTGCTGCCCGTGTACCCCTGGAACCAATTATAAAGTGCCTACAGCCTGTCCAATTTTATTATGTTATGCCTTTGAAGCCTGTCTGCAGTCCCTCCTTCCACTAGGCCTCCACTGACCTGTGTCCTGCTGCCCGTGTACCCCTGGAACCAATTTTAAATTGCCTACAGCCTGTCCAATTTTATTATGTTAGGCCTTCGAAGCCTGTCTGCGGCCCGTTCTTTCTACTACTACTACACTGACCAGACTACTGCTGCCTGTGTACCCCTGGAACCTATTTAAAAGTGCCTACAGCCCAATATTTTTTTATGTTAGGCCTTCGAAGCCTGTCTGCGGCCCATTCTTTCTACTACTACTACACTGACCAGTCTACTGCTGCCCGTGTACCCCTGGAACCAATGTTAAAGTGCCTACAGCCCAATATTTTTTTATGTTAGGCCTTCGAAGCCTGTCTGCGGCCCGTTCTTTCTACTACTCCTCCACTGACCAGACCACTGCTGCCTGTGTACCCCTGGAACCTATTTAAAAGTGCCTACAGCCCAATATTTTTTTATGTTAGGCCTTCGAAGCCTGTCTGCGGCCCGTTCTTTCTACTACTACTACACTGACCAGACCACTGCTGCCTGTGTACCCCTGGAACCAATGTTAAAGTGCCTACAGCCCAATATCTTTTTATGTTAGGCCTTCGAAGCCTGTCTGCGGCCCGTTCTTTCTACTACTCCTCCACTGACCAGACCACTGCTGCCCGTGTACCCCTGGAACCTATTTTTAATTGCATAGAGCATCCTTTTTTTAATAGTAGGCATACAAAGTCTGTCTGCGGTCCACTATTGAAATTGTCCTCCACTGCCCAGAGCAATGCTGCCTGTGTACCCCTGTAACCTTTTTTAAGCTGCAGTGAGCCACATTTTTGGTTTAAGGCCTACTACCTGTGTCTGTCTGCGCCACTCAATACAGCTGTGTTCCTTTGAAAAAAGCTGAGCGTCAATAGTCTTGTTTTCAGCCTCTAGGAATTTTAAAACTGCATTGGGGCTACAACTTTGGTAGGGCCTACTAACGGTGTCTGCCGCCCCAAGGTGTGCCCCAGGTTTCGTCCACATTGCTTCGATCTTCCTACTCTCGTTTAGTAGTTGTTGCAAACTACACTGCATTAGGCCTACAAATTGGGTATGGGGTGTAGAGAGACGGTGTGTTCCACTCCAAGGTGTTCCCCAGGTTTCCTCTCCATTGCTTCAATCTTAATGCTCTCGTTTAGTAGTTGTTGGAAACTACACTGCATTAGGCCTACAAACTGGGTATGGGGTGTAGAGAGACGGTGTGTTACACTCCAAGGTGTTCCCCAGGTTTCCTCTCCATTGCTTCAATCTTAATGCTCTCGTTTAGTAGTTGTTGGAAACTACACTGCATTAGGCCTACAAATTGGGTATGGGGTGTAGAGAGACGGTGTGTTCCACTCCAAGGTGTCCCCCAGGTTTCCTCTCCATTGCTTCAATCTTAATGCTCTCGTTTAGTAGTTGTTGGAAACTACACTGCATTAGGCCTACAAATTGGGTATGGGGTGTAGAGAGACGGTGTGTTACACTCCAAGGTGTTCTCCAGGTTTCCTCTCCATTGCTTCAATCTTAATGCTCTCGTTTAGTAGTTCTTGTTAACTACACTGCATTAGGCCTACAAATTGGGTATGGGGTGTAGAGAGACGGTGTGTTCCACTCCAAGGTGTTCCCCAGGTTTCCCCTCCATTGCTTCAATCTTAATGCTCTCGTTTAGTAGTTGTTGGAAACTACACTGCATTAGGCCTACAAATTGGAGTGTGTTCCACTCCAAGGTGTTCCCCAGGTTTCCTCTCCATTGCTTCAATGTTAATGCTCTCGTTTAGTAGTTGTTGGAAACTACACTGCATTAGGCCTACAAATTGGGTATGGGGTGTAGAGAGACGGTGTGTTCCACTCCAAGGTGTTCCCCAGGTTTCCTCTCCATTGCTTCAATCTTAATGCTCTCGTTTAGTAGTTGTTGGAAACTACACTGCATTAGGCCTACAAATTGGGTATGGGGTGTAGAGAGACGGTGTGTTACACTCCAAGGTGTTCCCCAGGTTTCCTCTCCATTGCTTCAATCTTAATGCTCTCGTTTAGTAGTTGTTGGAAACTACACTGCATTAGGCCTACAAATTGGGTATGGGGTGTAGAGACGGTGTGTTCCACTCCAAGGTGTTCCCCAGGTTTCCTCTCCATTGCTTCAATCTTAATGCTCTCGTTTAGTAGTTGTTGGAAACTACACTGCATTAGGCCTACAAATTGGGTATGGGGTGTAGAGAGACGGTGTGTTACACTCCAAGGTGTTCCCCAGGTTTCCTCTCCATTGCTTCAATCTTAATGCTCTCGTTTAGTAGTTGTTGGAAACTACACTGCATTAGGCCTACAAATTGGGTATGGGGTGTGGAGACGGTGTCTTCCACTCCAAGGTGTTCTCCAGGTTGCCTTTCCTGAGCTTCTATCTTCAGGCTCTTGTTAAATAGTGGTTAAATGGAACAACTGCATTTGGCGTACTAGTTGGTTTGGGGCCTACTAACAGTGTCTGCCGCTCCTTGCTGTTCTCCTGGTTTCCTGTCCTGAAATTCCATTTTCAGGCTCTCGTTAAGTAGTTGTTAATGTTAGACTGCATTTGGCCTACTAGTTGGGTTGGGGCCTACTATCGGTGTCTGCCACTCTTTGCTGTTCTCCTCCACTGAACAAAGCTGTGCCGCCTGTTTACTACGGTTGCCAATTTTGAACTGCATTTCGACTACTTACTGATTTGGGCCTACTCTCTGTGTCAGCCTCTCATTCCAGTTGTCCTCCACTGCAATGCCCCCTGGTTAGTCCTGTGTTACCAATTTTGAACTGCATTTAGCCAACTTTATTCTTTGGGCCTATATCTGTGTTTCCTCCTCATCCTGCCCATTGCCCAGCCAGTGATAGATGAGTCTGCTGGTACATTGACCCATAACGCAACATTCCCCGTGCACGCTACACAACAAGATTGTGACCCTGCTGAAAGTCAGGTTCCTCTTCCCACATACCATACCACCTTAAACGGGGACAAAGAGGAAGGTGCAGATGAAAGTGCAGGTTCCTTCATCAGGTGGGGGGAGGAATACTAGTTGGCGACGTCACTGGCACAGGGCCTCTCATAGTACGCAAAAGTGTTGCTGCCGGTGGGAGGCGCCCCCGCCGTGCAAACACATCGCTGTACTTTGAGGGGCCCTGTGCCAGTGCCAATGCCAACGAGGTGGCCCCCCCTGCTTGCTCAGGATCACAGCACTTACAAAGTTGAAATACTTACCTCTCCCTGCTCCACTGCCGTGACGTGGTCCAGATTTCCTGGGCCCACTAATTACTTGAACCAGCCCTACCCCCCACAACTTTAGCCAAATGACCCCCAATTTCAAATGCCTTCCAATTATTATAAGGTAAATTACGATTGACAAGCTTCTGTAACAAGAATGGATGTTTTTGCCATTAAAATGGGCAGTGTAGGTGTTTTCCTGGCCTCCACTCACTGCCGACTATGCTCCCCCATTGACTTGCATTGGGTTTCGTGTTTCGGTCGATACCCGACTTTTCGCGATAATCGGCCGATTCCACTCGACTCGACTTCTAAGATAGTCGGGTTTCGCGAAACACGGCTCGACTCTAAAAAGGTCAAGGTCACTCAACCCTAGTGGCCACTGCTTTTCAGGATTTATCTACACAGCATTCTATAATGCTGTAGATGGTCTTAGGCCGGGTTCACACTGCGTTAACAGCAGCCCGCTCAACATATAAGGCCGGCGTCACACTGGCATTATAAACGGCTGAGTGCAATGCGATAAAAAAAATCGCATTGCACTCGCACCAATGTTAACATATGGGGCAGCTCCCAGCAGCCGACTTTTTGTCGGCCGTTTTCCTCGGTCCAAGACAATCGCAGCATGCTGCGATTGTCTTGGACCGAGGAAAACTCTCGGCTCACTCGCACCCATATAAGCTTATGGGTGCGAGTGAGACAGCGCACACCACTCGGATATCATCCGAGTGATGTGCGCTATAAGCGGACCCCAGCAACGGAGGAGATGGAGAAATTCATTTCTCCGCCTCCTCTGCAGTTGTGCTCCGATCCTCCCTGTGCGAGAGAATCGGAGCACAGACGCATGACACTTGGCTCCTACTCTGCTGCGAGCAGGAGCCGAGTGTCATTAGCATATCGCATCCGATGATCTCGCATCGGATGCGATACGCCAGTGTGATGCCGGCCTAAGTTAGCGGGCTGCTGTTGACGCAAGTACCGACTTGTCACATCGCTCAGATAGAGCATCTGCTAGCTCTATCTGCGCTAGCAGTGACTGACCCGGAAACGCTGCAGCCCGCGTCTCAGGGTCAGTCACTCAATGAAGACACATCCCTGGCGCTCGCCCATTGTGGGCGTGCGCTAGCGATGTGTCTGACATAGGAATTAATGGCGGCCTTGACGGACTACGTTACACCGCGGCATAAATGCGGTGTAACGTAGTCCGTTAACGGACGCCCATAATGCAGTCTGAACCCAGCCTTACCTGCAAGTGAAGAAAAGTAAGTTATATTATACTCACTCGGGAGGGGGGGGGGGCGGTCCAGTACGATGGGTGTCACAGGTCCGGGTCTGCGCCTCCCATCTTCTTGCAAGCAAAAACGAAGAAAAAGATATGCACACTAGTGGGATCAACCACATACAATAAATTTTATTAACAAGTCACTACAAACAGAGGCATCAAGAAAGACATACAATTAAAACCATTTAAAAGCTAGATGTACCAACCTAAATCCCCCAGGACACATTAATGAAAAAACAGACCAATATGGCAATGTGTACAGTATGCACAGCAGTATAAATGGCAACTGATCAGACAGCAAATTCAAACAGAGGTAAAATAATACAATAACAATAAAGATAAACAATACCCCGTGCTGCCAGCTAACCAAGCCCATATGCCACAGATCCAAATGTGCCTGGCAATCCCTACAATCATACAGACATGAACAAAGTACCGGCAATAAATAGAATCATGAATAATATTAATACATTACATAACATGTCTGTATCCCTCCTTAGTGCTAATACCCTATACAATACATCACCAAATACATGGCCAGACCGTAGCCACTTTGAGAGCTGTTATCCCGGTGGTGAGAGTATGTGGGTATAGTCCCTATAGGGGTGCCAAAGCAGCGGACACACCAAAACGTGTGCCACTAACCCGGCTGAGGTGTACAGAAGGATTGCCAAAGGAGAGTCCAAAGGGGGATAGAGGCCTCACGCGTATCGACGCTGCTAGAGCGTCTTCATCCGGGGAAGGTTGTGAGAACGTCATCAAACCCATGCCCCTTAAATATCAGTGTTACAGCGGCTGCTCACCGCTCTGCTCCTGGTCCTCAGCGTGCCGCTTCCGCTCCCCTCGCTCGCGCTTCTTTCAGCGCTTGGCGCATTGCCCTCTCCTCCTCTCGGGCTGTGCCATCTTCTTCCGGCATCGCGCGTTCCTGCGTCCCTACTTCCGGCGCTCCTGCGCAGGCGCGCAGGCTTCAGCGTTAGATACAGCCTCTCGGCTCCGGATCTCCTGGCACCGGATGTGGTGCATCTGCAGCCAATCACCATGGAGAGCACGGTATTTCAGGCCACCTCCTCTGCTAGGAGGTGCCTGAGTATTTTTAGTGTTTGCTTAGTCTCTGGCCGTTCGCTGTACCTCTGTACTAGCTCTGCGCTCCGGCGCTAGTATTTACTGTGCCTGTTTTCCGTTTCTTTGTTTCAGTTCCCTCTCCGTCCCTGGTTCTCCTCTGCCGTTCCTGCCTTCCGTTCCTGTGTCTTCTGCCTCTGGATTTTCCGCTGCTGATTCCGGTCCTCAGTTTTGTCCACTCGTCAGCCTTCCCTCTACTTGAGCCGTCCCTTCTGGTATCCGCTACCGTGGTAAGGTAACCTCTGGGCCTGCTCCTAAACAGCCCCTGTATAGGGGTTGGTTATCACCGGGTCTGCTCGCCCACGAGGGGGACTTCCACGGTCCAGAGGGTCCACTCTCGTACCCATCTCTGTAGTCCTAACAGTATACTCAGGCCATGGACCCCGCGGGTGCCGCGTTTTCTGCTCAGAAGGAATTGGCGCACATACGCGACAATCAGCAGTGCATCATGTCCTTCTTAAAAAATTTGGAGTCTCGCCTAACCTCTTTGCAAACCGCCGACCCCGCTAATACTAATCAAATTGCAGCCATGCAGCAGGAACTCTCCCAACAACGCGATACGCAGGCGCGTATGCTATCCTATTTGGCTTCCATAGACGACCGTTTATTTAATTTGCAGTCTCTCTCTACGGCTTCCGCTCAGGCTTCGCAAGATTCGACTCCCTCGCCCCATCCGCTTCCTCGCCTCGGCAAACCTCCCAGGTTTAGCAGGGATCCCAAGCTCTGTAGGGGGTTCCTGAACCAGTGTCGCCTCCACTTCGAGCTCCTTCCCCAACAGTATCCTTCCGACCGGGCCAAAGTGGCTTTTATAGTATCTCATTTAGAGGGGGAGGCTTTGGCCTGGATCAATTCTCTGTGGGAGCGGGATGATCCTGTAATAACCCAACTAGCTTCTTTCTTAGAGACTTTCCACAGGGTTTTTGATGAGCCCGGGCGCCTAGCTTCCACAACTGAGTCACTTTTCAACCTCCAGCAAGGTTCTCTATCTGTTGGCCAATACGCCATACGTTTTCGTACTTTAGCCTCTGAATTAGGGTGGAACAACGAGGCCCTGGTAGGCGCCTTTTGGCGAGGCCTGTCCAGTCGAATAAAGGATGAGCTGGCTGGACGGGATACCCCAACATCTTTAGATTACCTAATTTCCCTGTCCACGCGCATAGACCTACGCTTTCAGGAGCGAACGCATGAGGCCACTAGAGAAAAGAGGTCTGTTCGTTCTCTACCTTCCATCCGCAGGTCAGGAAGTCCGCGTCCCTTGGCATCTACCACAACTTCCCTGCCAGAGCCCATGCAAATAGATCGGGTCAAGCTAGCAGAGCAACGCCGCTGGGAGAGACGATCCCAAGGACTCTGCTTTTACTGCGGTAGCGCCTCACATTTACTACGAGCATGTCCTGAGAGGCCGGAAAACTCCGCCTAGGACAGGTAAGAGAGGCCTTCCTAGGTGTTTCTGATTCCTCTCAACCCTTGTTTCTGTCCGTTTTGTTAGTGCTTAATCAGAAGCGTTTTTCTGAGGTCGCGTATGTGGATTCGGGCGCGGCGGGCAACTTTATCAGTCTTGAGGCGGTTCGGAGGCTTCGCGTTCCAGTTCTCTCGTTGGATTCCCCTCGTCAGATTGCTTCCGTGGATGGGAGACCTCACTTTGATTACGGAGGAGATAGACCTATGTATCAGGGCTCTTCATCGTGAGAAGATAACTCTCTATGTTTTGCCTAATCTAACCCATACTCTGCTTCTAGGTTTACCTTGGCTTCGTTTGCATGAACCCACCCTGGACTGGCGTTCAGGTGATGTACTCCGTTGGGGATCTACGTGTCAAACACAATGCCTTCTGCCTGTTCGTCCTGTAGTTTCGCTTCCGACTGATTCCGTTTTCCCCGGACTACCTACTCCATATCAGTCCTACATTGATGTTTTTGACAAGAAAGAAGCAGAGAGTCTTCCTCCGCATCGAGTCTACGATTGCCCGATCGAACTTCTTCCCGGTTCCACTCCACCTAGAGGGAGGATTTACCCTCTGTCTCCTGCTGAGACTAAAGCTATGTCTGAGTACGTCCAAGAGAATCTATCTAGGGGATTCATCCGAAAGTCTTCTTCCCCTGCCGGTGCGGGGTTCTTCTTCGTCAAGAAAAAAGACGGATCTCTTCGACCCTGCATTGATTACAGAGGTTTGAACAACATTACTATCAAGAACAAGTACCCTCTGCCCCTTATTCCTGAACTCTTCGACCGATTAAGAGGGGCACGAATCTTTACGAAGCTGGATCTTCGAGGTGCTTATAATCTTGTTCGAATCCGGGCCGGCGACGAATGGAAGACTGCCTTTAATACTCGAGACGGGCATTATGAATACCTAGTCATGCCGTTCGGTCTCTGCAATGCTCCCGCAGTCTTCCAAGAATTCGTCAATGACATTTTCCGAGACCTTCTTTACTCTTGTGTTGTAGTATATCTAGACGACATCCTAATTTTTTCGGCCGACCTACCATCCCACAGAAGAAGCGTCCGTTTGGTTTTGCAACGCCTTAGAGAGAATCGTCTTTATGCTAAGTTTGAGAAGTGTCTCTTCGAACAGACCTCTCTGCCTTTTCTTGGATACATCATTTCGGATACTGGTCTCAAGATGGACCCTGAGAAGCTCAGAACCATTCTCAGTTGGCCACGTCCCTATGGAACAAAAGCCATCCAGCGCTTTCTAGGGTTCGCCAACTACTACAGGCAATTTATTTCACATTTCTCCTCGGTAGTTCGGCCTCTTGCTGCTCTCACTCGTAAAGGTGCCAATCCGAAGACTTGGACCCCAGAGGCCGAAAAAGCTTTTGAGCTTCTGAAGCAATCCTTTTCCTCTGCCCCAGTTTTACATCATCCGAAGATCAATAGACCATTCATTCTCGAGGTGGATGCCTCTTCTACCGGTGCTGGGGCAGTGCTCTCTCAAAGATCTTCTACTGGTCGCCTGGTTCCCTGTGGCTTCTTTTCCAAGACATTCTCAGCATTGGAACGGAATTATACCATTGGGGACCGAGAACTCTTGGCCATAAAACTGGCTCTAGGGGAGTGGAGGCATCTTCTGGAAGGAGCCGTTCATCCGTTTGTGATTTTTTCTGACCACAAGAATTTGGCCTATCTTCAGACCGCACACAGACTTAATCCACGGCAAGCTCGATGGTCCTTGTTTTTTGCCCGCTTCGACTTTGAGCTTTGTTTTCGTCCTGGCGACAAGAACGTGAAAGCAGATGCCCTGTCCAGACTATCGCAGCTTGAGGACATCGACGAGGAACCAGCGCATATTGTGGATCCCGGTAAAATCGTTACTGTGGCCCCTTTAAGTATAAGCCATCCACCTCCGGGTAAGACATTTGTCACTGAGAAGGACAGAGAGACAGTGCTGCGTTGGGGACATTCCTCCAAATTGGCAGGCCATGCCGGGATTAGAAAAACCTTCCTTCTCATCTCTCGCTACTATTGGTGGCCCTCGTTACATCATGATGTCTAGGAGTTTGTCGTCTCCTGCCCTTCCTGTGCCAAGTGCAAGGTGCCTAGACAATTACCTCGTGGAGGGTTACTTCCTCTTCCAGTGCCTTCGAGTCCTTGGCAACACATCGCCATGGACTTCATTACCGATTTACCGAGATCCTCTGGTTGTACAGTCATCCTTACGGTGGTAGATCGGTTCTCTAAGATGGCCCATTTCGTTCCCTTGTCTGGACTTCCCTCAGCTCCAGAATTGGCGAGGATCTTTATTTCCAATATCTTCAAACTCCATGGGTTCCCTCTAAACATCGTGTCTGACCGAGGAGTCCAGTTTACGTCACGATTCTGGAGAGCGTTATGCAAGCTTTTGAAGGTATCACTAGATTTTTCATCAGCCTATCACCCTCAGACTAATGGTCAAGCTGAACGGACAAATCAGATTGTGACTGCCTATCTTCGTCATTTCATCAATTCCCACCAAGATGATTGGGTAAACCTTCTGCCTTGGGCCGAATTCGCCTATAACAATCATTCCAGTGAACAAAACAAGCGGCCAAGTATCAGATATCCAAGTAATGCATACCGGATCCCCAGGCAATAAATTGGCCAAGTGGAAGAGAGTATAAACCAATATAAGTGGTGAATAAGAACGCATCGCACATAGGTGCTAATCCTCAAATAAAGATGTCATATAATTATATTTGAACAACTTCATAGGAAAACCCTAAATAAAGGTGTGGGTTACAAATATCATACCCGAATAGCGTTTATAAGCCAGAAAACACATATGAAGAATGATGACGAACAATGAGTGAGCGCGCGTACCATAAACTGCATGTATGCCCACCCCAAAGATCCCTTTCCACATGTTGGTGCTATAGGTTACCGCTAAGTAAAGGACATTCCAGGATATCTTGCCCAGATGGAAAGTGTTCACATGTGAACCTGCACACATATGTCCCATCTTCTTGCGGCGCCGCCCTCCTGCTTCTTCATCGCTCCCCGGCATCGGCGCTCCTGCGCAGGCATACTTCTCTGCTCTGTTAAGTACTGCAGTGCGCAGGCGCTGGGAAAGGTCAGAGAGGCCCGGCTCCTGTGCACTGCAGTACTTTACTCTGCCCTCAACAGGGCAGACAAAGTACGCCTGCGCCGGATCGCTGATGCCGAGGAGCGATGAAGAGGCAGGAGGGCGGCGTCACAAGAAGATGGGAGGGCCGGACCCAGAGCTGCGACACACATCGGACCGGACCGCCCCCCACCCGGGTGAGTATAATATAACTTATTTTTCTTCACTTGCAGGTCGGGCCGGGGGCTTATCAACAGCATTATAGAATGCTGTAGATAAGCCCTGAAAGGCAATGGCCACATCTTATAGCGGCAAAATCTGCTGACAGGTTCCCTTTAAATGCTTCATCCATTCACGATCTCTGGTAGAATTACCTGTCACAATGTAGAACATAAAAAGACACCAAAAGGAGAAAGCGGGTGGAAGCAAAAGTTGATCAAAACAATAATGCAATGATGTAAAAAGTAACTAAATCAGTACAACAACCACCAGCAATGGACCATGTGAAGAGAATGACGGACAATCAGAAATAGACAAAAAAGAAAAGAAGAACCAACCGATCTAAAGTCCAAAGAGTAAAAAATACTTTATTGGATAATACTGACAATATTAGAAACAATAATAGGAGCAAAAAAAGGACAATATGTGTAATAAAAGTTTTTAAGGCAGCACATCCATTACAATACTAAATATATAGAAATATTTCCTTTCATGATATATGTAAAAAGCGTGAAAGTAAAACAAATGAATAAAAAGAAAAAAATATTAATAACAGTAAAAAAGTTGTATAAATATGATATCAAGGTGTGTTTGACATAAATAGTGCAAAGAAAAACACAATCTTTTTTAGTGCACCACAAAAAAAACATGTGTTGCAAAATGTTAAAAAACCACGTTGCTGAGCAAAGGTGAAGAGTGTATCAATGTAATGAAGGCAAATCTGTATAATGAAAGGATCGGGACGCAATGACATAAAGAATGATATAGTAATAAAACAAAGAAATACTTACAGGAGTAGTGCAGTCCCTCTCACACCAGGATGGCGTGCCAACCCAACACACGTTTCGGCTTGTTGGCCAATTAGCAATTTATTGCATGAAATAAGTATTTGATACAATAGAAAAACAGAACTTAATATTTGGTACAGAAACCTTCGTTTACAATTACAGAGGTCAGATGTTTCCTGTAGACCAAGTTTGCACACACTGCAACAGGGATTTTGGCCCACTCCTCCATACAGATCTTCTCCAGATCTTTCAGGTTTCAGGGCTGCCACTGGGCAACATTGGGTTTCAGCTCCATAAAATGATTTCCTATTGGGTTCAGGTCTGGAGACTGGCTAGGCCACTCAAGGATCTTGAAATGCTTTTTACAGAGCCACTCCTTAGTTGCTCTGGCCAGGGCCAGACTGGCCATTGGGCACTTCTGGCAAATGCCAGAAGGGTCGGTGCCAGGAGTGGGCCGCTGCCGCTATCGGCGGCGCCAGGGCCGTCTCCTCCTGCCAGCGCCAACTCGCCCCCCCACCGTTCGCCCGCTCCGCATTCAACTATACCGGCGTCTATGACGCCGGTACAGTTGAATGCAATGATGGAGGAGAGAGCGTCCGCTGTCGTTCCCTCTCCCATCATTCCCCGCTCTGCCTCGCTCTGACACTGCAGGTGCGCAATCATGTCATATGTGAGAGGTCTTGGGAGCCCCGTGAGAACATACAAGCTCCACAGATTTTATCCAGGTTTCTGTCTGGTCTTAGAAAGGAGGGGAGTAAGGGGATGGGTACTGTCACGGCCACTCCTTCTGTGGCCGTGCCTGCTGCCGAGACCACCGCCGCCCCCTCCGGTCATACTTACCCGCTGCAGCACGCTCCTCCTGCAGGCGCGCGTCCTCTCCTTCATTCTTCTCCGCTCCCTGGTTCTCGTCGGGTGCGCGTGTGCACCGCCCACTCCAGCACTTCCTCTTTCTGATTTACAGGTGCTCTGTATCTCCTCTCTGTGATCCTGGAGGACTCTAACCCGGAAGTCCTTCAGCACTCCATGTATTTAAGGCGATTCCTTCCTCTGCTCCTTGCCTGTCTGTCATTTGTGTTTCTGTGACTCAGGTCCACCTTTGTCTTTGCGCTGCCTGTTCTGAGTCTCCGCTCTGTCCAGCCAGTTCAGCTTCTTTGCCTTTCCCAGGCTTCCTTGTCTCCTCATCCAGTCCAGCCTTCCCAGTGTCTGCTTTGTACTCTGTTAGTCTGGTGTCTCTGTCCTGTCCTGCTTCCTTTGTGTCTTCCCCTTCCCAGTGCTCCTTTGGTCTCGCCTGTACTCAGCTCTTACCAAACTGTACTTCATCTTACCCAGCTCTGTCCATCCTATGCCCAGCTTCTCTATTTTGTACCTTGTGCTACCTGTCTCTGGGTTCCAGCTTCTACGGCAATAGTCTCCCTTGGGTCTGCCCCTAACGCTCCCTGTATAGGGGTTGGTCTACCTGGTCAGCTCACCCTTGGGAGGTTCATTGTCGTGGATCTGCGGGTCCACTCCAGGTGTTCCAAAAGATCTCATAATTGCATTCTATGGGGTCAAACTGCATTACATTCTATGGGGGCTGTGCTGCATTACATTCTATGGGGGCTGTGCTGCATTACATTCTATGGGGTCAGGCTGTATTACATTCTATGGGGGTTGTGCTGCATTACATTCTATGGGGGCTGTGCTGCATTACATTCTATGGGGGATGTGCTGCATTACATTCTATGGGGCAGGCTGTATTACATTCTATGGGGTCAGGCTGCATTACATTCTATGCGGCTGTGCTGTATTACATTCTATGGGGGCTGTGCTGCATTACATTCTATGGGGTCAGGCTGCATTACATTCTATGGGGGCTGTGCTGCATTACATTCTATGGGGCTGACTGCATTACATTCTATGGGGGCTGGCTGCATTACATTCTATGGGGCTAGCTGCGTTACATTCTATGGGGTCAGGCTGCATTACATTCTATGGGGGCTGGCTGCATTACATTCTATGGGGCTGTGCTGCATTACATTCTATGGGGGCTGTGCTGCATTACATTCTATGGGGGCTGTGCTGCATTACATTCTATGGGGTCAGGCTGTATTACATTCTATGGGGGCTGTGCTGCATTACATTCTATGGGGGCTGTGCTGCACTACACTCTATGGGGGATGTGCTGCATTACATTCTATGGGGCAGGCTGTATTACATTCTATGGGGGCTGTGCTGCATTACATTCTATGGGGTCAGGCTGCATTACATTCTATGGGGGCTGTGCTGTATTACATTCTATGGGGTCAGGCTGCATTACATTCTATGGGGGCTGTGCTGCATTACATTCTATGGTTAAGTAAATAAAGCAGCACACTGCAGCGCTAAAACATGTAAACTTGAAAACACGAAATTTGAACTGCATTACTGCACTAGAAATATGAAAAATGAGAGCTTTTAGCGCATAAAAATGGCCAATTTTATGTGTACCTGGTAGCCCCTTTACGGCATCTCTCTTATACCAGGTCCTACACTTGCCTTACCTCGCTGAGAATAAACGTCTCCATCTGAATGGGTACATGTGAAACCTCTTCTTAGACTAAAATTCTCTCTCTCTGGGGAGGGGTATTGGACCTACTGTAATTAAAACACCTGAAGCTAGGAGGCGGAGTGCACGATCAGAAGGCTAAAGAATACATTTCAAAAACCTGACCGGCACATCCAAACATAGACTAAGTGTGAACAGGTGCTGAACCTAGAGTCGCCAACTCGTATATAGTTAAGTAAATAAGGCAGCACACTGCAGCGCTAAAACATGTAAACTTGAAAACACGAAATTTGAACTGCATTACTGCACTAGAAATATGAAAAATGAGAGCTTTTAGCGCATAAAAATGGCCAATTTTATGTGTACCTGATAGCCCTTTTACGGCATCTCTCTTATACCAGGTCCTACACTTGCCTTACCTCGCTGAGAATAAACGTCTCCATCTGAATGGGTACATGTGAAACCTCTTCTTAGACTAAAATTCTCTCTCTCTGTGGAGGGGTATTGGACCTGCTGTAATTAAACCACCTGAATCTAGGAGGCGGAGTGCACGATCAGAAGGCTAAAGAATACATTTCAAAAACCTGACCGGCACATCCAAACATAGACTAAGTGTGAACAGGTGCTGAACCTAGAGTCGCCAACTCGTATATAGTTAAGTAAATAAGGCAGCACACTGCAGCGCTAAAACATGTAAACTTGAAAACACGAAATTTGAACTGCATTACTGCACTAGAAATATGAAAAATGAGAGCTTTTAGCGCATAAAAATGGCCAATTTTATGTGTACCTGGTAGCCCCTTTACGGCATCTCTCTTATACCAGGTCCTACACTTGCCTTACCTCGCTGAAAATAAACGTCTCCATCTCAATGGGTACATGTGAAACCTCTTCTTAGACTAAAATTCTCTCTCTCTGTGGAGGGGTATTGGACCTGCTGTAATTAAAACACCTGAAGCTAGGAGGCGGAGTGCACGATCAGAAGGCTAAAGAATACATTTCAAAAACCTGACCGGCACATCCAAACATAGACTAAGTGTGAACAGGTGCTGAACCTAGAGTCGCCAACTCGTATATAGTTAAGTAAATAAGGCAGCACACTGCAGCGCTAAAACATGTAAACTTGAAAACACGAAATTTGAACTGCATTACTGCACTAGAAATATGAAAAATGAGAGCTTTTAGCGCATAAAAATGGCCAAGTTGGCGACTCTAGGTTCAGCACCTGTTCACACTTAGTCTATGTTTGGATGTGCCGGTCAGGTTTTTGAAATGTATTCTCTAGCCTTCTGATCGTGCACTCCGCCTCCTAGCTTCAGGTGTTTTAATTACAGCAGGTCCAATACCCCTCCACAGAGAGAGAGAATTTTAGTCTAAGAAGAGGTTTCACATGTACCCATTCAGATGGAGACGTTTATTCTCAGCGAGGTAAGGCAAGTGTAGGACCTGGTATAAGAGAGATGCCGTAAAGGGGCTACCAGGTACACATAAAATTGGCCATTTTTATGCGCTAAAAGCTCTCATTTTTCATATTTCTAGTGCAGTAATGCAGTTCAAATTTCGTGTTTTCAAGTTTACATGTTTTAGCGCTGCAGTGTGCTGCCTTATTTACTTAACTATATACGAGTTGGCAACTCTAGGTTCAGCACCTGTTCACACTTAGTCTATGTTTGGATGTGCTGGTCAGGTTTTTGAAATGTATTCTTTAGCCTTCTGATCGTGCACTCCGCCTCCTAGCTTCAGGTGTTTTAATTACAGCAAGTCCAATACCCCTCCACAGAGAGAGAGAATTTTAGTCTAAGAAGAGGTTTCACATGTACCCATTCAGATGGAGATGTTTATTCTCAGCGAGGTAAGGCAAGTGTAGGACCTGGTATAAGAGAGATGCCGTAAAGGGGCTACCAGGTACACATAAAATTGGCCATTTTTATGTGCTAAAAGCTCTCATTTTTCATATTTGTAGTGCAGTAATGCAGTTCAAATTTCGTGTTTTCAAGTTTACATGTTTTAGCGCTGCAGTGTGCTGCCTTATTTACTTAACTATATACGAGTTGGCGACTCTAGGTTCAGCAACTGTTCACACTTAGTCTATGTTTGGATGTGCCGGTCAGGTTTTTGAAATGTATTCTTTAGCCTTCTGATCGTGCACTCCGCCTCCTAGCTTCAGGTGTTTTAATTACAGCAGGTCCAATACCCCTCCACAGAGAGAGAGAATTTTAGTCTAAGAAGAGGTTTCACATGTACCCATTTAGATGGAGACATTTATTCTCAGCGAGGTAAGGCAAGTGTAGGACCTGGTATAAGAGAGATGCCGTAAAGGGGCTACCAGGTACACATAAAATTGGCCATTTTTATGCGCTAAAAGCTCTCATTTTTCATATTTCTAGTGCAGTATTGCAGTTCAAATTTCGTGTTTTCAAGTTTACATGTTTTAGCGCTGCAGTGTGCTGCCTTATTTACTTAACTATATACGAGTTGGCGACTCTAGGTTCAGCACCTGTTCACACTTAGTCTATGTTTGGATGTGCCGGTCAGGTTTTTGAAATGCATTACATTCTATGGGCCTGGCTGCATTACATTCTATGGGGGCTGGCTGCATTACATTCTATGGGGCTAGCTGCATTAAATTCTATGGGGCTGGCTGCATTACATTCTATGGGGCTGGCTGCATTACATTCTATGGGGTCAGGCTGCATTACATTCTATGGGGCAGGCTGCATTACATTCTATGGGGTCAGGCTGCATTACATTCTATGGGGGCTGGCTGCATTACATTCTATGGGGGCTGACTGCATTACATTCTATGGGGTCAGGCTGCATTACATTCTATGGGGGCTGGCTGCGTTACATTCTATGGGGGCTGGCTGTATTACATTCTATGGGGGCTGACTGCATTACATTCTATGGGGGCTGGCTGCATTACATTCTATGGGAGCTGTGCTGTATTACATTCTATGGGGGCTGTGCTGCATTACATTCTATGGGGGCTGGCTGTATTACATTCTATGGGGGCTGGCTATATTACATTCTATGGGGGCTGTGCTGCATTACATTCTATGGGGGCTGGCTGTATTACATTCTATGGGGGCTGTGCTGCATTACATTCTATGGGGGCTGTGCTGCATTACATTCTATGGGGGTTGGCTGTATTACATTCTATGTGGGCTGTGCTGTATTACATTCTATGGGGGATGTGCTGCATTACATTCTATGGGGGCTGTGCTGCGTTACATTCTATGGGGGCTGGCTGCATTACATTCTATGGGGGCTGGCTGCATTACATTCTATGGGGGCTGGCTGCATTACATTCTATGGGGCCTGTGCTGTATTACATTCTATGGGCACTGTGTTGCATTACATTCTATGGGGTCAGGCTGCATTACTTTCAATGGGGGCTGTGCTGTATTACATTCTATGGGGGCTGGGCTGCATTACATTCTATGGGATCAGGCTGCATTACATTCTATGGGGGCTGTGCTGCATTACATTCTATGGGGTCAGGCTGTATTACATTCTATGGGGGCTGACTGCATTACATTCTATCATTTATATCAATGATGGCATAGTATGTTACTAACAGTAATGTCTGAGACTGTGGTCCCAGCTCGCTTCAGATCATTGACCAAGTCCTCCCATTCTTGGCTGATTCATAACCTTTCTCAAAATCATCCTTACCCCACAAGGGGAGATCTTGCATGGAGCCCCAGACCAAGGAACATAGACAGTCACCTTGTGTTTCTTTTATTTTATAATAATTGTGCCAATTGTTTCTACCTTCGCACCAAGCTGCTTGCCTATTGTCCTGTTGCAGCCAAGTGCAGGGCTGCAATTTTGTCCCTGGTATCGTTAGACCGCTCTTTGGTCTTGGCCATGGTGGAGAGGTTGGAGTGTGATTGAAAGTGTGGAGAGGTGTCTTTTATACAAGTAACAAGTTCAAACAGGTGCAATTAATACAGGGAATGAGTGCAAAGTAGGAGAAATTCTTAAAAAAAAAAAAACTAGCAGGTCTGTGAGGGCCAGAATTCTTGCTGGGTGGTAGGTGATCAAATACTTATTTAACACAATAAAATGCAATTTAATTATTTAAAAATCATTATTTAATTAATTTATTTAAAAAATATATATATATATATTTTTAAGTTCTGTCTCTCTCAATTGAAATATACCTATAATAAAAATTACAGACTTATTCCTTCTTTGTCGGTGGGAAAACTTGCAAAATCGGCAGTGTATTAAATACTTTTTGCCTACTATAAGTGTATGCTAAATCGTCCCTTTTTCATCCAGTAAAAAAACGACAATTTTTCATCTGTATTGTCATCCATATGCAATCCACATATTAAAAGTGTGTTCCTGACAGGTTCCCTTTAATAAATAATAAAAGTCTCCAATCCTTATAATTGTAATGTATCTGTGAAAAATACATGACGTAAGGATGGTAACTTGTAAGTCATCCATTTTTGCATATACCCATTCACTAATAATGGGATGGTCTGATCCAGAGTACTGATCAAAGTAATACATGCTGTGATTTTTTTTACATGCAGACCATCTTCCATGTGTAAAAATGTTCTTGTGAGCTACGACTTTAAATTGCATTGGTCAGCGTCCTGTCCCTGTGCTCTCAGTTTTACATACGGACGTTTATCGAGCCCTTACTCCGGACTCAATGTACAGAAAAGGAACTTATTTCCGGTTAGTTCTTAGAGGATAAAAGTCTCTGAAGTAAATTTCTAATAAATAATCAGAATTGCTGATCTGATAAGTTCTCCATTGAAACATAAATTCCTCTGACATAAAAATGATGCTTATCCACTAGCCAGAAATCACTGGGGTCCCATAAATGTCAGCAGCACAGCGCACTTTGGGTTCACAAGTAGCTTAGTATACATTTGGCTGCTTACTCTGAATTTCATAGATTTTTTTAATGGGAACTTTGGCAGTCAGTATTGCTATCAAGAAGTGATCTGCAATTATACATGCAAGCACAAGAGGCTTTGGCCACGTTCCCAAGTAGTGTACAGAAACTTGGCTGTCAGGACGGGATAAACAGATCCTGTTCAAGTGCTTTGTTATTCGGTGGCAGTTCAATTATTGCTCTAACGGTTAGCAACAAGCAGGCAGATATTAAAATCTACTTTCCCAAGAAATTAGAACTTTTAATTATTCTTAGTTATTCTGAGGAGGATTAGATGATTCCTATCCATTCCATATCATTTCCACAGCCCCTTCCGAAAGATGGGAATGCCCTTCGACTAGAAGGTTACCCCACACTTTGAAACATTCCCATTTGAGACAAATTAGTATAAAACCCTATTTATATTCATTGGGGTTCATCCCTGAAAAATATTAAGAATGACTGACAGCTGACACAGGATCAGGGCCGGCTCAAGGTTTTTGAGGGCCCCGGGCAAAAGAGTCTCAGTGGGCCCCCCCTTTAACACAAACCCCGATTCATGATCACATATAAATACAGCCATGTAGTATATAACACTGCCCACGTAGCATATAGCAGCCCACGTAGCATATAGCAGCCCACGTAGCATATAGCAGCCCATGTAGTATATAGCACAGCCCACGTAGTATATAGCAGCGCAGTCCACGTAGTATATAGCAGCCCACGTAGTATATAGCAGCGCAGCCCAAGTAGTATATAGCAGCGCAGCCCACGTAGTATATAGCAGCGCAGCCCACATAGTATAGAGCAGCGCAGCCCACGTAGTATATAGCAGCGCCACTCACTCAGGCACTGGTAGGACTGGGAGCTCCTCCTGAATCTGCCTCATAATAACTTCAGCAGCACGGCAGCCAGCCAGGGGCGGAGAGCAGAGCAGGAGAACGTGCTCTCTCCGCCCACAAACAATGTCACACTGGCTGCCTTCTCTTAACCCCTATGTGTGCCTGCCTGGCTGCACTCACTGAGTGAGAAGATGCTTGTGTCAGAGCTGGCACATAGGGGTTAAGAGACTTTGTGGGCGGAGAGAGCACGTTATCTCCTGCTCTGCTCTCCCAGCTGTATCTATGACAGCGTGAGTGGGCCCCCCTCTCTCCCCAGGGCCCCGGCATTTGCCCGGTGTGCCGGGTGCTGACGCCGGCCCTGCACAGGAGTATAGTTCATACACAAATGAGACATAGAGAAAATGTAAGCGCACATACAGGATCCTAAATGGATAAATATAAATACTCAACAGACTAGAGGACCATCCAGGTCCCTCAGCATATTTTGTTATGGAAGAAGGGCCACAAGATGGAGGTAAGCCATGTTTTGGACTGTCAAGATACTGTATATCTTTTTCTGTTGCTATAGCCAATCATGGTTGTTGCAGTTGAGATCCCTAATGTATACAACATTTACATTATTGTTATGCATGCATTATGTATTTCCCTGCCAAGTATTCTAAGCAGGACACAGTAGCTGAAATATTGTATAGGGTTGAGCGACTTTTCCTTTTTTCGGATCGAGTCGGGTTTCGCGAAAACCGACTTTGTCAAAAGTCGGGTCGGGTGAAATCGGCCGATTATTGCGAAAAGTCGGGCATCGACCGAAACACGAAACCCAATGCAAGTCAATGGAGAATCAAAGTCGGCAGTGAGTGAAGGACAGGATAACACCTACAGTGCCAATTTTAATGTCAAAAACATCAATTCTTGTTACTTAAGCTTGTCAATCTTAATTTACCTTATAATAATAGTTAGTCATTGAAAATTGGGGGTCATTTGGCTAAAGTTGTGGGGGGGTAGGGCTGGTTCAAGTTTTTCGTGGGCCCAGGATACGCAGACTACGTCACGGCGGTGGAGCAGGGAGAGGTAAGTATTTCAACTTTGCAAGTGCTGTGATCCTAAGCAAGCAGGGGGGGCCCACTCGTTGGCACTTGGCACTGGCACAGGGCCCCTCAAAGTATGGCGGTGTGTTTGACGGCGGGGGTGCCTCCCACCGGCAGAGACACTTTTGCGTACTATGAGGGGCCCTGTGCCAGTGACGTCGCCAACGAGTATGCCCCCCGACCTGATGAAGGAACCTGCACTTTCATCTGCACCTTCCTCTTTGTCCCCGTGTAAGGTGGTATAGTATGTGGGAAGGGGAACCTGACTTTCAGCAGGGTCAGATTCTGGCTGTGTAGAGTGCAAGGGGAATGTAGTGGTCTGGGTCAATGTACCAGCAGACTCATCTAGCAGTTGCTGGGCAATGGGCAGGATGAGGAGGAAACACCGATATAGGCCCAAATAATAAAGTAGGCTAAATGCAGTTCAACATTGGTAACAGGACTAAACAGGCGGCATTGCTTTGTTCAGTGGAGGACAATTGTAATGAGTGGCAGACACAGTTAGTAGGCCTAAAATAAAAAAGTAGGCTAAATGCAGTTCAAAATTGGTAACAGGAGTAAACAGGCGGCACTGCTTTGTTCAGTGGAGGAAACAAGAAGCAGCAGCAGGCACCGTTAGTAGGCCCAGCCAAACAAGTAGGCCAAATGCAGTTTAACATCCGAAACAGGATGAAAATTGAGGCTCAGCTTTGTGCAGTGGAGGAGAAATGCAAGGAGCGGCAGACAACGTTAGTAGGCGTAACCAAACCAGTAGGTCAAATGCAGTATAATATCTAAAAACAGAATGAAAATTGAAGCTCAGCTTTGTTCAGTGGAGGAGAAATCCAAGGAGCGGCAGACATCGTTAGTTGGCGTAACCAAATCAGTAGGCCAAATGCAGTGTAATATCCTAACCAGGATGAAAATTGAAGCTCAGCTTTGTACAGTTGAAGGAGAACAACAAGCAGCGGCAGACACCGTTAGTAGACGTAACCAAACCAGTAGGCCAAATGCAGTGTCTTATCCTAACCAGGATGAAAATTGAAGCTCAGCTTTGATGAGTGGAGGAGAAATGCAAGGAGCGGCAGACAATGTTAGTAGGCGTAACCAAACCAGTAGGCCAAATGCAGTGTAATATCAGACACCGGATGAAAATTGAGGCTAAGCTTTATTCAGTGGAGAACACCAAGCAATGGCACACACCATTTGTAGGCCCAACCAAAGAAGTAGGCCAAATGCAGTTTAATATCTGACACCGGATGAAAATTGAGGTTCAGCTTTATTCAGTGGAGAACACCAAGCAGCAGCACACACCATTTGTAGGCCCCGCCAAAGAAGTAGGCCAAATGCAGTTTAATATCTGACAACGGATGAAAATTGAGGCTCAGCTTTGTTCAGTGGAGGACAACTGTAATGGGAGGCAGACACAGTTAGTAGGCCTAAATAAGTAAGTAGGCAAAATGCAGTTCAAAATTGGTAAGTGGAATACACAGGCGGCATAGCTATGTTCAGTGGAGGACAACTGTAATAAGTGGCTCAGACAGACAGAGTAGGCCTAAAATAAAAAAGGTGACTAATTGCAGTTCAAAATTTGTAAGAGGAGTACACAGGCGGCATAGCGTGGTTCAGCGGAGGAGGACAAGTGTAATTAGTGGCTCTGACACACAGAGTAGGCCTAAAATAAAAAAGAAGGCTATATTCAGTTCATAATTGGTAAAAGGAGTACAAGGGTTCAGCGGTGGAGGACAACTGTTGTGAGAGTCTGACACAGTTACTAGGCCCAAATAAGTAAGTAGGCTAAATGCTGTTCTAAATTGGTAAGAGGAGTACACAGGCAGCATAGCTGGGTTCAGCGGAGGAGGACAACTGTAATAAGTGGCTCAGACAGACTGAGTAGTCCTAAAATAAAACAGTTGGCTGAATGCAGTTCAAAATTGGTAACAGGAGTACACAGGCGGCATAGCTTTGGTCAGCGGAGGACAACTGTAATAAGTGGCTCAGACAGACAGAGTAGGCCTAAAATATAAAAAGTAGGCTAATGTCATTTCAAATTTGTTTGAGTAGTACACAGGCGGCATAGCTTTGTTCAGCGGAGGACAGTTGTAATGTGTGGCGCAGAGAGACAGAGGCCTAAAATAAAAAAAGGTGGCTAAATGCAGTTCAAAACTGCTAGCAGGAATAACCAGGCGGCCAAGCTTGTTTCAGCGGGGGACAGTTGTAATGTGTGGCGCAGACAGACAGACAGACAGAGGCCTAACATAAAAAAGGTGGCTGCATGCAATTCAAAATTGCTAGCAGGACTAACCAGGCGGCCTACCTTGGTTCAGCGTGGGAGGACAACTGTTATGAGAGGCTGACACAGTTATTAGGCAAAAATAAGTAAGTAGGCTACATGTAGATCACAATTGGTAACAGGAGTACACAGGTGGCATAGCTTTGTTCAGCGGAGGACAACTGTTATAAGTGGCTGACACTGTAGGCCAAAATACTAAAGTGGGCTAAATGTCTGCCAAGGAATTGTTCATAAATAAACTGGTGGCATAGCGAGGTACAGGGGTGGGCTCCTCTGCAGAGTTGCAGACAGTGGTAGTTGGCGCAAAGTATTAAGGGGTCTAAATGGAGGCCAGGGCCCCTGTATATTTTTACTATCATCTATTATTGCAACAAATTTGTAATGGCAGTGCCATTTAAGGATTTAACAGCACAGACTACACAGTCTTGGGGCAGGGAGAGGTAAGTTTTGCAAGTGGTAGAGCACAGTTCGAGCTGGGGGGGGAACACTCTCTCGTGGGTGGCGGTACTGGCACAGGGTCCCTCATATTACGACGGTGTGTCTGACGTTGGGTGTGCACCACCACCATCAGAGACACTTCATTGTACTATGAGGGACCCTGTGCCAGTGGCGTCGCCCCAGAGTGGGCACACCCACCTGTCCAGGCAAACGGCACTCGCATGGGTGCTTGCACCAAGTTGTGACCATGGCACTGTGGGGGGAGTCAGCCCATTTAGGGAGGTATACAAATGGCCTATGGTGGACAGCAGGGGAAGGTGGGGCAAAATAATTCGAAATCCATGATTGGTTCATTTTAATGAAGGTTAGATCATCAACATTTCGGGGAGCCAGACGTGTCCTTTTTTCGGTCAGTATTGAACCAGCAGCACTGAAGACTCTTTCTGAGAGCACACTAGCAGCTGGGCAAGCGAGCTCCTGTAATGCATATTCTGCCAATTCGAGCCAGGTGTGAGGGAGAACATCGATAATGGTGGAAAAATAGTTGGTAACCATACTGGACAAATGCTGTCTCCTGTCACTTTGAATCTATGCAGCAGTACCTGTCGTGTCTGCGGTCATTGCGAAATCACTCCACAACCTGGTCATAAATCCCCTCTGTCCAACGCGACTTCAGCTTTGTGTACCTCTAACACCTCTGCCATGTTGCCCCCTACAGCTCGTGTGAGAACCATCACCGCCGCTGTGTGCTGGGAATGCCTGAACCAAACGGTCTACAAGAGTTGCTTGTTTGGTAGCCAATATTTGCTCAAGTTTCTCATGTGGCATGATATTTTGTAATTTTCCTTTGTATCATGGATCCAGGAGGCAGGCCAACCAGTAATCATCATCGGTCATCA
The DNA here is from genome assembly GCF_032444005.1 of Ranitomeya imitator. Taxonomy (NCBI): domain Eukaryota; kingdom Metazoa; phylum Chordata; class Amphibia; order Anura; family Dendrobatidae; genus Ranitomeya; species Ranitomeya imitator. The sequence continues at coordinate 1,114,282,030 of NC_091282.1, forward strand.
TTTTGATAATGCAGGGGTCCCGTTTCAGGATACGCAAGGCATACTCTGCCATGTGGGCCAAAGTTCCAGGTGTCAATTCACTGCTTTTGCTGGGTTGAGGAGCACTTTCTGGAAAATCTACATCACTTGTGGCCCGCAAAAACCCTGTACCTGACCTTTCAATGCCACCAGTTTCTATTGCCCCCTGAGAAGCATCCTCCTCCCATAAATATTCATCCCCATCATCCTCCTCCTCCTCTTCATCCGCCACCTCGTCCCGGTGACTTCCCTCAGCAGACAATGGCTGACTGTCATCAAGGCTTCCCTCCTCCTCAGCCGTAGACGCCTGTTCCTTGATGTGCATCAAACTTTGCATCAGCAGACGCATTAGTGGGATGCTCATGCTTATGATGGCGTCGTCTGCACTGACCAGCCGTGTGCATTCCTCAAAACACTGAAGGACTTGACAGAGGTCTTGGAGCTTCGAACACTGCACACCAGACAACTCCATGTCTGCCATCCAACTGCCTGCCCGTGTATGTGTATCCTCCCACAAATACATGACAGCACACCTCTGTTCGCACAGCCTCTGAAGCATGTGCAGTGTGGAGTTTCACCTTACATACATAGTTACATAGTTATTAAGGTTGAAGGAAGACTATAAGTCCATCTAGTTCAACCAATAGCCTAACCTAACATGCCCTAACATGTTGATCCAGAGGAAGGCAAAAAAAACCCATGTGGCAAAGAGTAAGCTCCACATTGGGGAAAAAAATTCCTTCCCGACTCCACATACGGCAATCAGACTAGTTCCCTGGATCAACGCCCTATCAAGGAATCTAGTGTATATACCCTGTAACATTATACTTTTCCAGAAAGGTATCCAGTCCCCTTTTAAATTTAAGTAATGAATCACTCATTACAACATCATACGGCAGAGAGTTCCATAGTCTCACTGCTCTTACAGTAAAGAATCCGCGTCTGTTATTATGCTTAAACCTTTTTTCCTCCAAACGCAGAGGATGCCCCCTTGTCCCTGTCTCAGGTCTATGATTAAAAAGATCATCAGAAAGGTCTTTGTACTGTCCCCTCATATATTTATACATTAAAATAAGATCACCCCTTAGTCTTCGTTTTTCCAAACTTAATAGCCCCAAGTGTAATAACCTATCTTGGTATTGCAGACCCCCCCAGTCCTCTAATAACCTTGGTCGCTCTTCTCTGCACCCGCTCTAGTTCAGCTATGTCTTTCTTATACACCGGAGACCAGAACTGTGCACAGTATTCTAAGTGTGGTCGAACTAGTGACTTGTATAGAGGTAAAATTATGTTCTCCTCATGAGCATCTATGCCTCTTTTAATGCATCCCATTATTTTATTTGCCTTTGTAGCAGCTGCCTGACACTGGCCACTGAATATGAGTTTGTCATCCACCCATACACCCAGGTCTTTTTCATTGACGGTTTTGCCGAGAGTTTTAGAATTAAGCACATAATTATACATCTTATTACTTCTACCCAAGTGCATGACCTTACATTTATCCCCATTAAAGCTCATTTGCCATTTATCAGCCCAAGCTTCTAGTTTACATAAATCATCCTGTAATATAAAATTGTCCTCCTCTGTATTAATTACCCTGCAGAGTTTAGTGTAATCTGCAAATATTGAAATTCTACTCTGAATGCCCCCTACAAGGTCATTAATAAATATGTTAAAAAGAAGAGGGCCCAATACTGACCCCTGTGGTACCCCACTGCTAACCGCTACCCAGTCCGAGTGTGCTCCATTAATAACCACACTTTGTTTCCTATCCCTGAGCCAGCTCTCAACCCACTTGCACATATTTTCCCCTATCCCCATTATTCTCATTTTATGTATCAACCTTTTGTGTGGCACCGTATCAAAAGCTTTTGAAAAGTCCATATACACTACATCCACTGGGTTCCCTTGGTCCAATCCGGAAATTACCTCTTCATAGAAACTGATCAAATTAGTCTGACATGAACCGTCCCTAGTAAACCCGTGCTGATACTGGGTCATGAGGTTATTCCTCTTCAGATACTCCAGTATAGCATCCCTTAGAATGCCCTCCAGGATTTTACCCACAGTAGAGGTTAAGCTTACTGGCCTATAATTTCCGAGTTCAGTTTTTGTCCCCTTTTTGAATATTGGCACCACATTTGCTATACGCCAGTCCTGTGGTACAGACCCTGTTATTATGGAGTCTCTAAAGATTAAAAATAATGGTCTATCAATGGCTGTACTTAATTCCTGCAGTGCTCGAGGGTGTATCCCATCCGGGCCCGGAGATTTGTCAATTTTAGTGATTTTTAGACGCCGCCGCACTTCCTGCTGGGTTAAGCCGGTGACATTTAACTGGGAATTTTTATCACTAGTCATTTTGTCTGCCATGGGATTTTCTTGTGTAAATACTGATGAAAAAAAGTCATTTAGCATATTGGCTTTTTCCTCATCCTCATCCACCATTTCACCCAGACTATTTTTAAGGGGGCCAACACTATCATTTTTTAGTTTCTTACTATTTATGTAGTTAAAGAATATTTTAGGATTATTTTTACTCTCTCTGGCAATGAGTCTCTCTGTCTCAATCTTTGCTGCTTTGATTTGCTTTTTACAGAATTTATTTAATTTTTTGTAGTTATTTAATGCCTCCTCACTACCTACTTCCTTTAATTCTCTAAATGCTTTCTTTTTGTCACTTATTGCGCCCCTTACAGCTCTATTTAGCCATATTGGTTTCCTCCTATTTCTAGTATGTTTATTCCCATACAGGATATACTGTGCACAGGTCCTATCCAGGATGCTAATAAATGTCTCCCATTTTCTTTGTGTATTTTTATGTCTCAGGATATCGTCCCAGTTAATTGCACCAAGATCCTCTCTCATCCGTTGGAAATTTGCCCTCCTGAAGTTTAGTGTCCTTGTAACCCCTCTACTACAAATCTTATTAAAGGATACATGAAAACTTATTATTTTGTGATCGCTATTCCCCAAGTGACCCCCAACCCTTATATTTGCTATGCGGTCTGGCCTGTTGGTTAATATTAGGTCTAGCAGTGCCCCCCTTCTTGTTGGGTCCTGAACCAGTTGTGAAAGGTAATTGTCTCTCATAGTTGTCAAAAACCGATTACCTTTGCTGGAACTGCAGATTTCTGTTCCCCAATCAATTTCAGGGTAGTTGAAGTCCCCCATAATAATGACTTCTCCTTGAGTCGCAGCTTCATCTATTTGCTTTACGAGGATATTCTCCATTGCTTCCATTATTTTTGGAAATTCATAACAAACCCCTATCAGTAATTTATTATTTTTCCCGCTCCCCTTATCTCCACCCACAGGGATTCTACATTTTCATTAAATTCACCTATATTATCACGCAGGATGGGTTTTAAGGACGATTTTACATACAGACACACCCCTCCCCCTCGCTTATCTGTACGGTCATTTCTGAACAGGCTATAGCCCTGCAAGTTAACAGCCCAGTCATGGCTCTCATCCAGCCACGTTTCAGATATCCCTTGTTGCAACGTCGATTATTAGGCGGTGCTGGGGAAGATTCAGCGATCGCTGATGGTTCAGCATACGGCTGAAATGTACGGGCGACCGGCGGATGTGCGAGCAAAGTCTGCGCACCTTCAGGAGCAGGGCTGGTAAATCAGGGTAATTTTTGAGGAAGCACTGCACCACCAGGTTCAAGGTGTGAGCCAGACAAGGTATGTGTTTCAGTTCTGAAAGGGCTATGGCAGCCATAAAATTCCTTCCGTTATCACTGACTACCTTGCCTGCCTCAAGATGTACATTGCCCAGCCATAACTCACCTCGGGTGCAAGACTGGCAGCAGCGGATGGAGTGGTCGTGCGACTGCGCTCTGTGGACGAGCTTTTGCTTCTGGAGGAGGAGGAGGGGGGGTGAACGCCTACAGCCAACTGTTTCCTAGACTGTGGGCCACTATGGCTGTCCCCTGTGGACCCTGCATCCACCACATTAACCCAGTGTGCCATGATGGACACTTAACGTCCCTGGCCATGCGTACTTGTCCATGCATCTGTTGTGAGGTACGCCTTTCTACTGACCGATTGCCTCAGTGCATAGGCAATGCGTTCTCTGACATGTTGGTGGAGGGCTGGGATGGCTTTTCTCACGAAGAAGTGTCGACTGGGTAGGTCATAGCATGGTACTGCGTAAGCCATCAGGGCTTTGAAAGCTTCGCTTTCAACCAACTGGTAGGGCATAATCTCTAACGAGATTAGTCGAGCAATGTAGCCGTTCAAACCCTGTGTATGTGGATGAGAGGAAGAGTACTTTCTTTTCCTATTGAGAGTCTCTTGTAGGCTGAGCTGGACTGGAGAGCTGCATATGGTGGAACTAGCGGGGGTGGTGGTGGACATGGCAGATTGAGAGAGGCTTGGTGATGGTATTCTTGATGTGGGCCTACCTACAGTGTTTCCAACCAAGATCCTTATGATTCCCTGACTGCTTTGGCCTTGTGACGATACCTCCATATTTGCTGCAGGTGGTTTCATAACCGGTGGGCTTCCAGTTAGGGAAGCAATGTTGCGTTGCTGACTAGCTTCAATATGAGCAGTAGCACCAACGGTTCGGGATGTTTCGTAGTTAGTCCATGCTTCCAAGTGCCTGCTGGTTAAATGTCTATGCATGCACGTTGTATTTAAATTTTGAACATTCTTCCCTCTGCTAAAGGTCTTGGAGCATTTCTTACATATAACTTTGGACTGATCATTCGGATCTTGGTTAAAAAAATGCCACACTGCAATCGTCCTACTATGGCATACCTATTCAGGTTTTGCACGCTGTGCTACTGTCACCTGATGGCCACGCTGTCCTACACCTGTTGTGGTTTTTGACACACGTTTTTGGCCTGATACGGCCAAATGTGTTTTGAGCGAGCGCCTAAAACTATGCAAATTGTGGATGGTCCTAATATCTTGGGGTAGAGCTTTCCAGAGGATTGGCGCAGCGCGGGAGAAGTCTTGGAGTCGGGAGTGGGAGATACGGATTAGTGCAGAGGTTAGTCGAAAGTCATTTGCAGAGCGCAGTGGTCTGTTAGGCCGATAGACAGAAATGAGGGAGTGGATGTAAGGGGGTGCCGCACTGTGGAGAGCTTTGTGGGTGAGAACAAGTACTTTGAATTGTATCCTGTAATGAATGGGTAGCCCGTGTAATGACTGGCGAAGAACGGACGCGTCCGAGTAACGATTAGCCAGATGGACGACCCTGGCTGCTGCATTAAGGATGGACTGGAGAGGGGAAAGTCGAGTGAGGGGGAGGCCAATTAATAGAGCATTGCAGTAGTTCAGGCGGGAGTGGATCAGGGCGACAGTGAGGGTTTTAGTTGTCTCCATGGTGAGAAAAGGGCGGATTCTAGAGATGTTCTTTAGGCGTAAGCGGCACGAGCGGGCTAGAGATTGTATATGGGAGGTGAAGGAGAGATCGGAGTCAAACATAACACCCAGACAGCGCGCCTGCCACCGGGGTGTTATTATGATGCTATCCACGGAGAGGGAAATGTCAGATTTAGGGAGGTTAGTAGATGGCGGGAGTAGAAGAAGTTCAGTTTTGGAGAGGTTGAGTTTCAGATAGAGAGCAGACATGATGTTGGAGACTGCGGACAGACAGTCAGTGGCGTTCTGTAGTACAGCGGGAGTAAGGTCAGGGGATGACGTGTATAGTTGTGTGTCATCAGCATAAAGATGGTACTGAAAGCCAAATCAGCTGATGGTCTGTCCAATTGGGGCCGTGTAGAGGGAGAAGAGAAGGGGGCCAAGGACTGAGCCCTGAGGTACCCCGACAGCGAGAGGAAGAGGAGATGAAGTGGAGCCAGAGAACAGAACACTGAAGGAGCGGTCAGAAAGGTAGGAGGAAAACCAGGAGAGAGCAGTGTCCTTAATGGCTAGTGACTGGAGCCTAGAGAGCAGGAGAGGGTGGTCAACAGTGTCAAAAGCTGCAGAAAGGTCGACAAGAATGAGCAGAGAGTGGTCACCATTACGTTTTGCTGTCAGAAGGTCATTGGTCACTTTGATGAGTGCAGTTTCTGTTGAATGTAGGGGGCGGAAACCGGACTGTGAAGGGTCTAGGAGGGAGTGAGTGGAGAGGTAACGGGTAAGGCGGGAGTATATCAGGCGCTCCAAGAGTTTAGAGATGAAGGGGAGATTGGAGACCGGTCTATAGTTGTTTGTGCAGGATGGGTCGAGGGTGGGTTTCTTTAGTAATGGAGTAATGATAGAGTGTTTGAAGGAGGAGGGGAAAATGCCAGAGGAGAGGGAGAGATTAAAGATTGTAGTTAGGTGACTTGTGACGACTGGAGAGAGAGACTGGAGGAGGTGTGAGGGAATGGGGTCGGTAGTGCATGTAGTCAGACGAGAAGAGGAGAGGAGCTTGGAGACTTCTTCTTCTGTGATGGGATTGAATGTGGAGAGTGAGCCAGGGGAAATGAGGGGAGGGATGGGAGTCACTGAACTTGGTGATTGGGAGCGGATTTCCTGATGGATGTTGTCTATTTTCTCTATAAAGTGGGAGGCCAGGTCATCAGCACAAATGTCTGTGATAGGGGCTTGTGCTTTTGGCCTGAGGAGGGAGTGAAAGGTGTCAAAAAGTTTCTTGCGGTTGTTGGATAGTGAGGAGATCAGGGTGGTGAAGTAGGTCTGTTTGGCGAGGTGAAGGGCAGAGTTATAGGTCCTTAACATAAATTTGAAGTGTATGAAGTCTTCTGGTGTGCGTGTTTTCCTCCATAAGCGTTCAGCACACCAAGAGCATCGCTGGAGAAATCAGGTTTGCGATGTGAGCCAGGGCTGTTTCACTCTGTGTTTGGAGGTTCTGAGGGTGAGGGGAGCTACTTGGTTAAGGGTGCTTCTAAGAGTGTCATTGTAGTGATGTATAGCCAGATCAGGACAGGAAAACGAAGAGATTGGGGACAATGATGAGTGTAGGGAGTCTGAAAGTGTATGAGGGTTAATGGCTTGTAGATTTCTGACTGAATGGTAGGTAGGAGGGTGCTGGGGTGAGCGAGGATTTGTGAGTGTGAAGTAGAGAATGTTGTGGTCAGAGAGGGGAAGCGGTGAGTTATCTAGGTAGGAGATTGAGCAGAGCCGGGCGAAAACCAGGTCCAGGGTGTTACCATCTTTGTGTGTTTCAGAGGTTGAGAGCTGTGAGAGGCCGAGAAAAATGGTTAGTGATAGAAGCTGGGATGCAGATGTGGAAGTGGGGCTGTTAATGGGGATATTGAAGTCTCCCAGGACAAGGGTTGGTAGTTCTGAGGACATGAAGTGCGGCAGCCAGGCAGAGAAATGGTCCAGGAAGTGGGTGGGTGAGCCTGGGGGCCGGTATATGACCGCTACTCTAAGGGAGAGTGGACGAAAGAGCCTGATGGTGTGGACTTCAAAAGAAGGGAATGAGAGTGATGGAATTGGGGGGATGACCTGGAAAGTGCATTGTGGGGACAGGAATATGCCAACTCCACCACCAGGTCTGTTTGTTGGTCTCGGGGAATGGGAAAATTGTAAGCCACCATGGGTAATGGCAGCAGGAGAGACAGTGTCAGAATCCTGAATCCAGGTTTCACAATGAATCCAGGTTTCACAATGATCAAAGGACAAGTATGGCAGCAATAAAAAAGGACTGCTGCACACAAAACACAAAAGAGTGTGGACAAAGAAACAAGAGAAGTGTGCAGAAAGGAGCAACAGGATTTTGCTTTTAAAAAAGCAGTTGGTTTGCACAGCCACATACAAACAGCAATGCAGCTATCAGGGAGCCTTAGAATGCAGCCTAATAAGCTACAGAGCTGATGCACCCCCAAAAAAACTCCACTGTCCCTGCAAAAAAAAAAGGTGGTGTTGGACAGTGGAAATCGCTACAGCACAAGCAGTTTGGGGGTTAATCTTCCCTCCCAAACTATATCCCTTCTTCTGATGAAGCTGCAGCAACCTCTCCTTATGCCAAGATCGGCAGAAGTAAGATGCACGCCCTTTATAGCCCCTGTGACGCCGCAGAAAGCAAGCCAATCATTGCCATGCCCTTCTCTAAGATGGTGGGGACCGAGACCTATGTCATCACGCTGCTCACACTCTGCGTGCTCCTTCATTGGCTGAGAAATGGTGCTTAAAGCGTCATACGAAATGCGACTTTGGCGCGCAGATAGCCGACCTCATGGCCGATCCCACATTAGGATCGGGTCGGGTTTCACGAAACCCAACTTTGCCAAAAGTCAGCGATTTTTTAAATTGTCTGATCCGTTTCGCTCAACCCTAATTGTATGTGTTGAGTCATTAATGGCCCACAAGTCTGCGAGAGGAGCTTCTCAGGAGTCTGGTAGCAAATTGTGGAAAGCCCACTGGTGATGTTTCTTCCAGCTATCTACCTCTATTCAAGATTCTTGACTCGTGTAACCACCAAGCATGTTGCCTTTTAAGAGACTTTGTGACCATCAAGCTTGTTGCCTCTTCATGAGTAACATTTTTCTGAGCTGTCTTCTGTGTACATCTGTATTTCTTCTTTATCCCTGTGTGAGGACACTAGTCACCACTCTGTTACCATATGCCACTGTATCCTACATTGTATTTAATCCCTAAATGCTCCATGATGGATATGTTTGTCATGGAGCAACTGAGGGTTTGTGGAGCGGATTTAGGAGCTAGGCCTGCTCCACACAGAGTAGATATTGACTGTGTTACACTATATTAGCGACATTTAATTGCTGTGATCTGGCACAGGTATACATTCAGGTGCTCAACGGCCCCCCATGTCATGATTACGTGGTGCCATTGGTTATCATGGCAGCAGCAGGCCCCATCACTGCCATGCTTGTTTTCCTGTGAAGTCCAACCACATACTGAATTCATATAAAACCGTGATAGAAAAAAAAATGTGAAAGTCCAATGTCTCAAACTGTAAATTGTTTAAAGCTGTCCAGTAAGTGCCAGATATCCCATAAACATGCAATAAAAACAATCAGAACAGTATCTATTCCAAAATATTACCAATAAAAATGTCTGCAACACACATTAGGCATAAGGGAGCGTCATAGTCAAAATATAACGGAGGGATCCACTCGATGTAAATTCCACAGAGCCAATTGATGACAGCGCTCTTTAGGAAGTTTCATGTATAAGTTCTTTATTCCTCCATATATTGACAGCAGCAATGTTTTGACTAGTATGGTCTCTTTCAAGATCAAGCTTGAAAATGACCATCTGGGTCTAAATGTTGTTTATCTATGAACCTTCCTAAGGAACTCTGTCTTCAATTGGTTCTAAAAATGTCAGATTTTCATAAAAAAAGCAAGTTGTCACATGTCACACAGTTCCAATGAAAAATATGGGCAAAATATTGACAAGAGAAAGATGAGAGACACCAGACCCAACAATGCAGACGAGCTGAAGGCTGCTATCAAAACAACCTGGGCTTCCTTAACACCTCAGCAGTACCACAGGCTGATCGCCTCCATGCCACGCCGCATTGATACAGTAATTGATGCAAAAGGAGCCCCGGCCAAGTATTGAGTGCATTTATTGAACATACATTTCAGTAGGCCAACATTAGCATTGGCACCGCTCCTGGTTGCAACTGTATTTAACCCCTTTATAGCGTGGGACATGCCTGTACGGCGGACAGGTATGGGATATTGTTTCTTTTTTATTTTCCTTTTTTTTACAGGAGAAGGAGGGTCGTCAGTTGGATTGAGTGTACAATAAACATAATAAAACCCCATGTGTTTATTTATTTCATTAAAATACTTTATTCTTAATGTGTGTGTGTGTGTGTGTGTGTGTGTGTGTGTGTGTGTGTGTGTGTGTGTGTGTGTGTGTGTGTATTTTTAGCCCTTTACTAATATTGGATTAATAATGGATAGGTGTCTTATTGACATCTCTCCATTATTAACCAGGCTTAATGTCACCTTACAATAGCAAGGTGACATTAACCCCTTATTACCCCATATCCCACCGCTACAGCGGAGTGGGAAGAGAGAGGCTAAGTGCCAGAATAGGCGCATCTTAACATTATTAGTGAGGAATATGTAAAAATATAACGGATATGCAATGGTTTCCTGTATGTAAACCATGTCTCATATCCTGTCAGGTTCGGTAGGGAGTTAGCAAAAGCCGGAAATTGAATTACCAGCTTTTATGCTATCTAGCTCTGTATTAAATATAAATATATATATATATACATATATATATATGTTTGTCAATGACATATATATACATATATATAATACAGACCAAAAGTTTGGACACACCTCATTTAAAAAAATTTCTATATTTTCATGGCTATGTAAATTGTAAATTCACAATGAAGGCATCAAAACTATGAATTAACTTAACACATGTGGAATTATATACTTAACAAAAAAGTGTGAAACAACTGAAAATATGTCTTATATTCTAGGTTCTTCAAAGTAGTCACCTTTTTCTTTGACTGCTTTGCACACTCTTGGCATTCTCTTGATGAACTTCAAGAGGTAGCCACCGGAAATGGTTTTCACTTCACAGGGGTGCCCTGTCAGGCTTAATAAATGGGATTTCTTGCTTTATAAATGGGGTTGGGACCATCAGTTGTGTTATGCAGAAGTCTGGTGGATACACAGCTGATAGTCCTACTGAATAGACTGTTAGAATTTGTATTATGGCAAGAAAAAAGCAGCTAAGTAAAGAAAAATGAGTGGCCATCATTACTTTAAGAAATGAAGGTCAGTCAGTCTGAAAAATTGGGAAAACTTTGAAAGTGTCCCCAAGTGCAGTTGCAAAAACCATCAAGCGCTGCAAAGAAACTGGCTTACATGAGGACCGCCCCAGGAAAGGAAGACCAAGAGTCACCTCTGCTTCTGAGGATAAGTTTATCCAAATCACCAGCCTCAGAAATCGCAGGTTAACAGCAGCTCAGATTAGAGACCAGGTCAATGCCACACAGAGTTCTAGCAGCAGACACATCTCTACAACAACTGTTGGAGACTTTGTGCAGCAGGACTTCATGGTAAAATAGCTGCTAGGAAACCACTGCTAAGGACAGGCAACAAGCAGAAGAGACTTGTTTGGGCTAAAGAACACAAGGAATGGACATTAGACCAGTGGAAATCTGTGCTTTGGTCTGATGAGTCCAAATTTGAGATCTTTGGTTCCAACCATCGTGTCTTTGTGTGACGCTGAAAAGGTGAACGGATGGACTCTACATGCCTCGTTCCCACCGTGAAGCATGGAGGAGGAGGTGTGATGGTGTCGGGGTGCATTGCTGGTGACACTGTTGGGGATTTATTCAAAATTGAATGCAAAGACTGTACAAAGCAGTCATCAAAGCAAAAGGTGGCTGTTAAGTATATAATTCCACATGTGTTAATTCATGGTTTTGATGCCTTCAGTGTGAATTTACAATTTTCACAGATAGGAAAATACAGAAAAATCTTTCAATGAGAAGGTGTGTCCAAAACTTTTGGTCTGTACTATATATATATATATATATATATATATATATATATATATATATATATATATATATATATATATAAAAGAACACAGCAGCACATGTACATGAATCTAGGCCATGTGAAAACACAGACAAATGTTCGATATGAATCATACTTCTCAAAAATATTTTTTCATAAAAAAAATTTCAAAAAAAATTTTTTTTTCATAAAACTTAGTTATAGATAAAATGAAGATTCTTAGCGCATAAATTGGCCAATTCATGTGTGCCCATCAACCACGGCAAGGTGATCTCCCTCTGATGGGTCCTACTCTACCGTACATGCCACTCTTGGGCCACCAGCATACAACTTTGGACAAACATGTCACTCTGGGCTAAACCTACAATTTATGAGCAGGTAGAGTTGATTACCGCCACCTGCAAGGTCAATGGGAGGAGTGCAAGATCAGTCTGGAAGCAGCCACATCCATACACTAAACAGAGAAAAAAAAGCCAACCAGCACTCCCAATGTGAACACATGCAAGCTGCAAGCTGTATCATATAGATATAAAAGAACACAGCAGCACATGTACATGAATCTAGGCCATGTGAAAACACAGACAAATGTTCGATATGAATCATACTTCTCGAAAATATTTTTTCATAAAAAATTTTTTCAAAAAATATATATATACCTATACTATGTGTAGACATTTATTTTATCTATTCTATTTTAACCTGTCAGTGTGATTTTACTGTACACCGCACTGAATTGCCGGCTTTTCTATAGGACACCAGTGCGTATTTCTCGCAAGGCAGACATGTGTGTTGTGGATTCTGTTTTTGGGCTCCCTCTGGTGGTTACAGATGGTACTGGGTGACTTGTGTTTTCTGCGGTCTCTGGTGTCCACCTGTTCTATCAGGATATGGGAGTTTCCTATTTAACCTGGCTTTCTTGTCATTTCCTCGCCGGCTATCAATGTAATCAGTGTGTCTTGTTACCTCTGCTTCCCGCTTCTGTAATCTTCAGGACAAGCTAAGTTTTTGATTTTCCTGTTCCACGTTTTGCTTAATTTTTGTCTTAGTCCAGCTTGCAGATATGTGATTCCGTTTTGCTGGTTGCTCTAGTGGGCTGATATTACTCCTCATGTTCCATGAGTTGGCACATGAGTTCAAGTAATTTCAGGATGGTTTTTTGTAGGGTTTTTCGCTGACCACGCAGTTCACTTTTGTATCCTCTGCTATCTAGCTTTAGCGGGCCTCATTTTGCTGAATCTGTTTTCATAACTACGTATGTGCTTTCCTCTCATTTCACCGTCATTACATGTGGGGGGCTGCTATTTCTGTGGGGTGTTTCTCTGGAGGCAAGAGAGGTCTGTGTTTCCTCTAATAGGGGAAGTTAGTCCTTCGGCTGGCGCGAGACGTCTAGGAATCATCGTAGGCACGTTCCCCGGCTACAGCTAGTTGTGTGTTTAGGTTCAGTATCGCGGTCAGCTCAGTTTCCATCACCCTAGAGCTTGTTTTGTTTTTTGTGCTTGTCCTTTTGTGATCCCCTGCCATTGGGATCATGACAGTATAGCCGGCCAAAAAGTGGTAATCGTATTGGCTGAAGTAGGAGGAAAAGTAGTCTGAGGAAGTTTTTTTTTTTTTTCCCCCCCAGAGTTTGCTGCCTAGCCTTAATTGCAGCCTGGCTGCGTCTTACCTCCTCTTAATCCCTGAATGGCTCTGACCTCAGCTGTTTATCATGGACGTCCAGAGTTTGGCTTCCAGCCTGAATAATCTTGCTGCTAAGGTTCAAAATATACAAGATTTTGTTGTACATGCTCCTATGTCTGAACCTAGAATTCCTATCCCAGAGTTTTTTTCTGGAGATAGATCTAGTTTTCTGAATTTTAGGAACAATTGCAAGTTGTTTCTTTCTTTAAAATCTCGCTCCTCTGGAGACCCTGCTCAGCAAGTCAAAATTGTTATATCTTTCCTGCGGGGTGACCCTCAGAATTGGGCGTTTGCATTGGCACCAGGGGATCCTGCGTTGCTCAATGTGGATGCGTTTTTTCTGGCATTGGGTTTGCTCTATGAGGAACCTAACCTAGAGATTCAGGCTGAAAAAGCTTTATTGGCTCTCTCTCAGGGGCAAGATGAAGCAGAAATATATTGTCAGAAATTTCGGAAATGGTCGGTGCTTACTCAGTGGAATGAGTGCGCCCTGGCTGCAAGATTCAGAGATGGCCTTTCTGAGGCCATTAAAGATGTTATGGTGGGGTTCCCTGCGCCTACAGGTCTGAATGAGTCTATGACTATGGCTATTCAGATTGATCGGTGTTTACGGGAGCGCAAACCTGTGCACCATTTGGCGGTGTCTTCTGAACAGGCACCTGAGACAATGCAATGTGATAGAATTCAGTCCAGAAGTGAACGGCAAAACTATAGGCGGAAAAATGGGTTGTGTTTTTATTGTGGTGATTCATCTCATGTTATATCAGCATGCTCTAAACGCACAAAAAAGGTTGATAAGTCTGTTGCCATTAGTACTTTACAGTCTAAGTTCATTCTGTCTGTGACTCTGATTTGTTCATTATCAGCCATTTCCGTCGATGCCTATGTGGATTCAGGCGCTGCCCTGAGTCTTATGGATTGGTCATTTGCCAACCGCTGTGGGTTTAGTCTGGAGCCTCTGGAAGTCCCTATTCCTTTGAAAGGAATTGACTCTACACCTTTGGCTATGAACAAACCTCAGTACTGGACACAAGTGACCATGCGTATGACTCCCGTTCATCAGGAGGTGATTCGCTTCCTGGTACTGTATAATTTACATGATGTCTTAGTGCTTGGTCTGCCATGGTTACAAACTCATAACCCAGTCTTGGACTGGAAAACGATGTCTGTGTTAAGCTGGGGATGTCAGGGGGTTCATGATGATGCACCTCCGATTTCTATCGCTTCATCTACTCCTTCTGAGGTTCCTGTATTTTTGTCTGATTATCGGGATGTTTTTGAGGAGCCTAAGCTCAATTCGCTTCCTCCTCACAGGGATTGCGATTGTGCTATAGATTTGATTCCTGGCAGTAAATTTCCTAAAGGACGTTTGTTCAATCTGTCAGTGCCAGAGCATACTGCTATGCGGGATTATGTTAAGGAGTCCTTGGAAAAGGGACATATCCGTCCATCTTCGTCCCCTTTGGGAGCAGGTTTTTTTTTCGTGGCCAAAAAAGATGGTTCCTTGAGGCCTTGTATAGATTACCGTCTTTTGAATAAGATTACAGTCAAATATCAGTATCCTTTGCCATTGTTGACTGATTTGTTCGCTCGCATTAAGGGGGCTAAATGGTTCACTAAGATTGATCTTCGGGGTGCGTATAATCTTGTGCGGATAAAGCAGGGTGATGAGTGGAAAACCGCATTTAATACGCCTGAGGGCCATTTTGAGTATTTGGTGATGCCTTTTGGACTTTCTAATGCTCCTTCTGTCTTCCAGTCCTTTATGCACGATATTTTCCGTGAATATCTGGATAAATTTATGATTGTGTATTTGGATGATGTTTTGGTTTTTTCTGATGACGGGGAGTCCCATGTTCAGCAGGTCAGGAAGGTGTTTCAGGTCCTGCGGGCCAATTCTTTGTTTGTAAAAGGTTCAAAGTGTCTCTTTGGAGTCCAGAAGATTTCTTTTTTGGGGTATATTTTTTCCCCTTCTACTATTGAGATGGATCCCGTCAAGGTTCAGGCTATTTGTGACTGGACGCAGCCTACATCTCTTAAGAGTCTACAGAAGTTCTTGGGCTTTGCTAATTTTTATCGTCGTTTCATAACTAATTTTTCTAGTGTTGTTAAGCCTTTGACGGATTTGACTAAGAAGGGTGCTGATGTTGCTGATTGATCTCCTGCGGCTGTGGAGGCCTTTCAGGAACTTAAGCGCCGGTTTTCTTCTGCTCCTGTGTTGCGTCAGCCAGATGTTTCGCTTCCTTTTCAGGTTGAGGTTGATGCTTCCGAGATTGGAGCGGGGGCGGTTTTGTCGCAGAGAAGCTCCGATTGCTCAGTGATGAAGCCATGTGCATTCTTTTCTAGAAAGTTTTCGCCCACTGAGCGGAATTATGATGTTGGTAATCGGGAGCTTTTGGCCATGAAGTGGGCATTTGAGGAGTGGCGTCATTGGCTTGAGGGTGCTAGACATAGTGTGGTGGTCTTGACTGATCACAAAAATCTGATTTACCTTGAGTCTGCCAAGCGTCTGAATCCTAGACAGGCTCGTTGGTCACTGTTTTTCTCCCGTTTCGATTTTGTGGTTTCATATCTGCCAGGTTCAAAGAATGTGAAGGCGGATGCTCTTTCTAGGAGTTTTGTGCCTGACTCCCCTGGAAATTCTGAGCCCACTGGTATCCTTAGGGATGGGGTGATTTTGTCGGCTGTCCGCCTAAAAGACTGTTTGTTCCGGATAATTGGACCAGTAGAGTCATCTCCGAGGTCCATTCTTCTGTGTTGGCAGGTCATCCTGGAATATTTGGTACTAGAGACTTGGTGGCCAGGTCTTTTTGGTGGCCTTCCTTGTCGAGGGATGTGCGTTCTTTTGTGCAGTCTTGTGAAGTTTGCGCTCGGGCTAAGCCTTGCTGTTCTCGGGCCAGTGGATTGTTGTCACCTTTGCCTATCCCGAAGAGGCCTTGGACGCACATTTCCATGGACTTTATTTCGGATCTCCCTGTCTCTCAAAAAATGTCCGTCATCTGGGTTGTGTGTGACCGCTTTTCTAAGATGGTTCATCTGGTACCCTTGCCTAAGTTACCTTCCTCCTCTGAGTTGGTCCCTCTGTTTTTTCAGTACGTGGTTCGTTTGCATGGGATTCCGGAGAACATCGTTTCTGACAGGGGATCCCAGTTTGTGTCTAGATTTTGGCGGACGTTCTGTGCTAAGATGGGCATTGATTTGTCCTTTTCGTCTGCATTCCATCCTCAGACGAATGGCCAGACGGAACGAACTAATCAGACCTTGGAAACTTATTTAAGGTGTTTTGTTTCTGCTGATCAAGATGACTGGGTTACCTTTTTGCCGCTTGCCGAATTTGCCCTTAATAATCGGGCTAGTTCTGCTACCTTGGTTTCTCCTTTCTTTTGTAATTCGGGGTTTCATCCTCGTTTTTCCTCTGGTCAGGTGGAGCCTTCTGATTGTCCTGGAGTGGACATGGTGATGGATAGGTTGCATCAGATTTGGAGTCATGTGGTGGACAATTTGAAGTTGTCCCAGGAGAGGGCTCAGCAGTTGGCTAATCGCCGTCGCCGCGTGGGTCCTCGACTTCATGTTGGGGACTTGGTGTGGTTGTCTTCTCGTTTTGTTCCTATGAAGGTCTTTTCTCCTAAGTTCAAGCCTCGGTTCATCGGTCCCTATAGGATCTTGGAAATTCTTAACCCTGTGTCGTTTCGTTTGGATCTCCCGGCATTGTTTGCTATTCATAATGTGTTCCATCGGTCGTTGTTGCGGAGGTATGAGGTACCTGTTGTTCCTTCGCTTGAACCTCCTGCTCCGGTGCTGGTGGAGGGAGAATTGGAGTATGTTGTGGAGAAGATCTTGGATTCTCATGTTTCCAGACGGAAACTCCAATATTTGGTCAAGTGGATAATTCTTGGGTGGTTGCCTCTGATGTTCATGCTGCTGATTTGGTCCGTGCATTTCATAGGGCTCATCCTGGTCGCCCTGGTGGTTCTCGTGAGGGTTCGGTGACCCCTCCTTAAGGGGGGGGTACTGTTGTGGATTCTGTTTTTGGGCTCCCTCTGGTGGTTACAGATGGTACTGGGTGACTTGTGTTTTCTGCGGTCTCTGGTGTCCACCTGTTCTATCAGGATATGGGAGTTTCCTATTTAACCTGGCTTTCTTGTCATTTCCTCGCTGGCTATCAATGTAATCAGTGTGCCTTGTTACCTCTGCTTCCCGCTTCTGTAATCTTCAGGACAAGCTAAGTTTTTGATTTTCCTGTTCCACGTTTTGCTTAATTTTTGTCTTAGTCCAGCTTGCAGATATGTGATTCCGTTTTGCTGGTTGCTCTAGTGGGCTGATATTACTCCTCATGTTCCATGAGTTGGCACATGAGTTCAAGTAATTTCAGGATGGTTTTTTGTAGGGTTTTTCGCTGACCGCGCAGTTCACTTTTGTATCCTCTGCTATCTAGCTTTAGAGGGCCTCATTTTGCTGAATCTGTTTTCATAACTACGTATGTGCTTTCCTCTCATTTCACCGACATTACATGTGGGGGGCTGCTATTTCTGTGGGGTGTTTCTCTGGAGGCAAGAGAGGTCTGTGTTTCTTCTAATAGGGGAAGTTAGACCTTCGGCTGGCGCGAGACGTCTAGGAATCATCGCAGGCACGTTCCCCGGCTACAGCTAGTTGTGTGTTTAGGTTCAGGATCGCGGTCAGCTCAGTTTCCATCACCCTAGAGCTTGTTTTGTTTTTTGTGCTTGTCCTTTTGTGATCCCCTGCCATTGGGATCATGACACATGTGGTCCGTGTGTAATCCGTATTTTTCTTGCCTCCATAGACTTTCATTGGCATATTTTTGAAGGAATACACTGACCATCGCAGCATGCTGCGATTTTCTCAGCCCGTAAAATATGGCAGAGAAATATACGGCTGATGGGAGCTGCCCCATAGAGGAACATTGGTCCGTGTGCAATGCGTTGCTCTTGCGCCTCTCCCTCGTCCGTATTTCTCTCTAGTGTGACGCCGGCCTAACTCTAACTGCAAAGAATGAAAAAAAATATATATATATATTATAATTTGTATCTAATGAGTGACATATGGGATTTGCGGAGAGTCAAGGGACAGATCAGAAGGGCCCAGGAATGGTGCAGTTATCGGGGGGCTCTGGTGACAATTAACAGCAGAACGTTGGTGGCGGCCCATGCAATGATTTTAATTTATCAAGTTGATTTAGCAGCTTAAGGTCTGTTATTTTATTATGCTTAATTATATGGCACCATCATATTCTGTAGCGC